>NC_057810.1:294960965-295291667 GCF_018294505.1 Triticum aestivum | reverse complement strand
CTGCCTCCTCGCGCGCTCGCGTGCAAGGTGTTCGATGTAATGCCAGTGCAGAGCCTCGTTGCTGCATTCTCGCTATGATATCCAATGCGTCCGATAGAATGCCGCTGTAAAGATATGCTGCTAGTTGTGCGCATCAACTTCTATTTAATGCCCTAGTTGAAGATACTTTAATGTCTTTACTACATGTGACGTAATCCTTCTCGTCCAAGCACGATCTATAGAATGAATAAATATGGCAATGTTAACAGAGTGGATTTCTGGCTAACTCAAGCTTCCGGAGAATAATGCTCCGCGTTCTCTAATTATAAAACAACTAACCTTGAAGAAATGTACATATTCGATCAGTATGTTAGTCCATCCGATGAGAATGTACATAGCTGACGACCAGGAAATAAAACCATATGTGGTGCTGTTTGAAATAAGCAAACACAAGATCTCTGCAGTTATGCTTTCCCCCTTGTGCTTTAACTCTCAGTTTGTATGTTCCTGCATTGACTTCTCCCTCATAATTTCTTTGTTTCCTTTAATCAGATCTTCCAATTCTTAAGGAGGTTTTAGCATCAAGTGGAGTATTCAGCAGCAAATGGAAGGTCAGCCTTTGAACTAAATGTTATGAATTAATTGATTCCCTTCTTGCGTTTTTATACCAGTCTTGTGTTGATAGGTTTCATGGCCCTTAAGTGTCTACTTATAAGTTATAACACCGCCAGTGAAGGAAGTAATGCATGGATTGACTATGCATTCCCTTTTTCTTGCAGAAACAAGAGGAATTAGTTTATGTGACGGCCTACGACATCCTCTTCGGTCAGGTTTGTCAGTTACTAGGTTCTTTGGATCAGTGTCTAACCTTCTAATTGTTAAGTTCTAACCTTGTCGCTATAAAACAGTTAAACTTGAGTTATGGAATTAAGCACTAGTTTGCCATGTCATTCGCTTGATCAGTCTTGTTGTTCTGCTTCTTCTTCCCATTCAAAGAAAATCTGACATGAAGTAGCATTCGTAGGAAATTGCAGTTTCTGGATCTGTCGAGGAGTATATTATGCTACATAAAGATACTTTTAGGACTGCTCTTCAGAAAATATGTGTTAAAAGGAAAGTCAGTAATGTTGAGGATTTGTTAAGCGAGAAAACTACAGGTATCCTTCTCTGTTCTGTCTGACATGTTCCTTTTGTAGTAGGTCATTGACTGTTCCTCTAATATGATTGCCCCTGCTTCTCTGAGCCGCCTGATGATCTTGACCATCCAGATCAAATGCATTCATTTGATCACATAATTCTCTGTACACGGCATAATAGATTGTGTCACAGCTGAAAACTTGAGTTTTTTCATATGCAGCATCTATGTGAGGTGTTACAGCTATGAACTTCAACTATTTCATATGCAGTGTATTATATGAGGTTGTTTTCTTGTGTCAACGCTCAACACTGACTTTCATGCTAGGTTTGAGACTTTAAACATTTTTTATGTCGAGTACTTTCTGACCCCATATGATAATTGATAAGTTCTGGTTAACTTAGGGAAATCTGTCAATTGTATTTTAGATAGTATCCTTCAAAAGAACAACTAATAAAACAATAGCCATTTTCATACTACTTGGAAAAAAACAGTTTAATTTTCAATATTAGATCACAACCGTGTCCTGGAGAAGGTGCACCACAACTGCTGCTGTGCATTTGCTCAATTTTGACATGTCAGTGATATGCCATCCTCATTATACATAAATTAAATGGTACTAGCAAAGTTTTGTGCATGCAATGCTGTTTATTATTCTTTTATTTCTGCAGTCAAACCGAAGCCCAGGTTTGTTCGTGTAAACACACTCAAGACCACAACAGGATCGGTTATTGAAGTACTAAGTAAAATGCACAAGGTACTTCACCTATCTTCTACTCCCTCCGATCCAAAATAAGTATCGCAGTTTTGAACTAAGTTAGTTCAACCTTAGTTGAAAACTGCGACACTTATTATGGATCGAAGGGAGTAGTACTGTTTAGCAAGCACGTTTCTCCAAGTAACAAGCCTGCTGTCCAATGTTTCTTGGTATAACTTAGATATCACTTTCATGCTCTACCATTCTTAGTGATACTCGAAATTCACCTATTGGTAGGTTGATAAAGATGATATGGTTCCAGACATGTTGGTGCTCCCTCCTGGAACTGATATGCATAAACATCCATTGGTCACAGATGGAAAGGTGTTTTTGCAGGTGAAGCCTTGTGATTCTGTAGCATCTGCATCTGAAAGAAACCTTATCTAATATCATTTCCTCTCTCACTTTAACCTGTTTGCACAGGGAAAAGCAAGTTGTATGGTGGCAGCTGCAGTGAGCCCTAAGCCGGGTTGGAAGGTTAGTGTAGTTTATTTAATCACACTAGTTCTTATCGCATATATTTATTTTTGTCTTGCTAGTTGCAACCATTTGAGCTAAGTGAAATATTTAATTTTAATTACATTTCGATCTTTCTTAATTGATAGGATTTTACAAAACAATATTCTGGACCTTAGTATTGCATCTTTAGTACTAGGACGTAAAATTGTGGCGACGAGGAGTTTTCTTGGAAAAATAAGTTTTGAGGGATGCCCGCAGTGTAAAATATAATAATCCTGAAATTTATCACTTAACAATTTGTATATCGTTGTCAAAGTTTGCAAAAGTCTATGCTTATTTACTATGCTTCATGACTCATGATTATGGAACGAATGTTGCATTCTGAGCAGTTGATAAGTATCACTCTGGTTTGTATCACTTTACATACTTAGGACTTGTGTCATGTCAGATCATTAATTTCCAGTTGAACATTAAACTTAGGTTATTGATGCATGTGCGGCTCCAGGGAACAAAACAGTCCATCTTGCTGCACTCATGAATGGAGAAGGGAGTATTATTGCTTGTGAACTTAACAAAGAGAGGGCCAAGACATTGCAACATACTGTCAGAAGATCTGGAGCAAACAGTATCCTTTCTTAAATGCTTTATTATTACCTCTAGCTCTAGTGATCTCGCAATTATATATTTCCTAGGCATTATTTTACTGTTAAATCGTGCTTTTCACCTTGCATTTTATCTAGGAAAAAAGTGTTTATAAGTTCGCATAATTTCTGCAGTAAAGTAAGTACCTTGTGAATTCTTTTGACCTTCAAATACAAATCCCCTGCTAACCCGAGTGAGGTTTCAAATGCTTTTGTTTTGTGACAGTAGCTTTCATATGTTTCTTTGACATTTATTCACAAGGGCACAAAACTAACAGCATTCCATCTTTCAATCAGGCATATCTTTGCACCTTCTTTGTGTATGTGGAAATGATCATGCATTCACTTGTCTTCTGGCTACTTTGACCCAACCCTTGATATCATTTTTCTCTAAAGTGTAATACACAAACCATTATGTCAAGGGGGTCGCTGTGATATATGTGGACTATCTATGGTGATCATTTCTTTGTCTAATTGTATGTAGTCTTTTCCTTCCAATTTGCAACTGTATCCACCTGTTCAACATATACTATGTTACAAAGTTTGTGACATGATACAATAATCAGATTTCTTAACCAGTTTTGTAGATATTGAAACAGTTATTGGTGACTTTTTGAATATAGATAGCAATGATCCGTCATATGCAGAGGTTTGTAGTACTTGTGTTGTTATTCTTACTATTGTTAGAAAGATTAGATTCATGTATTGAATTTCCGGTATTGACATCCATAATGATCTACTCCCTCCGTCCCATAATGTAAGACGTTTTTTGAGCCATGGGACGGAGGAGTATTGTCTATTGATGAAAACTTCAGACAAGCATACATTTTTTGAGCTTTCCATTTGTCTTGTCGAACAATCAACCCTAATTGTGTTGTGTGCTTCAATACAATGATGATTGTGCAGGTTCGTGCTATTCTGTTAGACCCCTCTTGCTCTGGATCTGGAATCTCTACCGAGAGACTCGACCACTTGCTTCCTTCACATTCTATAGGTAACTGTGTGCTATGGAGGCTGCTCTTACGACATATATGTACTTCTCATATTCAATATGAAAACTTCGAATCTGCATTGTGTGTTCATACCACATTGAGTTCATCCTAGTTTTCATACCACATTGAATCTTCTCGTATTCAATGTGTGTTCATGCCACATTGAGTTCATCCTAGTTTTCTCCGCAAACCATGAAAATGAACTTCTATTTTTTTTCCTGGACAAAATAAGAAGGCTAAGGTTCTGTTAGCATCTTATGCAGTCTGATACTCTGATGGGTCATCCGGCCTTCTGTAGTTCTGTAGTTGGCACAGGGGCTTTGCTTGCTTGGTCAATTTTGACCCGAAATAGTGAAACATTTGAATGTCAGGGATGTTTCTTAAGGTCTACATTTTTTCAAAGATGCAAGTGAGGGAAACAGATTCACCCCACCACCATTATACCAGTATCCAACTGGGACATTTAAACTAAAGAAACCCTGTTCTGCAGATGATCAGGATGATGCAGGTTCAAGCGCAAGGATCCGGAAACTGTCCGCCTTTCAGCGGAAAGCTCTCTCACATGCTCTATCATGTAAGTTCCTACTCTACTCGGTCTGTTTAATGATCGCATTTCTATGGACAACTGTCGCAGAAACTGAAGTGAAAAGCTTCCGTCCACGTCTGCAGTTCCCTCCGTAGAGAGATTGGTCTACAGCACCTGTTCAATACACCAGGCAGAGAATGAGGATGTCGTCAGCTCTGTGCTACCTTTAGCCTCATCACTCGGTTTCGAGCTCGCTACCCCATTCCCTCAATGGAGGCGCCGTGGCCTTCCGGTCTTCTACGGAGGTATGTTCCCTTTCCCTGAACAACTCAAATACGCTTCTCGATGACCTTCTGTTGGCATGAAATTATACACCCTCACAGCTTTCCTTGTTTGCAGCCGAGCATTTGCTTCGGACAGACCCCGAGGATGACCTGGAGGGATTCTTCATAGCGCTGTTTGTGAGGAAAGCAGCCGCCGCTGATGCTTTGGAGCCTAGCGAAGACGGTGGCGCGTTGGGAAGGAAAAGGAAACGAGCTTGCACAACGCGAAGCGGAGGTCTCAGGGCGTTCAGCTCCTTGAGATTGTCCAGGATGGACGTGCTCTGCTCCATCTGGGGTATATAGAGATGTTGCCCTAGGATCTTTGAGCGATTTCTTTTGGTAGCGGCAGCTGAACGAAGCCGGCGTTGGACTTGTAACTGAATTTTGCATTTTCTCGATATGTAGGCAGAATTGTAAACTACGGCCATTGTGCACGTTCAATTTTGAAGCAATTAACATCGAAAAAGAGACGTGTATTACTACTATTGCACCCAAGAACACGTTATCATCAACAAGAATCGGAAAGGAAATTGTGTCAATTCCTATCTTAACGAGATGTATTTTTGACTGTAAGATCAGATTAGGCGGCTGAAAACTCTGGGTACTGAATGCTAATCCTTAGGGGATCCCCCCCCTCTCCTGCGACCACGTCGCCCCGCGGGCGGCCGGTTGTGTCCAGCCTCCTCCTCCGCGCAACTCTCCCTCCCCCTTCCTCCCTGCTGTCGTCGCCGGCGCCCGCTGCGGGCCTGGCCCGGGCGACGCTGGTGGCGGCGGCCCCCTGCCTTTCCCCTCTCGGGTGTCCACCGGCGTGGGACGGGGCGACCTCGGGTGGTGCTTCTCGGCGGCGACGGTCCAGCGCGGCGGCGGGGGCTCCTGACGCGAGCGGGGGCGGGCTTCTGGTTGGCGGCGGCGCGGTCTGGCGGTGCCCGCTCGGCCCAGATCTGGGCCCTTCGGGCCCTATCTGGGCCTGGGCAGGCTGGCGCGGAGTGGGTCTGCTTCGTGGCTTCTGGGAGGCGGGGGAGCGGCGATGAGTGGCAGGGTGCTGGCGGCGCCATCGCCGGCTTGCTGCAGCGTGGCGGCGGGGCTTCGCGGGCCCGTTTCGGGCCTGGCCGAGCCAGGGGTGCCCTGGCATGCCCTGCTGCCGCGTCCGGACGGCTACCGCGACAGTGCCGGAGGCTCTATTCTCCCGCATGACGGCGGTGGAGATGGTTCCCTCCCGTTCGGCTTCGGTGTTGCTTCTCCCTCCGCAGGGCGCTTCTCTCCGGTCCTCTTGGCCTCGTGTGGGTGTTCGCAGTGTGGCGGCGTGGGTGGCGGCGCAACCGCGATGGCGCATGGTGGTGGGCGGCGGTTTGGCTGATCGGCTCCGGTCCGTTGGGCGGTGGGGATTGGAGTACGGGAGAAATCTTTGCCGGTCTTCGGCTCCGATGCGGTGACACCTACGGGTGCCACCATTCCTTCCTGAAGGGTGTCGGTGATATCCATCCCCCACGTCCCTCCGCGTGCCGGGGAAATCCTAGGACATGTCCGGGCAACAGCGTCATCGGCGTTGCTTTCCTTCTTGGAGGTGCTGTTTTGTTTGCGGTGGTTCGGAGCCTCGGGTTGTAGTGGTTTGTCTCTGGTGGGCGTAGCGGTGGCGGGTCATCCGCGCTTGTCGAGCTGCCATTGTTGGCATTTGCTTCTTCTTCCTTTTCTTTTTGGCTTGTTGTGCTGTTCGCCCCAGCAATCTGTGGCACCCCGGCTCAGAGCGACCGGTTTACCCTGCATTGCCAGCCCAGAGACCTTGTCTTCTGGCAACACACAACAACATGGCACAGAATACAACCGCTTTACTCATGCTAGCGGAACATAGTTCATATTACAACAGTTAGGGAGGCCAAGCGGCACACATGGTGCGTGAAAGTGCAACTATCCCTAGGTGGTTTTGGTAATTCATAACAACATATAGCTTATTGAGCTAATGCTATTCCAAGACTATTATTTCAGGAAAGCTCAATGAATGGCATGGCATGGATGATGAAAGTGGATCCCTCAAAATACTAAGGACAAAGGATTGGCTCAAGCTCAAAAGCTCAAGACTCTTCATTTTATATTTTAGTGATCCAAGATCACACTGAGTCTATAGGAAAAGCCAATACTATCAAGGAGGGACGAGGTGTTGCTTAATGAGCCTCTTGCTTCATGTGCTTTGTGATATGCTCCAAAACCCTCAACTACTTTCCCACATCCACAAATGACCTAAACCCAAAGCCAAAATCGGTCACACCGATTCTTCCTATCCGGCGCCACCGATTCCAAAAGTCATAGTCACTGCCACAAACCCTAAGCAAATCGGTCTTACCGATAGGGATCTCAGTCTCACCGAGATGGGATTGTAATCTCTCTGTTTCCCTTCATAACGTTTCGGTCTAACCGAAGTGAGCGATCGGTCCCACCGAGATTGCAATGTAAACTCTCTATTTTCTTTTTGTAACATTTCGGTCTCACTGAAAAGAGCAAATCGGTCCCACCGAGTTTACCTGACCAACTCTTTGGAAAACTTATTACCAAATCGGTCTCACCGAGTTTGTGTAATCGGTCTTACCGAGCTTACGTTATGCCCTAACCCTAACCGAATCGGTCTCACTGAGATGCATGTCAGTCCCACCGAAAATCACTAACGGTCACTAAGTTTACTAAATCGGTCCGACCGAGTCTGTTGAATCGGTCCCACCGAGTTTGGTAAATTGTGTGTAACGGTTAGATTTTATGTGGAGGCTATATATACCCCCCCACCTCCTCTTCATTCGTGGAGAGAGCCATCAGAACGAACCTACACTTCCAACTTACCATTTCTGAGAGAGAACCACCTACTCATGTGTTGAGGCCAAGATATTCCATTCCTACCATATGAATCTTGATCTCTAGCCTTCCCCAAGTTGCTTTCCACTCAAATCTTCTTTCCACCAGATTCAAATCCCATGAGAGAGAGTTGAGTGTTGGGGAGACTATCATTTGAAGCACAAGAGCAAGGAGTTCATCATCAACGCACCATTTGTTACTTCTTGGAGAGTGGTGTCTCCTAGATTGGCTAGGTGTCACTTGGGAGCCTCCAACAAGATTGTGGAGTTGAACCAAGGAGTTTGTAAGGGCAAGGAGATCGCCTACTTCGTGAAGATCTACCGCTAGTGAGGCAAGTCCTTCATGGGCGACGGCCATGGTGGGATAGAAAAGGTTGCTTCTTCATGGACCCCTTGTGGGTGGAGCCCTCCGTGGACTCGCGCAGCCGTTACCCTTTGTGGGTTGAAGTATCCATCAACGTGGATGTACGATAGCACCACCTATCGGAACCACGCCAAAAACATCCGTGTCTCCAATTGCGTTTGAATCCTCCAAACCCTTCCCTTTACTTTCTTGCAAATTGCATGCTTTAATTTCCGCTGCCTATATATACTCTTTGCATGCTTGCTTGAATTGTGTGATGATTGCTTGACTTGTCCTAAAGTAGCTAAAATCTGCCAAACTCTAAAATTGGGAAAAAGGTTAAGTTTTTATTGGTCAAGTAGTCTAATCACCCCCTCTAGACATACTTCAAGGTCCTACAAGTAGTATCAGAGCTTTGGTCTCCATTTGCTTTGATTTCCATAGCTTTTGATGGTCATAGCCTTGGTTTCACAACCTAGGAGAGTATGGCGTCTAGCGAGGGAAATTATCACCGTAGAGGTCCTTACTTTGATGATACTAATTTTGCTAGTTGGAAGCATAAGATGAAAATGCATATTCTTGGACATAACCCCGCCGTATGGGCAATTATTTGTATTGGCTTGCAAGGTGAATTCTTTGATGGGAGAGAACCGAACCGTGAAGCTAATGCGGAAGAATTGAAGATGCTGCAATACAACGCTCAAGCTTGTGATATCATCTTCAACGAATTGTGCCCCGAAGAATTCAACAAAATAAGCCGTCTTGAGAATGCAAAGGAAATTTGGGATACTTTGATTGATATGCATGAAGGTATCGAGTCCGTCAAGGAATCAAAGTTCGATGTGCTCTAAAGTCAGCTTGACAAGTTCAAAATGAAGGATGGTGAAGGTGTCACTGAAATGTACTCTAGGCTTGCTCTTATCACAAATGAGATTGCCGGCTTAGGGAGTGAAGAGATGACCGACAAATTCATCATCAAGAAGATCCTAAGATCATTGGATGGAAAGTATGATACCGTGTGCACGTTGATCCAAATGATGCCAAACTACAAAGATCTCAAGCCAACGGAAGTCATTGGAAGAATTGTTGCTCATGAGATGTCACTCAAGGATAAGGAGGAACTTCACAACAAGTCAAGTGGTGCTTACAAAGCCTCAAGTGAAGCCCCCACATCATCAAGTGAGAAACAAACCTTCAATGAAGAATTGATCTTAATGGTGAAGAACTTCAACAAATTCTACAAGAGTAGAACCAAAGAAAAAAACTCCAAGTCAAGGTCTTACAATGACAAAAGATCTTCTAGTCGAGAGTGCAATTGCTACAATTTTGGGAGACCCGGACACTACTCCAATGAGTGTACGACACCCTACAAAAGAAGAGAAGATTCTCCAAGAAGAAGAAGCAAAAGAGAAGAATCACCACCAAGAGAGAGGAGGAGTAGAGATGATCGTTATGAACGAAGACCCTCACAGAGAAGCAAGGATTCGGAAAGGAAGGACAAGTCATCAAGGAGCTACACAAAACAAAGACATCAAGCTCATGTTGGTGAATGGGTATCCGGCTCCGACTCCGACAATCACTCCGAGAGAAGCTATCACTCCGACTCCGAATATACTCAAGATGAAGGTGTTGCCGGTCTATCACTTGTGTCAACCAACTCCTACGACATATTTAATTCACCAAATGAAGGTGTTGGAAGATGCTTCATGGCCAAAGGTCCAAAGGTAACACATCCTGAGTATGTTGATTTCAATAGTGATGAAGATGCCTTGCTTGTGGACGATGATTTACTTGTTGACAACTCTAGTGATGAATACTATGATGAAACGTCAATTAATCATGCTAATCAAGATAAAAAAATGACAATGATAAGGAGAAGATTGAGCTTCTAACTAAAGAACTAAACTCTCTTAAGTTGGCTCATGAAACTATCTTCGAAGATCATCGAGAACTTTTAAGGGCTCATGAGAAGTTACGCTTTGAAAAGCTCAATCTTGAGCAAGAGCATGAGTTCTTAAAGGCAATCAATGATGATCTCCGCAAGAAAAGTTCTTCTTACATTGCCAAGCGTTTACTCTTATCTACTTACATGCCTCAAGTCAAGTCTAGTAACAAGTACAAGAAAGATACTTCCTCTAGTAGTAACAATGATAATGTCAAATCCAATATTGTTGCTTCTAGTAGTTCTCTTGATTCCATTAATGATTCTCTTAGCCAAGTTACACTTGAGCAAGAAAATAGCTTATTGAAGGGAATTATAGAGAAAGGTGTTTACAAGAGCCTTGCCGGGAGTAAGCAATTCGAGGAAATTGTACGCAAGCAAGGAAGGCACCGGAAGAATCAAGGTGTTGGTTTTGAACGAAAGTTCAATGCCAATGGAGTCGAGTGGTAAGAAGATCAATACCCCAAGACGAAGTTTGTTCCTCAACAAGAGAAGTATGATCCTACTTCCTTCAAGGGAACACAAGCTCAAGATGATCTTCCACCACAAGACCACAAGAACAAAGGCAAGGACAAGCTTCAAGAAGATATTGATGCATTTGAAGAAGCACCTAACGCCTCGTTCAAGTGGGTCCCCAAGACTACGTCGAGTTCTACTTCATAAAGTACAACTACAACTCCAAGGATTCCCATCAAGATGATGTGGATCTCGAAGAAGAAGAAGTAGAGAGTTCTTGAGGGTGACTCCGCCAACATTCTTCACTCATATCATTATGGCAAGAACAAGTGCAATCAACTTCCACATCTTGCACTAGTTCAAGGAGTCACAAACCCTCATGTTGGTAAGGTAAGGGACAAGGTAACCTAATGATTTCATGGACATCATCTTGTGTGTGCATCACTCTATGTCTATGGATATTCTTGTTTCTTCCTTGTGGGACTAACCCATGCAGGTAAGTTGAAAGTGCAACTCACTCCAAAGGATTGCTCCAAATGATCTACATCAACATTGAGCATCCACATCTTCAACACCTACATGAAGTCATCATCGACAAAACCCAAGGTTAGTTCATCCCTCTAAGGGGGATCTCACATCTAGGGGGAGCTTAACTCTAAAAATTGAGTCAAAGCAACTCTAATGATGTGAACACATCAATGCATTATGTAAAAATGGTAACCCCACTTGAGCTTAAACGATGAGTATGACCTATGATCAAAATGTTCTCATTTGACTCCTAAGTCAATATACTCATATATAGATGACCTAGTCATCGCCAATTGTTTGATAGATGCTAGAATTGGTTGTGCATGCTTTGCCACATATTTCATTTGCCATCTTATTGTGTGAGCATGTTGGTGCATATTTTACTCATTCAAGGACATCCACTTGTTGCTTTGATTGTTTGGTTTCTTTTCTTTTTGCCAAGTGGATGGACAAGAATGCACAAGAACCTCCTTTAGCTATCTATGCTTTTCTCGTCTCAAACTCTATTCATGCTACATCACAAAATTTGATCAAGTCAGATTCGAACCACTCTGGGTGAGGAGCACTCGGAGTCCCTGATTCGTCATAGACTTAAACTTCCAAAACCTCTTCGTGATTCTCGGTCTGACCGATTCCTCCATTTCGGTCCTACCGAGATCATTAAGTTGATCTGAGTTTTCAATCTCGGTGCAACCGATTCGAACTTTTCGGTCACACCGATTTGCTGCAACTGAACACAGTTATGCATCTCGGTACCACCGAGTTGTTCCACTCGGTCACACCGACAGGGTCGGGCTATAAATAGTCACGAGCAAAATTTTGGAAATTTCTCCGAAACCCTTCGCCCGCGCAATAGCTCGCTCTGCCATCGGAGGTCTCCGGATCGTCTCCTCATCGCCAGCAGCCTCCTGTCGCTGGTCTCCGCCACCATCAACGGATTTCGTCCCCGTCGTTGTCGCCGTAGCGAGTCCACCGCCAAGTGAGGGTATGGACTCGATCTTTGTGCTATCCATGTCTGATTCCTAGCACATTGTATTCTTATTGAATCTTGCCACGATTGAGATACTCCTATCCAGCTAGAGTAGTGCGTAGATTAGATGAGATTCAAATTTTTAGGGTTAGGTTTCCGCCGAAACCATCTCGGACCCACCGAGTTGAAAAACTCGGTCTCACCGATTTGGCTTATGCCATTGCACTAGTGACTCTCGGTCTGGCCGAGAATTACTAATCGGTGTGACCGATTTGAGGATTCTGTGAAACCCTAGCAATCTCGGTGCCACCGAACTGTGACTCGGTCCCACCGAGATCATCAGTTTAGGTTCCACAACTGCTTCGGTATCACCGAGTTTGAAAATCGGTTGATCCGAAATGCTTTCTGTGGAAAACTAAAACTGAATTTTTGAATCATTCTTTTGCAAAAAAAATCTCTGCATTTTGTGATGCTCATCCAATCTATCTCATCTATAACTCTTCACAGGGTCAGCAGTCAGCCTTTTGCAGCATGTCAGACCAGAGTGACAGCCAGAACAGGTCAGAAGCACATATGGACTTGAGTGAGGGCACTAGTCCCTCAACCTCAGATGAAGGGAGCAGAAGCACTCCTAGCAATTTGCCTAAGGCTGCTACTAGGCAAAGGAGGAAGAGAACTTCAGACTCAGAGGATGAAGACTATAAAGTAGAAGAGGATGAGGCTACTTCCAAGAAAGTAGTGCTCAAGAAGGAATATGGCTCTGCACATAGCACTAAGCCAGGTCTGAAGAGGAAAGTGCCTGCCAAGAGGACACCAATGCCAAAGGCCAGAAAGTCCACTCAAGTGCCAGCTCAGACAGAACCCAAAGAGGCACCTGAGAAGAAAGTCACTTCTTTCCAATCTCAGAAAGTTCCCACTGGAGAGACTATGAAGCTCATCATAGAATCAGAGGAAGATGGTGCACAGGACAAGAAAAAGAAGAGAGCAAGAACCACAACTGCCAAGGTCCTTGTAAAACCCTCTATGAGAAGAGATTCTGAAGAAGAGGAAGAGGTTGCTGCACCAGCACCTAAGGCACCCAAGCTTATGGGAGATGCAATCAGATCAGGGACTGCAACATCTAAGCCCAAGGAAGCACCCAAAGCTGCCTCCAAGTCCAAGCAAGTTCCAAAGAGGAATACTAGGAGTATTCCAGCTGCTGAGAAAAACAAGGCCCCAATGCCAAATGTTGCTAAAGAAGAAGATGAAGAAGGTCAAGTCCTAAGGAAGCTCAAGCCCAAGATACCAGACCACAATGATGCCCATCCTGTGGCTGAGGACATGAGGATCAGGAAGGATTCAGGGCTGAGACTATGAAGGATGGAAGATCCATATGCTTCAAGGAGAAGAAGGAGAAGGCAAAGAAGGAGAAGGCTGCCAAGATGCCAACTCAAGAGGAGGCATCTGAATATTTCCTGAAGACCAAACAGGAGCATCTTGGTTACTTGATAGCATCAACACTGAGGATTGAGAAGGGACTGTCCACCCTCACTCAGAATCAGGAGAGCCTTGAGAGAATCATGGAACTCAAATTCCATGACCTTGATGTCAAAGTAACTGAGATTCAGTCAGTTGTGGAGCAACTGCAGGAGGACATGCAGGAGAAGCAGGGCAAGACTACAACAAATGTGTTTGCCAGAGTACCCAGAGCCCAAAGGTCAGTTGCAGTGCCAGTGACAGACACTAGAGCAACAACTTCAGCACCAGCTACCGCCCCTTCAGTTCCAGTGCAACCAGCTCCAGCATCCACTCCAGTACCCTCTACTTCAACTGAAGCCTTCGTCCATGGAGTTATCAGGACACCACCACCAGAAGATCAAGCCTGAGAGTCGATCTAGCACTATGCATTTTCTATGAACTTTTTGGTAACTTGTTGCCAAAGGGGGAGAAAAATGTATAGATCATAGGCTTCGAGAGAGAGAGTGTTGCTTTTGTTCTCTCTTGCTTTATTTGGTGGTTTTTTAAACTTGTTTGCTTTTGGTCGTTTGAGTTACTATGCTTGTGAGACATTGATGATCATGTGTTTGATCATAAGCTACACTTACACATGTTTGATGATATTATCCTATCTATCTTATGTGATCATTCACTATGCTTGGTGATGAGTGCATGTATTCAATGTTTATTATTTTGAGCGCTCCACCAAGATGTATGTGACATGGAAGAGTAACCCATGAGCCTAATTCATTGTGCATTTGCAGTCCAAAGCAAATCCTAAACTATGCACAAATTTAGGGGGAGCTCTTGCTTATCACATACTTCTCAAAGCGACGATGTTTTTCAATCTTATTATCATTTGTCGAAGCTTTGATCTATATGTTGTCATCAATTACCAAAAAGGGGGAGATTGAAAGTGCAACTATCCCTAGGTGGTTTTGGTAATTCATAACAACATATAGCTCATTGAGCTAATGCTATTCCAAGACTATTATTTCAGGAAAGCTCAATGAATGGCATGGCATGGATGATGAAAGTGGATCCGTCAAAATACTAAGGACAAAGGATTGGCTCAAGCTCAAAAGATCAAGACTCTTCATTTTATATTTTAGTGATCCAAGATCACATTGAGTCTATAGGAAAAGCCAATACTATCAAGGAGGGATGAGGTGTTGCTTAATGAGCCTCTTGCTTCATGTGCTTTGTGATATGCTCCAAAACCCTCAACTACTTTCCCACATCCACAAATGACCTAAACCCAAAGCCAAAATCGGTCACACCGATTCTTCCTATCCGGCGCCACCGATTCCAAAAGTCATAGCCACTGCCACAAACCCTAAGCAAATCGGTCTTACCGATAGGGATCTCGGTCTCACCGAGACGGGATTGTAATCTCTCTGTTTCCCTTCGTAACGTTTCGGTCTAACCGAAGTGAGCGATCGGTCCCACCGAGATTGCAATGTAAACTCTCTGTTTCCTTTTTGTAACATTTCGTTCTCACCGGAAAGAGCAAATCGGTCCCACCGAGTTTACCTGACCAACTCTCTGGAAAGCTTATTACCAAATCGGTCTCACCGAGTTTGTGTAATCGGTCTTACCGAGATTAGGTTATGCCCTAACCCTAACCGAATCGGTCTCACCGAGATGCATGTCAGTCCCACTGAAAATCACTAACGGTCACTAGGTTTACTAAATCGGTCCGACCGAGTCTGTTGAATCAGTCCCACCAAGTTTGGTAAATTGTGTGTAACGGTTAGATTTTGTGTGGAGGCTATATATACCCCTCCACCTCCTCTTCATTCATGGAGAGAGCCATCAGAACGAACCTACACTTCCAACTTACCATTTCTGAGAGAGAACCACCTACTCATGTGTTGAGGCCAAGATATTCCATTCCTACCATATGAATCTTGATCTCTAGCCTTCCCCAAGTTGCTTTCCACTCAAATCTTCTTTCCACCAGATTCAAATCCCATGATAGAGAGTTGAGTGCTGGGGAGACTATCATTTGAAGCACAAGAGCAAGGAGTTCATCATCAACGCACCATTTGTTACTTCTTGGAGAGTGGTGTCTCCTAGATTGGCTAGGTGTCACTTGGGAGCCTCCAACAAGATTGTGGAGTTGAACCAAGGAGTTTGTAAGGGCAAGGAGATCGCCTACTTCATGAAGATCTACCGCTAGTGAGGCAAGTCCTTCGTGGGCGACGGCCATGGTGGGATAGACAAGGTTGCTTCTTCGTGGACCCCTTGTGGGTGGAGCCCTCCGTGGACTCGCGCAGCCGTTACCCTTCGTGGGTTGAAGTCTCCATCAACGTGGATGTACGATAGCACCACCTATCGGAACCACGCCAAAAACATCCGTGTCTCCAATTGCGTTTGAATCCTCCAAACCCTTCCCTTTACTTTCTTGCAAGTTGCATGCTTTAATTCCGCTGCCTATATATACTCTTTGCATGCTTGCTTGAATTGTGTGATGATTGCTTGACTTGTCCTAAAGTAGCTAAAATCTGCCAAACTCTAAAATTGGGGAAAAGGTTAAGTTTTTATTGTTCAAGTAGTCTAATCACCCCCCCTCTAGACATACTTCAAGGTCCTACAGCTGAACATTATGTACATTATTTAGTGAACATAAAGGAGCCTCGATCATGACAACTACTCGGCAGCGGAACAATGTCGTAGCGGGACTCCATAGCACAAGGACACCGACGTGGACACGGGCTAGACTCGGACAACACTCCTTTCCAACGGGACTTTCTAAAATCTGGCATGACACGCCAGGTCAGTACATTGAATGTACTTGCAAGCTCACATTAAGCATAAACAAGATGACAACCAATATTATGATATTTATCCAGTTTAATCAATAATGCAGCTATATAACCAACATGATGTGACTATGCCCAACAGGTACTCATTCTCCCAACTTGCTTACCAGATGTGACCAACAAACATAATATTGCCAACACATACCCGTGATCCTTACGGCAATCACAACCCGACCATCTCATGGCCCGTGATCCTTACGGCGATCACAACCCAACCAACTCATGGCCTGTGATCCTTACGGCGATCACAACCCGACCAACTCGTGGCCAACTCAACACGATGACCTCACTGTCATCCTTAGTGCAATTTAGTGTGCATATTTATTAAGTGTTGACCCATGGTGTACCTTACTTTGGAGCGTGTCCGTATCCGTGGACTCGGCTATCGATAGATTAAATACACTCTGCAGAGGTTAGTACACTATACCCACACTACGGAACACATGGCCTCACTCTCCCATCCGAGTGGACCAACAGCGTTCCGATGAAACCATTTCACTGTCATGACACTCCCCCGGCCCCTCCGACTCAGACCCCACTAGGCTAGTCCTGGGTGGCCCTGTGTCTACCTCCAGACACCTCGACCACCGCCGTGGCCACGATCCACACTGGGATCCGGTACCAAACTTAACTTAACAACGGGCTCACAAGGTTATGCTTGCCTACCGGGCCAGGGTACATCACGTCCATAACCTTCCCTAATTTGAGGTACCGACCAGAGGCACGAAAATGAAAGCATTAAGGCCGTCCCATACCGGCAAATGTGGTTGCACTGGGAAAGACTCGTTTCAGCGGCACCACGACCCGGTCAACAACATGTTCAAGTTGAATATTAATTAGGTTCAACTTTTAATGTGAAAAGAAAATAACCGGTGTCTTACTACCATACCATGCATCACTTAACATATGCATCACATAACCGTGCAAAACTGCACCAACTACGCTCCCACAGAGCCAACATAAAATCATGCTACTATACTGGTAAAAACTTTTCTTTACTTATACTAGAACCATTTCTAGCAATTATCATCATTATACCTCATGCAAAAATAATATCCAAATTACTCATCAATTCTATGACGATATTATTTATTTAACTCTAACAACTAAGTTCTCATCATCTTACCAACAATATTTACATCAAACATTCTGAAGTTCAAGCATTTTAACATAACAAGCATATAACAGAATATATTTATTATATAACTAATTAAAATGCATCAATATTCATAAGTTCAAGTATGGAAATCAATAGTATTGAAGTGGCACCATGAAGATGTTATTGTGGCTTCCCTTAGTACTGATGAGGGTCACAAGGCTCCTGGTGATCCTCAAGACAAGTTGGTTCCTCTGAAAACATTCAAAAACCACAAAAGAAAATATCAATAAACCTTCTGAAAATTGCCAGAAAATCTAGACAGCAAGAAAAAATCCCATCTTTTGGGAGCTATTAGATTTTTGGACAAAGAACACAATGCAAAAAGAATCACTGCATTTGGACTTGTAGAATAAAAGTTATGGCTGTTTGAATGCTCCTGGAATTTAAATAAATTTGAAAAAGAAAAACAGAGAGGGGGTGATGTCGATGGCGTATTTTCCCGGGGCGCCACCACTCATACCGCTTCGCGCGCGTTATGAGTGGCTGACTAGCGGGCCCTGCTAGTCAGGCCGGAGGGAGGGGGAAAGAAAACAGAGATGCGCGGCGGTCCGCCGGAGCGTACGTCGGTGTTGAGGCATCTTGGGGAAAAATGAGAGGGAGGGATCGATGGAGAAGGTTCTTGCGCACCTGCCCGTACCCGTGGCGTGGCAAATGGTGACCGGACGGCGTCGGTTTCTTCCTCGCAAGCGGAGGCAGAACACGGAGGTCGCCGGAGATGAGGAAGACAACGGCTAGGGGCGGATCCAGGGGCTCAGGCTTGACTCGTTGGCTTCACGGAGGAGAGGCGGAGGCCCTGGTGGGGTCGCCTTGGCTTGGGAGTGGCCGGATCTGCGGGGTCGATCCAGGGGGATCGCCGGTGAGCTCGGCTCGGGGACGGCAGCCCGCAGCCTGCCCGGTTGGGCTGCGGCTTCTAGTGGCTATGGGAGGGAGATGTGGTGAGGTGCGGTGCTCCAGGAGGTTGCGGAGGGGGTTATTTATAGGCGGGGAGGTGAGGAGGGCTCGGGCTCCGCCGGAGGACAGCTATCGCCGGCGCCCAGCGACGAATGGTGCCAGAAAGAGAGGGAGAAGGCGACGGGGTTCACGCGGGAGCTGTGCACGGACGCGGACGAGCACAAAAGCAAGGAGGAAGGGGACGAACATAGTGCGCTGGCACTGTGCCGTTGGCCGGACCGTGCCCGTGCTCACTGCGGCGAGCTCCGGCATCCACGAGCGGCAAGGAGGAGTTAAGGGTGTGGAGACGAGGATGGTGGCGCGGGGGGACATGCCCAGGCTGGCCGAGCAGCGGGCACGCGCGCCACAGAGGCGCTGGCGACGCGCAGAGCGCGCGTTTGGCATGCCAGCACCCTCGGACGAACACGGTCACCGCGTGGACCGTGACATCAGGCCACACATGCACTAACCATGATGTCTGGCGTGTAGTCCTTAGTAACTTTAGGTGTTACCACGGCTCGGTTGGTTTCTAGGTGCAGTAGAAGTGAAATGGTGAAGATGTTTAGTTACTGGACAGAAACTTTGAACAGTTACTATGGTCAAACCACAGTGATTCAAGGGCTCATCTTTGGGGTTTTACTGACTCTTACTAAGGTGAATAAGCACATGGAAAACCAGCTACATTGGAGCTAGTAAAAAGGTAGTTGCTGTAAAAACTACCATTTCAGCCCAGAAGTGAAAAAAATTTCTGTAGCAAAAATACTCCAAAAAGTGGTGAAATATTTTTGCTCAGAAATGTGCCATAGGGTCCAAAGAATATTTGGGATTTTTCTCAGGATTTTAGGGGCAACAGAAATGAGGGTTGCTTTGGAGGTCAAAGATTTTAGCTATGGTTTAGGAGGCAAAATGAATATTTTTCATTTAAGAAAAGTATTCCAAGCAATTTTGTTGGGTTGGCCAGGAGTGAAATGAATGGATTAGAAGAGGAGAGGGGGCACTTGGGTGAAAATCAAGGGATACCCAAGTGATCAAGTCCAAATGGAATGATTCAAAACTCCATATTCAAACCAACTCAGATGAAAATCAAGCAAAGAAAAGAGGGCAAAAACCAGGCTGTGACAAACCTCCCTAGAATGAATCCCGTCCTCGAGATTCGTTTGCTTGGAAAAACCATTCTGGATAACATGCCCTTAGAAATTCTTCTGATTCCCAGGTTAATTCTGATTCGGTATGATGCATCCATTGAACCTTGTAAAATTTCCGTGACTTACTACGAGTGACTCTTTCCATCTGGTCCAAAATTTTCGCTGGCCTCTCTTCGTAGGTCAAATCCTTTGCCAGCTCTATCTCTGCCAAATCGGTCTTTTTCTCGGGTGGTGAGATGCACCGTCGTAGTTGTGAAATGTGGAACACGTTGTGCACGTCGGACAGTTCCGGAGGCAGCTCCAACTGATATGCCACAGCACCTATTCGTGTCATGACGGGAAATGGACCAATAAACCTGGGTGCAAATTTTCCACGGGTTTGGAACCTTCTTACTCCCTTCATGGGTGTGACTCGTACGTAGACATGTTCTCCGGGTTCAAAACTGATCTGTCGGTGCTTTGCATCATAATAACTTTTCTGTCACAATTTAGCCAGCTGTAATCTGTCTTGGATCTCTTTGACTTGCTTTTTGGCCTCCAACATGAGATCTGTTCTGAAAATACGGCTGTATCCGGTTTGAGACCAATTTAATGGAGTGCGGCACTTACGGCCATGCAAAGCTTCATAAGGTGACATCTTTAAACTGGTCTGGAATCCATTGTTATATGAGAACTCGGCATATGGCAAGCAATCTTCCCATTGTGGTCCTTGGGCTAAAACACAGGCTCGGAGCATATCTTCGAGTATCTGATTTACTCTTTCCGTTTGCCCATCCGTCTGAGGATGATAAGCAGTGCTGTATTTTAATTCCGTCCCAAGGGCTTGATGGAGACTGGTCCAGAAAGCAGAGGTGAATAGTGAACCTCGGTCAGTAGTGCTGGTTCAGGGAACTCCATGTAAACTGACAATCCTGGATACATACAGTCGGGCAAGCTCATCTGCTCGGTATGAGGTTTTGACTGGGAGAAAGTGAGCCACCTTGGTTAATGTATCCACTATGACACAGATCACATTATTGCCTCATCGGGTCCTGGGTAATCCTGTGATGAAATCCATACAGACATCGTCCCATTTCCATTGTGATACGGGCAGTGGTTGGAGAAGTCCGGCTAGTTTCTGATATTCCGCCTTAACCTTGTTGCAGATGTCGCAACAGGCCACGAAATAAGCAATGTCTTTCTTCATTCCATCCCACCAGAATATTTGTCGAAGGTCTTCATACATTTTTGTGCCTCTAGGGTGGATTGAATACGAGGACTCATGGGCTTCAGACAAAATTTTCTGCTTTAGGTCAGCTTGATTAGGCACACAAATCCTTCCCCTGAATCGGAGGGTACCGTACTGATCCTTCGAGAAATCGGATGACTTGATGCGTTTCTGCAGTTTGGCGTCGCGTGGCTGGGCCTTGCGGATTTCTTCCTCAAGAGTAGGAGTGACCGTCAGAATATTGGCAAGACCAGCCTCAACAACAACCAGGTTGAGATGAGCAATGTCTTCTTTGAGTTCAGAAGGCAGAGATTCCAACATGACGTTTAAACTGACGGGCTTTCGACTGAGTGCATCAGCAACCACGTTGGCCTTACCCGGATGGTAATTTATTCCAAGATCATAATCCTTGACCAACTTCAGCCATCTTCGCTGATGGAGATTTAAATCCGGCTGAGTAAATATGTATTTGAGACTCTTATGGTCGGTAAAAATTTGGCACCTTTTTCCAATGAGGTAGTGTCTCCAAAATTTTAAAGCATGAACTACCGCGGCCAATTCCAAATCATGAGTGGGGTAATTGCCTTCATGAGGCTGTAGCTGCCGTGAGGCGTAGGCTACTACCTTGCCATCTTGCATAAGCACACACCCAAGTCCTTGTCGGGAAGCGTCGCAATATACGTCAAAGCTGCGGTAGATATCTGGAAGTGTTAATACCGGCGCAGTTGTTAAGCACTTCTTTAACTCGGTGAAACTTTTCTCACAGTCTGACGTCCATTCAAACTTCTTATCCTTTTTAAGCAACTCCGTCATGGGCTTAGCAATCTTGGAGAACCCTTCAATAAATCGACGGTAATATCCGGCTAATCCAAGAAAACTCCGGATCTGAGACACGGTGGCGGGTGGCAACCAGTCGAGCACGTCTTTTACTTTGCTAGGGTCCACGGCTATTCCTTCAGCGGATAGTATATGTCCAAGGAATCCAACTTGCTTGAGCCAAAACTCGCATTTACTGAACTACAACTGGTGCTCACGGAGTCGTTGTAGCACTGCGCGGAGGTGTCCTTTATGCTCTTCTTCATTTCTTGAATAAATAAGTATGTCATCGATGAAGACGACCACGAACTTATCAAGGAAATCCATGAACACTTTGTTCATCATGTGCATGAAGAAGGCAGGGGCGTTGGTGAGGCCGAAGGACATGACGGTATATTCATAAAGACCGTAGCGAGTGGTGAACATGGTCTTGGGAATATCCTCCTTTCTAATCTTGAGATGGTAATATCCAGTCCGCAAATCAATTTTTGAGAAGACCTTGGCTCCACTGAGTTGATCAAACAAATCATCAATTCTTGGCAGAGGGTATTTGTTCTTGATCGTGACATCATTTAACTGTCGGTAGTCCACACACATGCGAAGGCTGCCATCTTTCTTGTCCACAAAAATAGCGGGTGATCCCCATGGCGAGGAACTGGGGCGGATATATCCTTTTTGGAGCATTTCATCAAGCTGTTTCTTTAGCTCTACCAACTCGGATGACGGCATTCGATAATATTTCTTGTGTATTGGTGTGGTTCCGGGCACAAGTTCTATTGAAAACTCAAGCTCTCAGTCAGGTGGCATGCCTGGCAGTTCTTCTGGGAATACATTGGGAAACTCACTGACCACTGGAATTAATTCCGTTTCTGCCATTGCTATAAAAACCATTTCCTTGGAGGGTATGCTTCTACGAGCAATAAACTTGGTAGCTTGTCCATCTTGTCCGGTCAAATTGACTTCCTGGGTTGCATAATTTATGCATACTTGGTACTGAGTCAGCCAATTCATACCCAAGATAACATCCAATTTTTCAGACTCAATCAGTATCCAAGACGTCGGAAAACTGATTTCGTTGATCCTGACTTCCAGATTGCGGCAGACGAGATTGATTTGAATAATAGATCCCGGGGTTTGTACCAGCATATTTTTGCCCAAAAGTGAACAAGGAAATTTGTTTTGGGTGACAAAACTCCGAGAAATAAAAGAGTGGGAAGCCCCAGAGTCAAATAAAATTACTGCAGGTATGTTATTAATAGGGAACATACCAATGTCGACTTCGGGATTTTCTTGGGCTTCGTCGGCTGAAATGTGATGAACGTATCCCGTGATGTCGTGCTGACTTGGACCAGCTTCCAAATAATGGATTTGAGGCTTGAACGTAGCATTGGTCCGGGTGTTCTTGGGACACTGTTTGGCATAATGTCCGGTTTGTCCGCAACTATAACAGGAATTGTTGCACAGACGATTCTCCATAATTGGGTTGAGCACATCATTCTTCACTTGGGTTGTGGTCTTGTTAACATTTTGTTGCCAACTGGGCTGGTATGCCATCGGAGTTGGCTGCCAGGTACGAACCTTTTGCACTGGTTGCATTTCCTTCTTGCGCTCAAATTTGCGTTTGTGATCATTATGGGCAGACTTAGTATCTGACACGAGCTTGTGTTCCCTTTCAGCAATGAAAGCCTTGTTCACCAGGGTTTGAAAATTGGGAAAATCTAACATACTGAGAGCACAGTGAAGTTGCGGGTTTAATCCACCAAGAAAGCGGTCCATCTTCCTTTCTTCAGTGGCCACGTCATACTGAGAGTAACGTGACAGGCGATTGAATTTTTGTAAATATTCTCCCACTGACTGACTTCCTTGGAGGAGCGCGAGAAATTCACGCTGCTTAGTCTTCATAATTCCCGCAGGGATGTGATATTTTCGGAATTGCTCCTTGAATCTTGGCCAGGTAATTGCTTCATTCTCAGTCACTATAGCTTTCTCACTTTCCCACCATATGGCAGCAGCGCCTTCCAGATAATGTGTTACAAATGGAACTTTATCTTCTTCATTAGTTCGAGCAACCTCAAGTTTCTTTTCCATAGTTCTTAACCAATCATCTGCATCCAGGGGATCAACGGCCTGACTGAAACTGGGAGGCTTAGTCCTTTGAAAATCAGATAGCTTGGAGTGGGAGGTAGGCTGATTCCCATTCTGTCCAACCATTGCTTGAATACTTCTGAATATTTCCATTAGATCATTGTTTCGTCATTCCTCGAACATACGCATAATTTGCTTGGTGGAGGGCGGATTTGGCGGTGGAGGCGGTGGTGGAACGTATGGCTCGGGTGATTGTCCTGCCTGTCGTGCGGAACGCCAAACAGGAGAACCCTCGCGAACGTTGCTACTGCAGCCTCCCTGTGTCATCCTAATATGATTTTTCCCAAGTCAACGCAACCGAGATGAGAAGCATTCAACAAAAACTGGGGAGAAGCCAACAACAAACCAAGCGAAACCGAAAAGACGAAGAAAATACGGCAAATAAAATAAAGTCCAACATAATTATACATGGACTCATACATGAAAGATAACAACATGCCAGGTCCAACTACCCTTATAGATGAAACGAAACAACATGACTAGTACGATTACAACCATACTCCATCCCGACAACTGAGAATACTCGAAAGTTCTACTGCTCGGCTGGCGCTGCGGTGTCCTCTCCTGATGCGGACTCGGATCCGGAACTAACAGGGTTAACGGAGACCTCCGTGTTAAAAGTGACACAATGACGCTGCCTCGAGGGCTCTCCCTCAGGGGCAGGTGAAGGGCGGATCATTGGGGCTGCAGGAGTGGCGAGGAGTGAAACCCACTCTGCAGGAGCACTAAGGGGACTCGTAGTCGCGGTGCCCGAGCTACTCGGGGGAGTAACCAGAGAAACATGGGATCTAGAACTGGCAGGAACGTAGGGAATAAATCCCACAGATGGAGAAGTAGTGGCTGAGCGAGCAGTGACTAAAGTAGAGGCTAAAGCAGTACGAGCACGACTCAGCTCACGAGCCAGCTCGTAGACTAGAAGATAACTAGCAGTGATGTAGCGAGAAAGGTGGCTAGCAACACTATCAGACTCCAGATCAATGATAGGAAAACAGACACTACCATTATTGTGGAGAGAGGGGTAGTAGTGGAAACCTGGGTGATTCTGCATCCGGACCTCGTTGTAGCGGAGCTCAACAAGTACCTCGAGTGTAGCAAACTGGACAGATTGAGAAGCGGAAGAAGCGTAGCCGCTACGAGAGGTACGATTGTAAGAACTGGAATCGGAACTGGTGCGCAGAGTAACCACGGCGTGATACTCATACACTGAGTTAGCTAGGCGCTCCCGGTACACACAATAGACTGGATCGTCTCCGTGAGGGTACAACCGACGCCACACATTGCGAAGAAGATGCGGCGACGTGTACGGCATCAGCCGCAACTGGCACGGATACAGCACCGGAGCCATCTACACTCACAACCATTAGCAGGTTAGCATAGAAAAATAAATATAATCAGTGCATGCAATGCAACAACTAGCTAAAGTTATTACCGACACTCAGCTACAACTCGTATCTAGCGTCCAGTTAACTCGGCTTAGTCTAGCGTGGCCTATAGTCAGCGTGACTCTGGTACCAAGCGTTGTGGCACCCTGGCTCAGAGCGACCGGTTTACCCTGCATTGCCAGCCCAGAGACCTTGTCTTCTGGCAACACACAACAACATGGCACAGAATACAACCGCTTTATTCATGCTAGCGGAACATAGTTCATATTACAACAGTTAGCGAGGCCAAGCGGCACACACGGTGCAGCTGAACAGTATGTACATTATTTAGTGAACATAAAGGGGCCTCGATCATGACAACTACTCGGCAGTGGAACAACGTCGTAGAGGGACTCCATAGCACAAGGACACCTACGTGGACACGGGCTAGACTCGGACAACACTCCTTTTCAACAGGACTTTCCTGAAATCTGGCATGACACGCCAGGTCAGTACATTGAATGTACTTGCAAGCTCACATTAATCATAAACAAGATGACAGACGATATTATGATATTTGTCCAGTTTAATCAACAATGCAGCTATATAACCAACATGATGTGACT
Source organism: Triticum aestivum (assembly GCF_018294505.1). Taxonomy (NCBI): domain Eukaryota; kingdom Viridiplantae; phylum Streptophyta; class Magnoliopsida; order Poales; family Poaceae; genus Triticum; species Triticum aestivum. The sequence goes on along the minus strand of NC_057810.1, from coordinate 295,266,089 downwards.
ATGCCCAATAGGTACTCATTCTCCCAACTTGCTTACCAGATGTGACCAACAAACATAATATTGCCAACACATACCCGTGATCCTAACGGCAATCACAACCCGACCATCTCATGGCCCGTGATCCTTACGGCGATCACAACCCGACCAACTCGTGGCCTGTGATCCTTACGGTGATCACAACCTGACCAACTCGTGGCCAACTAAACACGATGACCTCACTGTCATCCTTAGTGCAATTTAGTGTGCATATTTATTAAGTGTTGACCCATGGTGTACCTTACTTTGGAGCGTGTCCGTATCCGTGGACTCGGCTATCGATAGATTAAATACACTCTGCAGAGGTTAGTACACTGTACCCACACTACGGAACCCATGGCATCACTCTCCCATCCGAGTGGACCAACAGCGTTCCGACGAAACCATTTCACTGTCATGACACTCCCGGCCCCTCCGACTCAGACCCCACTGGGCTAGTCATGGGTGGCCCCGTGTCTACCTCCAGACACCTCGACCACCGCCGTGGCCACGATCCACACCGGGATCCGGTAGCAAACTTAACTTAACAACGGGCTCACAAGGTTATGCTTGCCTACTGGGCCAGGGTACAACACGCCCATAACCTTCCCTAATTTGAGGTACCGACCAGAGGCATGACAATGAAACGCATTAAGGCCGTCCCATACCGGCAAATGTGGTTGCACTGGGAAAGACTCGTTTCAACGGCACCACGACCCGGTCAACAACATGTTCAAGTTGAATATTAATTAGGTTCAACTTTTAATGTGAAAAGAAAATAACCGGTGTCGTACTGCCATACCATGCATCACTTAACATATGCATCACATAACCGTGCAAAACTGCACCAACTATGATCCCACGGAGCCAACATAAAATCATGCTACTATACTGGTAAAAACTTTTCTTTACTTATACTAGAACCATTTCTAGCAATTATCATCATTATACCTCATGCAAAAATAATATCCAAATTACTCATCAATTCTATGACCATATTATTTATTTAACTCTAACAACTAAGTTCTCATCATCTTACCAACAATATTTACTTCAAACATACTGAAGTTCAAGCATTTTAACATAACAAGCATATAACAGAATATATTTATTATATAACTAATTAAAATGCATCAATATTCATAAGTTCAAGTATGAAAATCAATAATATTGAAGTGGCACCATGAAGATGTTACTGTGGCTTGCCTTAGTACTGATGAGGGTCACAAGGCTCCTGGTGATCCTCAAGACAAGCTGGTTCCTCTGAAAACATTCAAAAACCACAAAAGAAAATATCAATAAACCTTCTGAAAATTGCCACAAAATCTAGACAGCAAGGAAAAATCCCATCTTTTGGGAGCTGTTAGATTTTTGGACAAAGAACACAATGCAAAAAGAATCACTACATTTGGACTTGTAGAATAAAAGTTATGGCTGTTTGAATGCTCCTGGAATTTAAATAAATTTGAAAAAGAAAAACAGAGAAGGGGTGATATCGATGGCGTATTTTCTCGGGGCGCCACCACTCATACCGCTTCCCGTGCGTTATGAGTGGCTGACTAGCGGGCCCCGCTAGTCAGGCCGGAGGAAGGGGGAAAGAAAACAGAGATGCGCGGCGGTTCGCCGGAGCATACGCCGGTGTTGAGGCATCTTGGGGGAAAATGAGAGGAAGGGATCGACGGAGAAGGTTCTTGCGCACCTGCCCGTACCCGTGGCGTGGCAAATGGTGACCGGACGGCATCGGTTTCTTCCTCGCAAGTGGAGGCAGAACACGAAGGTCGCCGGAGCTGAGGAAGACGACGACTAAGGGCGGCTCCAGGAGCTCAGGCTTGGCTCGTTGGCTTCACGGTGGAGAGGCGGTGGCCCTGGCGGGGTCGCCTCGGCTTGGGAGTGGCCGGAGCTGCGGAGTCGATCCAGGGGGATCGCCGGCGAGCTCGGCTCGGGGACGGCGGCCCGTGGCCTGCCCGGTCGGGCTGCGACTTCTAGTGGCTATGGGAGGGAGATGTGGTGAGGTGCGGTGCTCCAGGAGGCTGCAGAGGGGGTTATTTATAGGCGGGCGACGAGGAGGGCTCGGGCTCTGCCGGAGGACAGCTGTCGCCGGCGCCCGGCAACGAATGGTGCCAGAGAGAGAGGGAGAAGGTGACGGGGTTCACGCGGGAGCTGTGCACGGACGCGGACGAGCACAGGAGCAAGGAGGAAGGGGACGAACATAGTGCACGGGCACTGTGCCATTCGCCGGACCGTGCCCGTGCTTGCTGCAGCGAGCTCCAGCGTCGGCGAGCGGTAGGGAGGAGTTAAGGGGGTTGAGACGAGGATGGTGGCGCGGGGGGCCACGCCCAGGCTGGCCGAGCAGCGGGCACGCGCGCCACAGAGGCGCTGGTGACGCGCAAAGCGCGCGTTTGGCATGCGAGCACCCTCGGACGAACGCGGTCACTGCGTGGACCGTGACATTAGGCCACATATGCACTAACCATGATGTCTGGCATGTAGTCCTTAGTAACTTTAGGTGTTACCACGGCTCGCTTGGTTTCGAGGTGTAGTAGAAGTGAAATGGTGAAGATGTTTAGTTACTGGACAGAAACTTTGAACAGTTACTGTGGTCAAACCACAGTGATTCAAGGGCTGATCTTTGGGGTTTTACTGACTCTTACTAAGGTGAATAAGCATAGGGAAAACCAGCTGCATTGGAGCTAGTAAAAAGGTAGTTGCTGTAGAAACTACCATTTCAGCCCAGAAGTGAAAATATTTTCTGTAGCAAAAATACTCCAAAAAGTGGTGAAATATTTTTGCTCAGAAATGTGCCCTAGGTCCAAAGAATATTTGGGATTTTTCTCAGGATTTTTGGGGCAACAGAAATGAGGGTTGCTTTGGAGGTCAAAGATTTTAGCTAGGGTTTAGGAGGCAAAATGAATATTTTTCATTTAAGAAAAATATTCCAAGAAATTTAGTTGGGCTGGACATGAGTGAAATGATGGATTAGAAGAGGAGAGGGGGCACTTGGGTGAAAATCAAGGGATACCCAAGTGATCAAGTCCAAATGGAATGATTCAAAACTCCAAATTCAAACCAACTAAGATGAAAATCAGGCAAAGAAAAGAGGGCAAAAACTAGGCTGTGACAAACCTCCCCCACTTAGAATGAATCTCATCCTCGGGATTCGGTTGCTTGGGAAAACCATTCTGGATAACATGCCCTTAGAAATTCTTCTGATTCCCAGGTTGATTCTGATTCGGTATGATGCATCCATTGAACCTTGTAAAATTTCCGTGACTTACTGCGAGTGACTCTTTCCATCTGATCCAAATTTTTCACTGGCCTCTCTTCGTAGGTCAAATCCTTTGCCAGCTCTATCTCTGCGAAATCGGTCTTTTTCTCGGGTGGTGAGATGCACCGTCGTAGTTGTGAAACGTGGAACACGTTGTGCACGTCGGACAGTTCCGGAGGCAGCTCCAACTGATATGCCACAGCACCTACTCGTGTCATGACGGGAAATGGACCAATAAACCTGGGTGCCAATTTTCCACGGGTTTGGAACCTTTTTACTCCCTTCATGGGTGTGACTCGTAGGTAGACATGATCTCCGGGTTCAAAACTGATCTGTCGGTGCTTTGCATCATAATAACTTTTGTGTCGCGATTTGGCCAGCTGTAATCTGTCTCGGATCTCTTTGACTTGCTTTTTGGCCTCCAGCATGAGATCTGTTCCGAAAATATGACTGTCTCCGGTTTGAGACCAATTTAATGGAGTGGGGCACTTACGGCCATACAAAGCTTCATAAGGTGACATCTTTAATTTGGTCTGGAATCCATTGTTATATGAGAACTTGGCGTATGGCAAGCAATCTTCCCATTGTGGTCCTTGGGCTAAAACACAGGCTCATAGCATATCTTCGAGTATCTGATTTACTCTTTCCGTTTGCCCAACCGTCTAAGGATGATAAGCAGTCCTGTATTTTAATTCCGTCCCAAGGGCTTGATGGAGACGGGTCCAGGCTATGACACAATCCTGTTTCGGTGTTGGTTGCTTTGGAATACAAAGCGGGGGGAAACCCTTTTTCGGTAAAACTCTGGTACTCGGGTGTTACATGCAGTGCTCACTTTTTTAAACAATAAAAGTCGTCTGCATTAGTTGTAGAGCCATATTAATTTTGATTTTTTAACTCTCATATCTATGGCTAGCACGAAATGTCATTTTACCGTGCTCTACTATTTATTTTTCAATCGTCATTATCATGTACTCTCTCCGTTCCAAACTAAATGTTGTGGAAACAATGACACTTATTTTGGAACGGAGGGAGTAGTAGTGCATGAACAATCACACTATCATTGACAAGGTACTAGTAGAAATATAATGCAAGAGACGATGGAGGTGGCTATAGAGAGGGCAATACATGTCTAGAGGGCCGAGGCGTGATAGGGGAGATCTTGTTTCCCAACGCACTGGAGGTGGTGTGATGGAACGTGAGAGGGCTAAATAGCCCTGCCAAGAAGAAGGCGCTAAGGAAGTTCGTAGACACAGTGCATGTCGTGATAATTTGTATCTTAGAAACTAAACTAGTGGTCTTAAACCAGTACACTATAATGCAATGTCTTGGGCCATCCTATGATGCCTTTGCTTATCTCCGGGCTTCGGATACTAGAGGAGGCATCTTCGTGGGTTGGGATTCCATGAAAGTCAACTTGTCAAACTTTGGTAATTACACTAACTCCATAACCGGATATGTCTTGCCAAAGGAGGGAGCTGTGTGGTGGCTCACGGTTGTGTATGGGCCATAAGAAGACGCTCAGAAGATCCCATTTCTGGAGGAGCTCGCAGAAAGACGGAGCTACTGCCCTGGGCCATGGCTAGTTATTGGGGACTTTAACCTCATCCTCCAAGCAGAGGATAAAAATAATTCTCCGACCGATAAACGGATGATGGAGAAGTTCAAGAGATTTGTGGATGATATTGCGCTTAAGGATCTATTCTTGCACGGACGTACGTACACATGGAGCAACGAGCGGGAAGTGCCCACCCTCACCAAGATCGATCGGGGTTTGTTTCGGTTGATTGGGAGCTTGATCATCCTGAATGTTTACTTCAGGCGCTTTCTACTGCTTGTTTCAATCACTGTCCCCTATACTTGTCCCTGGAGCAACACTTACAACCAAAGAGGAGGTTTAGATTCAAACTGTTCTGGACGAAGATTGAGGTTTTTTTGGACGCGGTCAAGGAAGCATGGGTATGTGATGCGGAGATCTCGGATCCCATCGTGAGGCTGGACATGTTGTTGAGAAACACAGCGCGTTACCTCACTGCTTGGGGGCAAAATAAAGTGGGCAACATCAAACTACAGATCGCCATAGCCAACATGGACATTCTTCTTTTTGACATGGCGCAAGAAAGAACATTACTTTCACAGGAGGAAAGGTCGCTCAGGATGACCTTAAATCACATGGTGCTAGGACTTGCTTCACTTGAAAGAACTATTGCGAGGCAGAGGTCACTGATCAGATGGCTAGGTGAGGGAGATGCCAATACATAGTTGTTCCACTTAATTGCCAACAGGAGGAAGGCCAAGAACTTCATACCGACAATTTTAGTTGATGGCCACGTAATTGCTGATCAACTAGGCAAGGAGGAGGCCTTTCATGAGGCATATAAGGAGCTCCTTGGGAAGGATACAGCGAGGGAGCATGCCAATAATCTAGAAGCATTGTATATAGTTGAAGGAAATATGCCCTAGAGGCAATAATAAAGTTGTTATTTTATATTTCCTTATTCATGATAAAGGTTTATTATTCATGCTAGAATTGTATTGATCGGAAACCTAAATACATGTATGAATACATAAACAAATACCGTGTCCCTAGTAAGCCTCTACTAGACTAGCTCGTTGATCAAAGATGGTTAAGGTTACCAAACCATAGACATGTGTTGTCATTTGATAACGGGATCACATCATTAGAAGAATGATGTGATGGACAAGACCCATCCGTTAGTTTAGCATATTGATCGTTCAGTTTATTGCTATTGCTTTCTTCATGTAAAATACATATTCCTTCGACTATGAGATTATGCAACTTTCGGATACCGGAGGAATGCCTTGTGTGCTATCAAACGTCACAAAGTAACAGGGTGATCATAAAGATGCTCTACAGGTATCTCCGAAGGTGTTTGTTGGGTTGGCATAGATCGAGATTAGGATTTGTCACTTCGAGTATCGGAGAGGTATCTCTGGGCCCTCTCGGTAATACAGATCATAAGCTTGCAAGCAAATGACTAAGGAGTTGGTCACTAGGTGATGTATTACGGAACGAGTAAAGACACTTGCCGGTAACGAGATTGAACCAGGTATGAAGATACCAACGATCGAATCTCGGGCAAGTAACATACCGATGGACAAAGGGAATTACATATGTTGTCATAACGGTACGACCGATAAAGATCTGCGTAGGATATGTAGGAGCCAATATGGGCATCCAGGTTCCGCTATTGGTTATTGACCAGAGAGGTGTCTCGGTCATGTCTACATAGTTCTTGAACCCGTAGGGTCCACACACTTAACGTTCGATGTCGATTTGGTATTATATGATTTATGTGGTTTGGTGACCAAATGTTGTTTGGAGTCCTGGATGAGATCACGGACATGACGAGGAGCTCCGGAATGGCCCGGAGGTAAAGATTGATATATAGGACAATACTATTTGGTCTCCGGAATGGTTTCGGAATGCACTGGAAAGTCATCGAAATACCGGAAGGTGTTCCGGAGGCACCGAGAGAGTATTGGGCCTTATTGGGCCATGTAGAGGGAACACACCAGCCCACATGGGCTGGTGCGCCTCCCCTAAAGGCAGCCACACCCCATCGGATGGAAAGGGGAGGCTCCACCTCCTCCTACCATATCTCAGAAAGGAAGAAAAAGAGAAGGGGCGCCTCCCCCTTTCCTTCTCCCTTGTGCATTATATGGAAGGAGGGGGCACCACTAGGAAAACCCTAGGGTGGCCGCCGACCCTATTGGAGGCGCCCTAGGGGTGCCTCCTCCCCTCCCAGATGTATATATATGTGGGGAGGGGTGCTGTAGGACCTTGAAGTATGTCTAGAGGGGGGGGATGATTAGACTACTTGACCAATTAAAAACTTAAGCTTTTCCCAATTTTAGAGTTTGGCAGATTTTAGCTATCTTAGGACAAGTCAAGCAATCATCACACAATTCAAGCAAGCATGTAAAGAGTATATGAGCAGCGGAAATTTAAAGCATGCAACTTGCAAGAAAGTAAAGGGAAGGGTTTGGAGGATTCAAACACAATTGGAGACACGGATGTTTTTGGCATGGTTCCGATAGGTGGTCCTATCGTACATCCACGTTGATGGAGACTTCAACCCACGAAGGGTAACGGCTGCGCGAGACCACGGAGGGCTCCACCCACGAAGGGTCCACGAAGAAGAAACCTTGTCTATCCCACCATGGCCGTCGCCCACGAAGGACTTGCCTCACTAGCGGTAGATCTTCACGAAGTAGGCGATCTCCTTGCCCTTACAAACTCCTTGGTTCAACTCCACAATCTTGTCGGAGGCTCCCAAGTGACACCTAGCCAATCTAGGAGACACCTCTCTCCAAGAAGTAACAAATGGTGCGTTGATGATGAACTCCTTGCTCTTGTGCTTCAAATGACAGTCTCCCCAACACTCAACTCTCTCTCATAGGATGTGGATCTAGTGGAAAGAAGATTTGAGTGGAAAGCAACTTGGGGAAGGCTAGAGGTCAAGATTCATATGGTAGAAATGGAATATCTTGGCCTCAACACATGAGTAGGTGGTTCTCTCTCAGAAATGGTAAGTTGGAAGTGTAGGTATAGTCTGATGGCTCTCTCCATGAATGAAGAGGAGGTGGAGGGGTATATATAGCCTCCACACAAAATCTAACCGTTACACACAATTTACCAAACTCGATGGGACCGATTCAACAGACTCGGTCGGACCGATTTAGTAAACCTAGTGACCGTTAGTGATTTTCGGTGGGACTGACATGCAACTCGGTGAGACCGATTCGGTTAGGGTTAGGGCATAACGTAATCTCGGTAATACCGATTACACAAACTCGGTGAGACTGATTTTGGTAATAAGCTTTTCAGAGAGTTGGTCAGGTAAACTCGGTGGGACCAATTTGCTCTTTTCAGTGAGACCGAAATGTTACAAAAGGGAAACAGAGAGTTTACATTGCAATCTTGGTGGGACCGATCGCTCACTTCGGTTAGACCGAAACGTTACGAAGGGAAACAGAGAGATTACAATCCCATCTCGGTGATACCGAGATCCCTATCGGTAAGACCAATTTGCTTAGGGTTTGTGGCAGTGGCTATGACATTAGAACTCGGTGGCGCCGGATAGGAAGAATCGGTGTGACCGATTTTGGCTTTGGGTTTAGGTCATTTGTGGATGTGAGAAAGTAGCTGAGGGTTTTGGAGCATATCACTAAGCACATTAAGCAAGAGGCTCATTAAGCAACATCTCATCCCTCCTTGATAGTATTGGCTTTTCCTATAGACTCAATGTGATCTTGGATCACTAAAATATAAAATGAAGAGTCTTGAGCTTTTTAGCTTGAGCCAATCCTTTGTCATTAGCATTTTGAGGGATCCACTTTCATCATCCATGCCATGCCATTCATTGAGCTTTCCTGAAATAATAGTCTTGGAATAGCATTAGCTCAATGAGCTATATGTTGTTATGAATTACCAAAACCACCTAGGGATAGTTGCACTTTCAATCTCCCCCTTTTTAGTAATTGATGACAACATATAGATCAAAGGTTCGACAAATGATAATAAGATTAAAAACATCGTCGCTTTGAGAAGTGTGTGATAAGCAAGAGCTCCCCCTAAATTTGTGCATAGTTTAAGATTTGCTTTGGACTGCAAATGCACAATGAACTAGGCTCATGGGTTACTCTTCCATGTCACATACATCTTGGTAGAGCACTCAAAATGATAAAGATTGAATACATGCACTCATCACCAAGCAAAGTGAATGATCACATAGGATAGATAAGATAATATCATCAAACATGCATAAGTGTAGCTTATGATCAAACACATGATCATCAATGTCTCACAAGAATAGCATAGTATCTCAAGCAATCAAAAGAAAACAAGTTTAACCACCAAATCAAGAGAGAACAAAAGCAACACTCTCTCTCTCTCGAAGCCTATGATCTATACATTTTCTCCCCCTTTGGCAACAAGTTACCAAAAATTTCATAGAAAATGCATAGTGCTAGCTCGACTCTCAGGCTTGATCTTCAGGTGGTGGTATCCGGATAACTCCCAGAACGAAGGCTTCAGTTGAAGTAAAGGGTGCTGGAGTTGATGTCGGAGCTGGTTGCACTGGAGCTGTAGGAGCTGTAGCTGGTGCAGATGATGTTGCTCTAGTGTCCATGACAGTCACTGTAGCTGACCTATGAGCTCTAGGCACTCTGGCAAAAACATTAGTGGTAGTATTGCTGTCGGTGTCAAAACCGGCGGATCTCGGGTAGGGGGTCCCGAACTGTGCGTCTAGGCAGATGGTAATAGGAGACGAGGGACACGCTGTTTTTACCCAGGTTCGGGCCCTCTTGATGGAGGTAAAACCCTACGTCCTGCTTGATTAATATTGATGATGTGGGTTACAAGAGTAGATCTACCACGAGATCAAGGAGGCTAAACCCTAGAAGCTAGCCTATGGTATGATTGTTGTTCGTCCTACGGACTAAATCCATCCGGTTTATATAGACACCGGAGAGGGCTAGGGTTACACAGAGTCCGTTACAAAGGTAGGAGATCTACATATCCGTATCGCCAAGCTTGCCTTCCACGCCAAGGAAAGTCCCATCCGGACACGGGACGAAGTCTTCAATCTTGTATCTTCATAGTCTTGGAGTCCGGCCGATGATGATAGTTTGGCTATCCGGACACCCCCTAGTCCGGGACTCCCTCGGTAGCCCCTGAACCAGGCTTCAATGACGACGAGTCCGGCGCGCATGTTGTCTTCGGCATTGCAAGGTGGGTTCCTCCTCCGAATAATTTATAGAAGATTGTGAACACCAGGATAGTGTCCGGCTCTGCAAAATAAATTCCACATACAACCGTAGAGAGAATACAATTACACAAGTTCAATCTGCTGACATATTTTGTGGCGTAACGTCACACCACTACCAAGCCTTCAAATTGTTTTTATTGTTCCATCTCAGTGCGTTTAGCGAGGCGGTTTCCTTGGCACGTCTTGTCGAAGCAGAGATCGTGTTCCCCTTATTCCGGGATTCCCATCAATACGGACGTGGGTAACCCAACCGCGCCATTGATTGCGGCGCTTGGGAGATAAGCGAGTTTTATCAGGCCGGTGGGGACGCATGTTTCCGTCCGCCCATATAAGGGGATAAAGATCCAACCTTTTTACCTGCGCCTTCTTCCTCCTTGGATTATCCATCTCTGCGAACTCGAGCTCTAGCGCCCAAGCCCGCACATCTCACCTCAACCTTCTCCAAATATGTCCAGAGCGGGAGGCAAGTGGATGGCCTCCTCCGTTACAGAGGGGCATATCCAGAAGCTGCGCAGCGCTGGATACTTGTCCAGCAACATCGCGCATCGGCTCCCCGACGAGGGAGAGCTCATCCCCACCCCCAGGCCCCATGAGAGGGTAGTATTCCTTCCCCATTTCCTCCGCGGACTGGGCTTCCCACTTCATCCCTTTGTCCGGGGGCTCATGTTCTACTACGGCCTAGATTTCCATGATCTGGCCCCGAATTTTATTCTCAACATCTCGGCGTTTATCGTCGTGTGTGAGGCCTTCCTCTGCATCCAGCCCCACTTCGGCTTGTGGCTCAAGACCTTCAGTGTCAAGCCGAAGGTTGTGAAGGGCAGCCAAGCGGAGTGTGGAGGCGCCATGGTGGGCAGGATGTCCCACGTTACGTGGCTGGAGGGTACTTTCGTGGAAACCATCAAGGGGTGGCAATCGGGGTGGTTCTACATCACCGAGCCGCGTGATCCCGAATGGGCAGCGGCCCCCGAATTCAGATCCGGCATCCCCACTCGGTCACCTCCTGCAAAGAGAGCAGCCGGATTTGGGGCGATCCGGAGGAGCTGACCGGACTCCAAGCCTGCGTCCAAAAGCTGGTGGACAAGAAGCTCAAGCTTGTCAACGTAGTCCAGGTCATGCTCATCCGCCAGATTCTCCCGTGCCAACGACGGGGCTTCAATATGTGGGAGTTCGATCCGACGCAACACCAGACTTTGAATGGGCTCTTCGACACTACGTACGAAGAGGTCTGGAAGGTGCTGTTCAAGGGCGCCAAGGCTCCCGCATCCGCTACCGAAGATCGCGGATTCAGCTCGCAGCGTCCTGCTGACGAGGTAAGTGATATTGTCCTTTACGTGACACTTGTTATTCATAGTTTGACTCTATGCGGGATCTAAACTCCCTTTCCTTTGACAGGACTGGCTGAAGAAGGCCGCATAGGCTATCTGTCCGGCCCCATTGCCAGAGGACCAAGCTGACGCCCGCCTAATGGGGCTGCTGGCTCTGGCACCCCACGTGGTGCCGGAGAAGAAGGCCAAGAAGAAGGCCACGGGGACTCAGAAGAGTTCCCGTTTTCAGGTGCTATCGGACGATGAATCCGAGGCCGACTTCTCCCACCAAGGCGAGGAGGAGAAGAAGAAAGCCTCTCCCCCAGCGGGGGGAGGGAAGAAAAGGAAGGCCTCCCAAACAAGGGAGGCCGAAGGGTCCAAGAGGGGAAAAACTCTTCCCCCGGACTGTTCCGCCAACGCTAGTGACGACGACGAGGACTGGCCTCCAAGGGCCAAGCCTCTGGCGAGATCGTAAGTATCCGGACTCCCGAATAACTTCACGGTTTTCGTTTTCCGCCACATTATGTCTTTCTAATGCCGCATACAACCCTGCAGTCCGCCTAAGGATGATCTCCCGACTTTGTCGAGTGGGTCCTTAGGGGCGTCGGATATGGATTCTCTTCCGACTGCCTCCACCCCCCGTGATGCGGACGATGCCGAGGTGGGATCCCAGGAAGGGACCCACCAGGAGGAGAGGGCCCCGGAGGTGTCGCAGGACAACCTCCCGGACTTTGCACCGGACTCAGCCCCGGAACCCATAGTGGCTCCGGAGTCCAGCGGGCGACCCCTTCGTAAGAAGGGCAAGACCGCGATGCCGGCTGCCTCCGTCCAACCAGAGGTGCCGGATAATTTGCTGGAGGCGCTCAACGGCGCCTCCATCAAAGAGGAACACCAGACTGTTATGAGTGCGGTGATTCAGAAGGTTCAGCTCGCCAAGAGCGGGCTGACCAAAGCCTGCAGCAGCCTTCTAATAGGCTTTGAGGTAAGAATTTCAATATATGTAAAATGGTACCGCATAGACAGTAGCCCCTGATGCTCGGTTCGGTGTTCAGAAAGAAAAGCCAAACTGAGGATCTTTAGAAAGATAATCGCAGGAGTCATGAGAATATGTCAATATGGGATTGCAGGCTGTGCTGCTGACCTCTGCCGCACTGACTATGAAGGTCAAAACTTTGAAGGAAAACCTCAAGTGGTCCGAGAACAAGCTCGGCCATGCCAAGAAGCAGCTCGAGGAAAAAGAAGGTGAGTAATACCTTATGAAAATTGTACCTTACAGAAAAGGATTTTGGTTGCAAGAAAAATGACAAGGATAACTGGGGTATTGCAGGGGCCACTAACGAGGTGGCGACCCTGAAGGAGGCGGTGGCCGCGGCCGAACGCAATGCGGCCACGGAGCGCACCGAGCGAGAGAAACAAGAGGCACGGGTGGCGGAGGTACAGCAAGAGCTCCAGGATCTCGTGAGGAAACATGAGAGCCTGGAGCGTGACTCGAAGACTCGAGAGTCTGAGCTTGCAACGGCTCTTGAGAGTGCCAAAGCCGCTAAGGCCGAAGCCTACAAGGCCCTCCAGGAGATAGAGGCGGTGAAGAAAATAGCAGCGGGTAAGGCATTTTTCATGCAAAGTAAGCATGTGAGTGTTAATTACCTGTCGCTTACCCGAATTCGGAGCTCTCTAGGAGCGTTCACAGATCTTCCTCACAGCGTGTCCGATGCTACCGCATTCTACCGGGCCGAGGAGGAGAGCTCGACGGAGAAGGTCTTCTGGTCTAAGTATGCTAAGGATGGACATCTGGTGCCCCTTAGCGACCAGCTGAAGCAGCTGGTCGAGCTCCACAAGGCGGCCGAACAGGCCATGAAGGGCCTCATAGTTCGGCTGTGGCCTAAGGAGGCTATGCCTGGGAGCTACTTCGGTCTGGTGCGACAGCTGGTGGATGCGTGCCCGTGGGTTGAAGTTATCAAGCACTCCACCTGTATCGAGGGTGCGTGTCGGGCCCTTGCCCGCGCAAAGGTGCACTGGGGCAAGATGGATGCCCAGAAGCTTGTGACGGACCCCCACCAGAGGGCAAGGAGCATCGCACGCCCGAGATGTATTATAGGAGTGTGCTGAAGGGCGCCCACACTATTGCGGGTGAGTGCTCCAAAGATGTAATATTTGAGTAGACTCGCGTTTTGTTATCCTGTGCGCTGAAAACTAAGTTCATATGCGCGAAGCAACACTTGTTAATTTAAAATATTACCTTCTGTGCGGCTGTTTATCAAATCTGAGAGATGGCAAGTCGTCGGCTTCAGCCCCCATGCCACGAGTGCTGGGGTGTTCGGGATAAATTTGGGCACTCTTGTTTCCATATTTGGGTCCATCGAGGGAGGCGCTCAACACAATGAACAAGGCAACCAGACTTATAATGCTTGAACACTCTCACTTAGCCATAGAATTCTATAATTTTAAATTTCGGCGAAGCCCCTAGTTTTCGGAAGGCCGAATTTGGGGCGCTATCCACGCCTTGGCCGGACAGAATCCGGCTCCTTGCTTGAAGCAGCATAAGTCTTTAGGGACTCGCAAAGAACCTCTCAAACAGCGACCAGCTCTCGCCTCATCATGACGGTCAGTTTTAGCTTTCTCCACTGAGGCGTTAACCCAGCTCAACTGGGGCGCAATCGCAGTGGTTCTCCCAGTGCTACCTTAGCCGATAAAATGGAACGTAAGGTACCAAAACATGGGAGCCGGGCAAACCCAACTATTGACCCAAGAACATGATTCGGAGCCGATGCATATAATGCTATAAGTTCGGGGTGCCGCACTTGTGAAAGTGTTCAGACTTATCACACCATAACGCGGGAAACATAAGCCCCTGGTGTATTTAGCCGTACCAAAACATACGGATGCAACATGTCATAGATGAACATATGTGTAAGAAAGAAATGCAATTGGAAGCAAAAATGTGCTGCATTGCTTTATTCAAATAAAAACTGCTGTAAGTGCAGGACGATACAAGTGGTGCGGTAAGCAAGGGATGGGACTGTTTGACATGTCCCCCTCCAGGGGTAGGCTACGGAATAATGCATAAAACAGATTTAATGCTCATAATGGAGACCACCTGGATTTTCGTTGTAGCCTTTCTCCTTCCCTGGCTGTTGTATCGTGGGTTCGGCATGTCTGCTGCTGGACAGGGCCTCTGACGAACGGAGTCCTGTAGGTAAAAAATAAAAGGAAAAGAAAAAGGAACGACACACTTAAGAGCCCCTGGTGCGGTTGAGCCGCAGTTTGGGCTTATCGTGGTCGAGCCCCTTGCCCCATGCCCATGGTATCTTCAGAGCGTAATGAAGTATGCGAAGGGTCTGTCTTAATGTTTTACAGGGGCTGGGGTTGGGGCCGCACTACTACGCGTGCTCGGAACGTGCCAGGTGGTCGTGTTGTAGGTTACTCCGGGCACGCTTAGCTGTGTCCGGCCGCTTGGCAGCCGAACTCGAGAATTGCCTTAAAAGGCTGCTTTGTACTTCTGCCGCGAGAGCCGCTGTATGTTCCTCCATTCGGAGGGAGCGTTCAATGTTTCCGTTGACCATGATGACTCCTCTAGGGCCTAGCATCTTGAGCTTGAGGTATGCGTAGTGCGGCACCGCGTTGAACTTTGCGAACGCGGTACGTTCGAGCAAGGCATGATAGCCGTTGCGGAACGAGACTATGTCGAAGATTAACTCCTCGCTTCGGAAGTTATCCGGGGATCCGAAGACCACTTCCAGTGTAACCGAGCCTGTACAATTGGCTTCTACACCTGGTATGACGCCTTTAAAGGTCGTCTTGGTAGGTTTAATCCTTGAGGGGTCTATGCCCATTTTGCGCATCGTGTCCTGATAAAGCAGGTTTAGGCTGCTGCCGCCGTCCATCAGGACTCTGGTGAGATGAAATCCATCGACGATTGGGTCTAGAACCAATGCGGCGAACCCACCATGGCGAATGCTGGTGGGGTGGTCCCTTCGGTCAAAGGTGATCGGGCAAGAGGACCATGGATTGAACTTCGGGGCAACTGGCTCCATCGCATATACATCCCTGAGTGCACGCTTCCGCTCCCTTTTGGGTATGTGCGTGGCATATATCATGTTCACCGTCCGCACCTGTGGGGGGAAACCCTTCTGTCCTCTATTGTTCGGCGGTCGGGTCTCTTCCTCGTCGTCGCTATGTAGCCCCTTGTCGCTGTTTTCGGCAATTAACTTGCCTGCCTGCTTGAACACCCAACAGTCCCTATTGGTGTGGTTAGCTGGTTTTTCAGGGGTGCCATGTATCTGGCACAAGCGGTCGAGAATTCGGTCCAAATTGGATGGACCCTGAGTTGTTCTTTTGAATGGCTTTTTCCGTTGACTGGGTTTAGAGCCTCTGAATCCGGCATTGACTGCCGTATCCTCACTGTTATCGCCGTTAATGCAGCGTTTGTTTTTGTTGCGACGCGACCTGCCACTACGGTCCTTGATATCTGGACTGCCAGAATTTTTGTTGAGGTTGTTGCTGCGTGCTAGCCAGCTGTCCTCACCCGCACAGAAGCGGGTCATGAGTGATGTAAGGGCTGCCATGGATTTCGGCTTTTCCTGTCCCAGGTGCCGGGCAAGCCACTCGTCACGGATGTTATGTTTGAAGGCCGCGAGGGCCTCGGCATCCGGACAGTCGATGATTTGGTTTTTCTTGGTTAAGAACCGTGTCCAGAATTGTCTGCCGATTCGTCTGGCTGCTGAATTATGTGGCTTAGGTCATCTACATCTGGTGGTCGCACGTACATGCCTTGGAAGTTATCGAGGAATGCGGCTTCCAGGTCCTCCGAACTCCCGATTGACTCTGCTGGCAAGCTGTTAAGCCAGTGCTGGGCTGGTCCTTTAAGTTTGAGTGGGAGATATTTGATGGCGTGGAGATCGTCTCCGCGGACCATGTGGATGTGGAGGAGATAGTCCTCGATCCAGACCGCGGGGTCTGTTGTGCCATCATAAGATTCAATATTGACGGGTTTAAACCCTTCTGGGATTTGATGATCCATTACCTCATCTGTGAAGCACAGTGGGTGTGCGGCGCCTCTGTACTGGGCGATATCGCGACAGAGCTCAAAAGAGCTTTGTCTGTTGTGTTCGGCCCGGCCGGACTTACTGTGTCCGGGGTGACGGTGATTGTCACGTATCGTGGGGCGCCCACGTGATCCATAGATCGATCTTGATTGTCTTGCCTTATCCTCCAATATGTCTCGCAGGTCCGGAGTGTTCCCCTGTGGCCTTGTGCTTTTCGAGCGATGCCGGGGTACGGGTCTAGTGAAGGGCCTTGAGGCCTCTCTGTCGTGACCACGGGGTGGTCGATCAGCCGTATTGTCTCCTGGTGAAGCGGGATCATATGCCTCCACCTCTAATCGGGGGAGCAGCTTACGTTTGGGGTAGCTTTTGGAGGGGCGTTCGAGTTCATGCTCTTCGGCCGCGAGGACTTCGGTCCATCTGTCGGCTAGCAGATCTTGATCAGCTCTAAGCTGCTGCTGCTTTTTCTTGAGGCTGTTTGCCGTGGCCATAAGCCTGCGTTTGAAACGCTCCTATTCGACGGGATCCTCAGGCACGATGAATTCTTCGTCGTTGAGGCTTGCCTCGTCTTCGGAGGGAGGCATATAGTCCTCTACCTCTTCTTCGGCCGCTCTCTCATGAGGGCTGGCGTCCCCCTCCTCCTGTGCTGGATTTTGCTGGAGTGGGTTGTCTTTGGCGCTATCCGGTGTATTATTGTCTCCGGTGCCGGAATCCTCATTCTTGCTATGGCGGGATTTAGAGCGGCGCCGCTGACGCCGGCACTTGGGCTGTTTCTTGGAGGGGTCATCCTCCGCTATTCCTTCGCCACTCCCATCCTTTGGGATATCCACCATGTATATGTTGTATGAAGAGGTGGCTTTCCAGTGCCCGATGGGCGCTGGTTCTTGGTCGTCTCCGGCATCGTCGTCCATACCGTCGATGTCCTCAGAGTCATAATCTAGCATGTCGGTTAGATCGTCGACAGTGGCTACCAAGTGGGTGGTGGGTGGGCTCTGAATTTCTTCCTCGTCTGCATCCCAACCGTCCTGGCCGCAGTCCGGCCAGGCCTCTCCTGATAACGAGAGGTGCTTTAGCGAACTCAAGATGTCGCCAAAAGGTGAGTGTTGAAAGATGTCCGCCGCGGTGAACTCCATGATCGGCGCCCAATCGGATTCGACTAGAGGGGCGCGGGAGGTCCGGAGTCCGGCAAGGAGTCCGGCACCTCGGAGTCACGAGCTTCATGGGGGACAAGATAGGTGTTCGGCTCTATCGCCGTAGAGGTTGCAGCCCCCGAGGCGGTGTCTAGCCATCCATCCTTGGTCTGCGCAGCCGGCTCCGAGTCAAAGATCGGAGCGGGTTCGAGTGCGGCCTCCAGGGTACTGTCCGGCTGCAGAGCTAAATCATGCCCGTCGTGACAGTACGGCACGCTCGGCTGTGGCTCGAATCCGTCGAGGATCAAGTCCCCGCGGATGTCAGCCGTGAAGTTCAAACTTCCAAATCTGACCTGACGGCCAGGGGCGTAGCCTTCGATCTGCTCCAGCTGGCCAAGCGAATTGGCCCACAGTGCGAAGCCGTCGAATACGAAGATCTGTCCGGGGAGGAAGGTCTCACCCTGGACTGCATCGTCGTTGATGATTGAAGAAGCCATCGAGCCTATCGGTGACGACACAGAGGAACTCTCAATGAAAGCACCAATGTCGGTGTCAAAACCGGCGGATCTCGGGTAGGGGGTCCCGAACTGTGCGTCTAGGCGGATGGTAACAGGAGACGAGGGACACGATGTTTTTACCCAGGTTCGGGCCCTCTTGATGGAGGTAAAACCCTACGTCCTGCTTGATTAATATTGATGATGTGGGTTACAAGAGTAGATCTACCACGAGATCAAGGAGGCTAAACCCTAGAAGCTAGCCTATGGTATGATTGTTGTTCGTCCTACGGACTAAAGCCATCTGGTTTATATAGACACCGGAGAGGGCTAGGGTTACACAGAGTCGGTTACAAAGGTAGGAGATCTACATATCCGTATCGCCAAGCTTGCCTTCCACGCTAAGGAAAGTCCCATCCGGACACGGGACGAAGTCTTCAATCTTGTATCTTCATAGTCTTGGAGTCCGGCCGATGATGATAGTTCGGCTATCCGGACACCCCCTAGTCCGGGACTCCCTCAATTGCCCTGCCTCTCCTGCATGTCATCCTGCAGCTGCTCCACAACAGACTGAATCTCAGTTACTTTGACATCAAGATCATGAAATTTGAGTTCCATGATTCTTTCCAAGCTCTCCTGATTCTGAGTGAGGGTGGCCAATCCCTTCTCAATCCTCAGTGTTGATGCTATTAAGTAACCAAGCTGCTCCTGCTTGTTCTTCAGAAAATACTCAGATGCCTCCTCTTGAGTTGGCATCTTGGCAGCCTTCTCCTTCCTTGCCTTCTCCTTCTTCTCTTGAGCATGTACAGATGATGGATCATTCTCATTCATGACAACCTCATTGTCCTCAAAGTCTAGATAAAGTGGAAAATGTTCCTTATCCAATAGATATTTGCCTGTTCCCATCTTTGAGTTAATCAA
This sequence comes from Triticum aestivum, assembly GCF_018294505.1. Classification (NCBI taxonomy): domain Eukaryota; kingdom Viridiplantae; phylum Streptophyta; class Magnoliopsida; order Poales; family Poaceae; genus Triticum; species Triticum aestivum. The sequence goes on along the minus strand of NC_057810.1, from coordinate 295,247,130 downwards.
CTCCTGAATCTGAGGGGCATATCCACAGCTCCTCTTCTGATCTGCTGCAGTCCTCTTAATGGTTTCAACCATAAGGCTCATGACCTTGAATTTCTGTGGCACATCAAACAAATGCAACATGTTGATTGCATGCCCTCTGATCATGTTGTGGTCACCAGACTTAGGCAACAAAGTATGCCTTAGAATGCAGTTGATAGTTGGCAGCCCTGACAGAAGGAAGTGGACTGACCCAAACTTATGTGTCTCAACAGCTTTGTCTGGAATCTCCTTGTACATGTGTGCCATGGAATTATGGTCCATCTTCTTCTTGGCATATATATCCAGGTCATCATCATTTTTCTTTGGGGCATTGATCAGTCTTGCCCATTCCTCAACAGTGGACTGGTACCTTGTACCTTCAGGCATCCAAACTATCCTCCCATCTGGATAGAAGTGTGCTGTGGAGTAGAATTGCATGATAAGTTCATCATTCCAGTTGGTGAGCTTTTGCCCAACATAATCTGTAACTCCACAAGCAACAAAACTGTCTTGCACTCCAGGATAGTGCTCTTCATTTTCCTTTATGTAAGTCCAGTCGACCCATCTCATATCACAAACTATGGGCTTCTTGTCCAACAAGATTGTCTCATAGAAGTCCTGCTGTTCCTTTGTATGGAACCTGTAATCAACAACAGTTCTTCTCCTCGTGGCATATGGATCTGTCAGCCTCCATAGCCTCAACCCTGAGTCTCTTCTGATGTTCATGTCCTCAGCCACAGGATGGGCATCATTGTGGTCTGGTATCTTGGGCTTGAGCTTCCTTAGGACATGTCCTTCTTAATCTTCTTCCTCAGCAACATCAGGCACTGGGGCCTTGTTCTTCTCAGCAGCTGGAATACTTCTGGTATTCCTCTTTGGTGCAGGCTTGGCCTTGGGGGCAGCTTTGGGTGCTTCCTTGGGCTTAGATGTTGCAGCCCCTGATCTAATAGCATCACCCATAAGCTTTGGTGCCTTGGGTGCGGGTGCAGCAACCTCTTCTTCCTCTTCAGAATCTCTTCTCATTAAGGGCTTTCCAAGAACCTGGGCAGTTGTGGTTCTGGCTCTCTTCTTCTTCTTATCCTGAGCACCTTCATCTCTGATTCAATGGTAAACTTCATAGTTTCACCAGTGGGAACTTTCTTGGGTTTGGAAGATGTGACTTTCTTTGCAGGTGCCTCTTTGGGTTCAGATGCTGCAGGCACTAGAGTGGACCTTCTGACCTTGGGCATTGGTGTCCTCTTGGCAGGAACATTCTTATTCAGTCCAGGCTTTGTGCTATGTGCTGAGCCATACTCCTTTTTGAGCACTACTTTCTTGGAAGTAGCCTCATCCTCTTCAGCTCTATAATCTTCATCTTCAGAGTCTGAAGTTCTATTCTTCCTTTGCCTGGTAGCAGCCTTAGGCATGTTGCTAGGAGTGCTTCTGCTCCCTTCATCTGAAGTGCTGGAGGGACTAGTGCCCTGACTCATGTCAATCTGCTCTTCTGACTTGTTCTGGCTGTCACTCTGGTCTGACATGCTGCAAACACTGACTGCTGACCCTGTTAAGAGTTATAGATGAGATAGAGTGGATGAGCATCACAAAATGCAGAGATTTTTGCAAAAGAATGATTCAAAAATTCAGTTTTAGTTTTCCACAGAAAGCATTTCGGATCAACCGATTTTCAAACTCGGTGATACCGAAGCAGTTTTGGAACCTAAACTGATGAACTCGGTTGGACCGAGTCACAGTTTGGTGGCACCAAGACTGCTAGGGTATCACAAAGTCCTAAAATCGGTCTCACCGATTAGCAATTCTCGGTCAGACCGAGAGTTACTAGTGCAATGGCATAAGCCAAATCGGTGGGACCGAGTTTTTCAACTTGGTGGGTCCGAGATGGTTTCGGCGGAAACCTAACCCTAAAATTTTGAATCTCATCTAATCTACGGATTGCATTGACTAGATAGGAGTGTTTTAAATGTGGCAAGAATCAATAAGAACACAATGTGCTAGGAATCGGACGAGGATAGCACAGTGATCGAGTCCATACCCTAGCTCGGCGATGAACTCGCTATGGCGGCAACGGCGGGGTTGAAATCCGTTGATGGCGGCGGAGACCAGCGACAGGAGGCGGCTGGCGGCGAGGAGACGATCCGGACACCTTGGTGGCAGAGCGAGCTATTGCGCGGGCGAAGGGGTTCGGAGAAATTTCCAAATTTTTGCCCGTGACTATATATAGCCCGACCCTGTCGGTGTGACCGAGTGGAACAACTCGGTGGCACCGAGATGCATAACTGTGTACAGTTACAGCAACTCGGTGTGAACGAAAAGTTCAAATCGGTTGCACCGAGATCGAAAAATTAGATCGACTTAATGATCTTGGTAGGACCGAAATGGAGGAATCGGTCAGACCGAGAATCACAAAGAAGTTTTGGAAGTTGAAGTCTATGACGAATCGGGGACTCCGAGTGCTCCTCACACAGAGTGGTTCGAATCTGACTTGATCAAATTTTGTGATGTAGCATGAATAGAGTTTGAGACGAGAAAAGCATGGATAGCTAGAGAAGGTTCTTAGGAATTCTTGTCTATCCACTCGGCAAAAAGAAAAGAAACTCAAACAATCAAAGCAACAAGTGGATGTCCTCGAATGAGTAAAATATGCACCAACATGCTCACACAATAAGATGGCAAATGAAATATGTGGCAAAACATGCACAACCAATTCTAGCATCTATCAAACAATTGGTGATGACTAGGTCATCTATATATGAGTATATTGACTTAGGAGTCAAATGATAAACATTTGATCATAGGTCATACTCATCATTCAAGCTCAAGTGGGGTTACCACTTTTACATAATGCATTGATGTGTTCACACCATTAGAGTTGCTTTGACTCAATTCTTAGAGTTAAGCTCCCCCTAGATGTGAGATCCCCCCTTAGAGGGATGAACTAACCTTGGGTTTTGTCGATGATGACTTCATGTAGGTGTTGAAGATGTGGATGCTCGATGTTGATGTAGATCATTTGGAGCAATCCTTTGGAGTGAGTTGCACTTTCAACTTGCCTACATGGGTAAGTCCCACAAGGAACAAACAAGAATATCCATAGACATAGAGTGATGCACACACAAGATGGTGTCCATGAAATCATTAGGTTACCTTGTCCCTTGCCTTACCAACATGAGGGTTTGTGACTCCTTGAACTAGTGAAAGATGTGGAAGTTGATTGCACTTGTTCTTGCCATAATGATATGAGTGAAGAATGTTGGCGGAGTCACCCTCAAGAACTCTCTAGTTCTTCTTCTTCGGGATCCACATCATCTTGATGGGAATCCTTGGAGTTGTAGTTGTACTTGATGAAGTAGAACTTGACATAGTCTTGGGAACCCACTTGAACGAGGCCTTAGGTGCTTCTTCAAATGCATCAATCTCTTCTTGAAGCTTGTCCTTGCCTTTGTTCTTGTGGTCTTGTGGTGGAAGATCATCTTGTGCTTGTGTTCCCTTGAAGGAAGTAGGATCGTACTTCTCTTGTTGAGGAACAAACTTCGTCTTGGGGTATTGATCTTCTTCCCACACAACTCCATTGGCATTGAACTTTCGTTCAAAACCAACACCTTGATTCTTCCGGTGTCTTCCTTGCTTGTGTACAATTTCCTCGAATTGCTTACTCCCGGCAAGGCTCTTGTAAACACCTTTCTCTATAATTCCCTTCAATAAGCTATTTTCTTGCTCAAGTGTAACTTGGCTAAGAGAATCATTAGTGGAATCAAGAGAACTACTAGAAGCAACAATATTGGATTTGACATTATTATTGTTACTACTAGAGGAAGGATCTTTCTTGTACTTGTTACTAGACTTGACTTGAGGCATGTAAGTAGATAAGAGTAAATGCTTGGCAATGTAAGAAGAACTTTTCTTACGGAGATCATCATTGATTGCTTTTAAGAACTCATGCTCTTGCTCAAGATTGAGCTTTTCAAAGCGTAACTTCTCATGAGCCCTTAAAAGTTCTCGATGATCTTCGAAGATAGTTTCATGAGCCAACTTAAGAGTGTTTAGTTCTTTAGTTAGAAGCTCAATCTTCTCCTTATCATTGTCATTCGTTTTATCTTGATTAGCATGATTAATTGACGTTTCATCATAGTATTCATCACTAGAGTTGTCAACAAGTAAATCATCATCCACAAGCAAGTCATCTTCATCACTATTGAAATCAACATACTCAGGATGAGTTACCTTTGGACCTTTGGCCATGAAGCATCTTCCAATTCCTTCATTTGGTGAATCAAATATGGCGTAGGAGTTGGTTGACAGAAGTGCTAGACCGGCAACACCTTCATCTTGAGTATATTCGGAGTTGGAGTGATAGCTTCTCTTGGAGTGGTTGTCGGAGTCGGAGCCGGATACCCATTCACCAACATGAGCTTGATGCCTTCGTTTTGTGTAGCTCCTTGATGACTTGTCCTTCCTTTCCGAATCCTTGCTTCTCCGTGAGGGTCTTCATTCATAATGATCATCTCTACTCCTCCTCTCTCTTGGTGGTGATTCTTCTCTTTTGCTTCTTCTTCTTGGAGAATCTTCTCTTCTTTTGTAGGGTGTTGTACACTCATTGTAATAGTGTCCGGGTCTCCCACAATTGTAGCAATTACGCTCTCGACTAGAAGATCTTTTGTCATTGTAAGACCTTGACTTGGAGCTTCTTTCTTTGCTTCTACTCTTGTATAATTTGTTGAAGTTCTTCACCATTAAGCTCAATTCTTCATTGAAGGTTTGTTTCTCACTTGATGATGTGGGGGCTTCACTTGAGGCTTTGTAAGCACCACTTGACTTGTTGTGAAGTTCCTCCTTATCCTTGAGTGACATCTCATGAGCAACAATTCTTCCAATGACTTCCGTTGGCTTGAGATCTTTGTAGTTTGGCATCATTTGTGATAAGTGCAAGCCTAGAGTACATTTCAGCGACACCTTCACCATCCTTCATTTTGAACTTGTCAAGCTGACTTTGGAACACATCCAACTTGGATTCCTTGACGGATTTGGTACCTTCATGCATATCAATCAAAGTATCCCAAATTTCCTTTGCATTCTCAAGACGGCTGATTTTGTTGAATTCTTCGGGGCACAATCCGTTGAAGATGATATCACAAGCTTGAGTGTTGTATTGCAGCATCTTCAATTCTTCCGCATTAGCTTCACGGTTCGGCTCTCTCCCATCAAAGAATTCACCTTGCAAGCTAATACAAATAATTGCCCAAACGGCGGGGTTATGTCCGAGAATATGCATTTTCATCTTATCCTTCCAACTAGCAAAGTTTGTACCATCAAAGTAAGGACCTCTATGGTGATAATTTCCCTCGCTAGACGCCATACTCTCCTAGGTTGTGAAACCAAGGCTATGACCACCAAAAGCTATGGAAATCAAAGCAAATGGAGACCAAAGCTCTGCTACCACTTGTAGGACCTTGAAGTATGTCTAGAGGGGGGTGATTAGACTACTTGACCAATTAAAAACTTAACCTTTTCCCAATTTTAGAGTTTGGCAGATTTTAGCTATCTTAGGACAAGTCAAGCAATCATCACACAATTCAAGCAAGCATGCAAAGAGTATATGAGCAACGGAAATTTAAAGCATGCAACTTGCAAGAAAGTAAAGGGAAGGGTTTGGAGGATTCAAACGCAATTGGAGACACAGATGTTTTTGGCGTGGTTTTGATAGGTGGTGCTATCATACATCCACGTTGATGGAGACTTCAACCCACAAAGGGTAACGGTTGCACGAGTCCACAGAGGGCTCCACCCACGAAGGGTCCACAAAGAAGCAACCTTGTCTATCCCACCATGGCCGTCGCCCACAAAGGACTTGCCTCACTAGCGGTAGATCTTCACGAAGTAGGCGATCTCCTTGCCCTTACAAACTCCTTGGTTCAACTCCACAATCTTGTCGGAGGCTCCCAAGTGACACCTAGCCAATCTAGGAGACACCACTCTCCAAGAAGTAACAAATGGTGCGTTGATGATGAACTCCTTGCTCTTGTGCTTCAAATGATAGTCTCCCCAACACTCAACTCTCTCTCATAGGATGTGGATCTGGTGGAAAGAAGATTTGAGTGGAAAGCAACTTGGGGAAGGCTAGAGATCAAGATTCATATGGTAGGAATGGAATATCTTGGCCTCAACACATGAGTAGGTGGTTCTCTCTCAGAAATGGTAAGTTGGAAGTGTAGGTATAGTCTGATGGCTCTCTCCACGAATGAAGAGGAGGTGGAGGGGTATATATAGCCTCCACACAAAATCTAACCGTTACACACAATTTACCAAACTCGGTGGGACCGATTCAACAGACTTTTTCGGACCGATTTAGTAAACCTAGTGACCGTTAGTGATTTTCGGTGGGACTGACATGCAACTCGGTGAGACCGATTTGGTTAGGGTTAGGGCATAACGTAATCTTGGTAAGACCGATTACACAAACTCGGTGAGACCGATTTTGGTAATAAGCTTTCCAGAGAGTTGGTCAGGTAAACTCGGTGGGACCGATTTGCTCTTTTCGGTGAGACCGAAATGTTACAGAAGGGAAACAGAGAGTTTACATTGCAATCTCGGTGGGACCGATCGCTCACTTCGGTTAGACCGAAACGTTACGAAGGGAAACAGAGAGATTACAATCCCATCTCGGTGAGACCGAGATCCCTATCGGTAAGACCGATTTGCTTAGGGTTTGTGGCAGTGGCTATGACATTAGAACTCGGTGGCGCCGGATAGGAAGAATCGGTGTGACCGATTTTGGCTTTGGGTTTAGGTCATTTGTGGATGTGAGAAAGTAGCTGAGGGTTTTGGAGCATATCACTAAGCACATTAAGCAAGAGGCTCATTAAGCAACACCTCATCCCTCCTTGATAGTATTGGCTTTTCCTATAGACTCAATGTGATCTTGGATCACTAAAATATAAAATGAAGAGTCTTGAGCTTTTGAGTTTGAGGCAATCCTTTGTCATTAGCATTTGAGGGATCCACTTTCATCATCCATGCCATGCCATTCATTGAGGTTTCCTGAAATAATAGTCTTGGAATAGCATTAGAACAATGAGCTATATGTTGTTATGAATTGCCAAAACCACCTAGGGATAGTTGCACTTTCAGGTGCCACACAATACACAGCTGATTCCACGCCGTGTCTTGGCACCCCTCCGCCTCTAGTTTACTCCTTCGCTCTAGATCGTGGTAGTGCTTAGGCGAAGCCCTGCGAGATTGCTTCATCACCACCGTCACCATGCCATTATGCTGACGGAACTCATCTACTACCTCGTCCCGCTGGCTGGATCAAGATGACGAGGACGACATCGAGCTGAACATGTGCAGAACGCGGAGGTGCCGTGTGTTCGATACTTGATCAGGGGGATCATGAAGGTGTACGACTACATCAACCACGTTGAATAAACGCTTCCGCTTACGGTCTACAAGGGTACGTAGACACACTCTCCCCCTCATTGCTATGCATCTCCATGGGTAGACCATTGCGTGTGCGTAGAATTTTTTTGTTTTTCCATGTGACGATTCCCAACTGTGGCATCCAAGCCAGGTCTATGCGTAGATGATATGCATGAGTAGAACACAATTAGTTGTGGGCGGTGATATTCATACTGCTTACCACCAATGTCTTATTTTGATTCGGCGGTATTGTGGGATGAAGCGGTCTGGACCAACCTTACATGTCCACGCACATGAGACCGGTACCACTGACTGACATGCAACTAGTTTTGCATAAAGGTGGCTGGGGGTGTCTGTTTTTCCTACTTTAGTTGAATTGAATTTGACTACAGCCGGTCCTTGAAGAAGGTTAAAACAGCAAACTTGACTAATCACCATTGTGGTTTTTGCCATAGGTCTGAACGGTTCTTGCTAGAAACCCGTAGCAGCCACGTAAAACTTGCAAGAACAAAGTAGATGACGTCTAACTTGTTTTTGCAGGGTATGTTGTGATGTGATATGGTCAAGACATGATGTGATATACGTTATTGTATGAGATGATCATGTTTTGTAAGATATCAGTCAACCGACAGGAGCCTTATGGTTGTCTCTTTATTGTATGAAATACAAACGCCATGTAATTGCTTTACTTTATCGCCATGAGTTAGCAATAGTTGTAGAAGCAATAGTTGGCGAGACGACCACGATGCAACAATGGATCAAGGTGTCAAGCCGGCGACGATGGAAATCATGACGATGCTTTAGAGATGGAGATCAAAAGCACAGGATGATGATGGCCATATCATGTCACATATTTTGATTGCATGTGATGTTTATCTTATATGCATCTTATTTTGCTTAGTACGACGGTAGCATTTTAAGATGATCCCTTCACTAAATTTCAAGGTAAAAGTGTTCTCCCTGAGTATGCACCATTGCGAAAGTTCATCGTTTCGAGACACCACGTGTTGATCGGGTGTGATAGACTCTACATTCACATACAACGGGTGTAAGACAGTTTTACACATGCAGAATACTTGGGTTAAACTTGACGAGCCTAGCATGTACAGACATGGCCTCGGAACACTGGAGACCGAAAGGTCGAACGTAAATCACGTAGTAGATATGATCAACATAGAAATGTTCACCATTGATGACTACCCCATCTCACGTGATGATCGGACATGGGTTAGTTGATTTGGATCACGTATCACTTAGATGACTTGAGGGATGTCTAGTTAAGTGAGAGTTCTTAAGTAATTTGATTAACTGAACTTAATTTATCATGAACTTAGTCCTGATAGTATTTGCATATCTATGTTGTAGATTTATAGCTCATGATATAGCTCCCCTATTTTTTATATGTTCCTAGTGTTGGGAAACGTAGCATGCAATTTCAAAAAATTTCCTACGCTCACACAAGATCTATCTTGGAGATGCATAGCAAAGAGAGGGGGAGAATGTGTCCACGTACCCTCGTAGACCGAAAGAGGAAGCGTTAGCTTAATGCGGTTGATGTAGTCAAACGTCTTCTCGATTCAATCGATCAAGCACCGAGCGTACGACATCTCCGAGTTCTGCACACGTTCAGCTTGATGACGTCCCTCGAACTCTTGATCTAGTAGAGGACCGAAGGAATAGATGAGTTCCGTCAGCACGACGGTGTGGTTACGGTGATGGTGATGTGATCCGCGCAGGGCTTAGCCTAAGCACTACGATAATATGAATAGAGGAGTAAACGATGGAGGGGGGCACCGCACACGGGTAAGAACAATTGACGTGCCTAGAGGTGCCCCCCGCCCCCGTATATAAAGGAGGGAGAGGGGAGGAGGCCGGCCCTAGGGCGCGCACCATGGGGGGGAGTCCTACTAGGACTCCTAGTCCTAGTCGCCCCCTTCCTTCTAATAGAGGGGGAAAGGGGAAGGAGAGGGAGAGGGAGAAGGAAAGGGGGGCCGCGCCCCCTCCACTTGTCCAACTCGGACTCCCCATGGGGGGGGACCTCCTCGTGGCCTACATTGCCTCTCCCCTATGGCCCATAAGGCCCATTACTTCCCCCGGGGGGGTTCTGGTAACCCCTCGGTACTCTGATAAATTCCCGAAACACTCTGGAACCATTCCGGTGTCCGAATACCACCTTCCAATATCAATATTTACATCTTGACCATTCCGAGACTGCTGGTCATGTCCGTGATCTCATCCGGGACTCCGAACAACCTTCGGTCACCAAAACACATAACTCATATAATACATATCGTCATTGAACGTTAAGCATGCGGACCCTACGGGTTTGAGAACTATGTAGACATGACCGAGACACCTCTCCGGTCAATAACCAATAGCGGAACCTAGATGCTCATATTGGTTCTCACAGATTCTGCGAAGATCTTTATCGGTCGAACCGCAATATCAACATATGTTATTCCCTTTGTCATCAGTATGTTAGTTGCCCGAGATTCGATCGTCGGTATCTTCATACCTAGTTCAATCCCGTTACTAGCAAGTCTCTTTACTCGTTTCGTAGTGCATCATCCCACAACTAACTCATTAGTCACATTGCTTGCAAGGCTTCATATGATGTGCATTACCGAGAGGGCCCAGAGATACCTCTCCGATACTTGGAGTGACAAATCATAATCTCGATCTATGCCAACCCAACAAACACCTTCGAAGATACCTGTAGAGCATCTTTATAATCACTCAGTTACGTTGTGACGTTTGATAGCACACAAGGCATTCTTGGTGTCCGAGAGTTGCATAATCTCATAGTCGGAGGAATATATATTTGACATGAATAAAGCAGTAGCAATAAAACTGAACGACCATTATGCTAAGCTAACAGATGGGTCTTGTCCATCACATCATTCCACTAATGATGTGATCCCGTTCATCAAATGAAAACTCATGTCCATGGCTAGGAAACTTAACCATCTTTGATCAACGAGCTAGTCTAGTAGAGGCATACTAGGGACATAGTGTTTTTTCTATATATTCACACATGTATCAAGTTTCTAGTTAATACAATTCTAGCATGAATAATAAACATTTATCATGAATAAGGAAATATAAAATAACAACTTTATTATTGCCTCTAGGGCATATTTCCTTCAGTCTCCCATTTGCACTAGAGTCAATAATCTAGATTACATTGTAATGAATCTAACACCCATGGAGTCTTGGTGCTAATCATGTTTTTCTCGTGGAAGAGGCTTAGTCAATGGGTCTGCCACATTCAGATCCGTATGTATTTTTGCAAATCTATGTCTTCCTCCTTGACCAAATCTTAGATGTAGTTGAAGTGTCTCTTGATGTGTTTGGTCTTTTTGTGAAATCTAGATTCCTTTGCCAGGGCAATTGCTCCAGTATTGTCACAAATGATTTTCATTGGACCCGGTGCACTAGGTATTACACCTAGATTGGATATGAACTCCTTCATCCAGACTCCTTCATTTGCTGCTTCCGAAGCAGCTATGTACTCTTCTTCACACGTAGATCACGCCATGATGCTCTGCTTGGAACTGCACCAACTGACAGCTCCACCATTCAATAAAAATTTGTATCCGGTTTGTGACTTAGAGTCATCCGGATTAGTGTCAAAGCTAGCGTCGATGTAATCACTTACGACAAGCTCTTTGTCACCTCCATAAAGGAGAAACATATCCCTAGTCCTTTTCAGGTACTTTGGGATGTTCTTGACCGATGTCTAGTGATCCACTCCTGGATTACTTTGGTACCTCCCTACTAAACTTATAGCAAGGCACACATTAGGTCTGGTACACAACATAGCATACATGATATAACCTATGGCTGAGGCATAGGGAATGACTTTCATTTTCTCTCTATCTTCTGCAGTGGTCGGGCATTGAGTCTGACTCAACTTCACACCTTGTAACGCATTCAAGAACCCTTTCTTTAACTGATCCATTTTGAACTTCTTCAAAACTTTAACAAGGTATGTGCTTTGTGAAAGTCCTATCAAGCGTCTTGATCTATCTCTATAGATCTTGATGCCCAATATATAAGCAGCTTCACCATGGTCTTTCATTGAAATACTCTTGTTCAAGTATCCTTTTATGCTATCTATAAATTTTACATCATTTCCAATCAACAATATGTCATCCACATATAATATTAGAAATGCTATAGAGCTCCCACTCACTTTCTTGTGAATACAGGCTTCTCCAAAAGTCTGTATAAAACCATATGCTTTGATCACCTCATGAAAGCATATATTCCAACTCCGAGATGCTTGCACCAGTCCATAAATGGATCGCTGGAGCTTGCACACTTTATTAGCACCTTTAGGATCGACAAAACTTTCTGGTTGCATCATATACAACTCTTCTTTAAGAAATCCATTATGCAGTTTTGACATCCATTTGCCAGATTTCATAATCATAAAATGCGGCAATTGCTAACATGATTCGAACAAACTTAAGCATTGTTACATGTGAGAAAGTCTCATCATAGTCAACTCCTTGAACTTGTCGAAAACCTTTTGCAACAAGTCGAGCTTTATAGACAGTAACATTACCAATCAGCGTCAGTCTTCTTCTTGAGGATCCATTTATTCTCTATGGGTCGCTGTCGGTGTCAAAACCGGCATATCTTGGGTAGGGGGTCCCAAGGAGTGCGTCTTAGGATCAATGGTAACAGGAGGCAAGGGACACAATGTTTACCCAGGTTCGGGCCCTCTCAATGGAGGTAAAACCCTACTCCTGCTTGATTAATATTAATGATATGGGTAGTACAAGAGTTGATCTACCACGAGATCAGAGAGGCTAAACCCTAGAAGCTAGCCTATGGTATGATTGTTGTTGTATATCTCTATCGACTAGCCTGGCCCCGGTTTATATAATGCACAAGAGGCCTAGGATAACAAGAGTCCTAGCCGAATACGCCAGTGGGGGAGGAGTCCTTGTCTTGATCGCCAAGTCTTGTTGATTCTTCCTTGTATGCGGCAGCTGTCCGGACTGGCCCATGAGTATACGGCCATGGGGGTCCTCGGCCCAATCCAACTGATCAGGAGATGACACGTTGAGTACCCCCTAGTCCAGGACACCGTCAGTAGCCCCCTGAACCGGTCTTCAAGTTAGGGACGCTCCTCGATTCTTCCAAATTGTTCTTCATCTTCGGTTGCCGGTCTTGAAAACTGGTTCAACAAATCTTCTCATCTTCTATCTTGAGGATCGCCGAAATGCATTCAACGAGTTTACACGTCGGGTATCCGAGGAGCCCCTTTAAGTTTTCGGCCTTTATCAATGCCTTGTTATTTTTATGCCACACCTCGGGTTTGAAGTTGTTCCCAGGCGGCAGCGTCTTCTTGCATCCAAGCTCCAACGCTGGACTGCATTCGAGGTATCTTTTGCAGCCGAGCACCAACGCCGGACCGCTTCCCAGCTCTAACGCCGGAATGTATCCAAGCTCCAACGCCGGACTGTATCCGAGCTCCAACGCCGGACTGTATCTGAGGTGTTGTAAATCACCTTGGTTCAAAGAAGTTTGAAGGAGTTTAGCCGAGCTTAATGCTGGAAATGCCCTCTATGGAGCCAGCCACTAGCGCCCGAGCTTTATGCCGGACTGCTTCCGAGGTGGTGCACCACCCCGAATGTGGGCCGATTTTTGTCAATATTTTTGATTGGTGCCAGTAGCCCTCAAGGTGGGTATCGGTCTAAAACCCGAGATGCACATGAAGGATGACATAAGACCGCTGATCCCCGTAGCCGCTGAGACTCAGGTTGGTTTGCAAAATCGGTCTGAGGATCAAGTCCTAGCTCAGCAGAATACTTTGGGACACAAAAAGCGGCGTGCTCAGTCCTCAAGACTCAGGTTGGGTGCGGCCGACCAACCTGAGGATCAAAATCTCCTCGGAGACTGTATTACACTTAAAATTTTCTGCATTGGACAGGCAATGCAGTAGCCCCCGAGACACTGGTCGGGTGGCAACACCAGATCAGGGGATCGATGTGCCCCTTTAATATTTGTAAATAATAAGCCTGAAGCCCAGTAGCCCCCGAGCCTTAATGCGGGCACGGGAGGCCGAATTAAGGATCGATATCCATAGTAAAATCACAAATTATGTGTAATGACTCTATGTATCCAAGTACTTTACGTCATTAATGCTCGGATCCGCATTGTACAAAACTTTGTTGACCGACCATCGGCTTCCACCTCCTCGGCCAATAGCCGAGGAGTGTTTGTCCTACTTTATAAAGCCTTTATGAGGGCAAAGGTTTACAACAAACAAGGCAATCTGACCATACGGTTTTATAAACAAAGGTACGTGGAGAGACATGTTATATTACTGTTTAACAGAAGAAATGTCTTCCAAAGAAAATAGTCCCTCTATCGGTTCCTTTCTTTGGGTTGTCATGCTAAGCATGATCATGAAACCTCGGCTCCAATGTAAGAGCAAAATATCGAGGATTTAGTTTGGGAGGCCAGTTAATAGCCCCCGGTAGTGTTCGGCGACAGTCGAGGTCAAGCCGTAAACACTTCGGCCATTGTTATGAATGGCCCGTCATTTAACGCCGTCATCGGATCGCCAACCAGTTTACGCTTATTGTGACAGTCAGTTTTTGGCTTTCTCCACTGAGGTGCTTAATCATGTAAGCTAGAAGCACAATCGCAGTGGTTCTCCCTTTGCACACCTAGCCGAACAAAGCATAACATAGGAGGCAAGCGCAGGAGCCGGGCAACCCAACTATTGACTGAAGACACAATTCGAAACCGATGCATATATAGAAATATCCGAGAATGTTTTTGCCGAATCTCTAAAGGTGTCCGGCGTTGCACTGCGAGACTTGTGCTGAAAACACACAAATAGTTTAAAAGTGCCATGGGCTCGAAAAGCCAAAAAACTTATTCAAAAGGTTAATGTCCGAACTAGATCAAGTGTTCGGTGCCAATCCGAAAATTGGACTTTAGAAAAAAAAGGTGCTTCTGTCGTGCTTTAACATGACACATCCTATCTCAAAACCTCAAGCGGGTCAGCCTACGGCTTCAACCTCCTATCCTGAAGGCGGAGTACTTCTTACTAGGCCAGTTTAGCAAACTAAACTCTAGCGGATTTGAGAGAGAAATTAGGCTCCCCGGCTAGTGACCGCACACTTGTGTCAAAAAAAGGAGTGATAAATAATAATAAAAACTTTGCAACGATTAAGAAGAAAAACACTTATCATAAAACGGCTCATATAAATTTAAGAGCCCCCAAGTGACTTGGGTAAAAGAATGATTGCATGTACCGAAGTACTTATATCATATCTATGTTCAACCGAACTTTAAACGCGTCTTAACCGACCGTCGGCTTCTCCCTCTTCGGTCAAGGACCGAAAAGTGTTATGTACTCTATTTGTCGAGAATATCGACGGTGTTTCCAATAACCAGGCAATCAGGCCATAAGGCTGTAACAGACAAAGCGCGCTTAGGGAACTTATGCTATATTACTGCGAAGTGTAAGAAGCATCTTCGAAGAAAATAGTACCTCCACCGATACCTTTCTTCGGTGCTCATTGTTATTATGAGACTTGTGCAATATATTTTTTGTACTCATGAGTTCCGTTGTGTGCCGACCATGATTGAAAACAATAAGAGCGCTAGCTTTCGGCTTCACCTAGTCTGAGGTCCGGCTCGGTTGACCCAATCGTGACAATCGCAGAGGTGCTCCCTTTACTCCCTAGCCGAACAATCGGGAACGTAGGGGTAAGCACAGGAGCCAGGCAACCCAGCTTGCAAATCGCTTAAGTCAATATGGTGCATATTGTGGCGTAATACACGAACAAGGAACGAAGCCGTACAAGTATAACCATATGCGAGAGGAAAAAGCTTCATGAAGGAAGCCCCCAAGTAAACGGGGTATTTGAATTTGCGCGTCACAAACAAAGTTTGGACAAGGAAATTTTTACAAGAAACCTTTTTCCAAAAAAGTATAATGTTTGGCCGAGCCGAACACAAGTTAAAAATTTAAAACTTTGAGCATGAAGACAACTTAGCTGGTTAATGTGTTCGGTATTGATGACGTGGTCCAAGCTTGATGCGGGACAAGGTTCCATCCCCGAGCCGGTCCCGAGGTGGCGGAGCAAAGAGCTCGGCACTCCGAAGTGGTGACATAGCACCATCAATGTAGGACGGCAGGGTGATGCCGAAGTCCCCGACATGGGGTAATGAAGTGTTGACGAAGCCCCCCTTCCAGCCGAGGTGACGCCAAAGGATATAGTCCGGCTGGATCATTTTCCTGTGCACAAAAAATAGTGCAAACCTGAGATAATAGTAATAATAATAAAAATAAAAATAAATTATTGCATAACAAATAATTTATGAAAAGTGAGTAATAAAAGAAATATGGCCTGGCGCCGAAGTCAATGTTGATGTCGGGCGGCGGCGTGATGCGGTAAAGGCATGGCAAGGCCTGAATTCACAGGTCGGTTCGAGTTCCGGATGCGGCGTTCGCCGGACTATGTACGGAAACTGACGGAACCATCATGCGACCGTCGTTAATGCGGCCACCATTTGATAGACCTGCGTACATATGACGGACAAACCAGAGTAATAATTCATTGGGAAAAATGAACCCTAACAAGAAAAAAATACTAGGATTAATAGCACCTGGCTTATTTGTTGTAGCAATCCGAAGAAAGGTGATTTCCAAAATTGGGACTCGATCCGCACACCTATCAATAAAGCAACGGCATGGCGATGCTGGCAAAGGTTGGCTCGCCGAGGCAAAGCCATCGGTCCAGCTAACGTGACGGAGCTGGTCGGCCAGCAACGCCGAAGTCTCCGGAGTAGGTTGATGAAGAGATGATGAAGCCCCCGGTCCAGCGATGCAGGTCGTGACGTGGTCGATGCCGGCTTGATGAAGTGACTGTGTGGTGATGCTGTTGTGCCCGCTCCGTGTAATCCATGGGGCGGCGATGTTGGTGATAATTTATCCTTCGCGATGCCAAACTATTGTTCGGCTAGCCGAGATGATGATCCGAAGAAATTGAGCTCGGCTCAACAAAGCGACGACGTGTCTAACGCAGGTCGGCCGCCGTGGAGCGATGTTGTCGGGCTGGTTTGACACCGGCACGACGGTGAAGTTCGTATTGCAAGAATACTTTTAATACTACTGGGTGTGTTTGAGAATAAAACACAACACCCCATACGAAAACTTCCTTCAAAAAGGATGTCCGAGATCCCGTTCATAAAGAAGATGAATTCGGGTCGGATTCGTTCTCGCACGGAAAACAGATCCAAAAAGTGATGCACTAATCAAAAGTTTCCTGGAGTTTGGACGGTCGGATCGAGCTGAATTTTTGGCAGGTGGTAGATATGGGAATTCCACAGCAAATCAACGGTTGGATCCTCCAAAGGACATCCGAGGTAGATGCTGGATACCACGCCCTAAACTCGTCCGGATTCTCGTCCAGATTCAACAGGGCTCCAGTATATCGGAGATTGCCGGAGATTCCTCCATCGGAACTCGACGAAATTTTTGCAGGGTTGTTGTAGACTTAATTCCGCATAATTCAACCGAAGTAATTGTTTAAGCGACACTCGAGGAGGCGGTGGCGGCGGATACAAGTTTGCTGTCTAGAAAAACAGCACCGTCGCCCGAGGGCAATGTTGACGTTGAGCCCTCGAGCTCCATGGATGACTCCTCCATGATCTTGATAGAGATTGGAGTTGGTGTTGATGAAGGCCTTCATCCGAACATGACGATCGGAGGTAGGGCACAGTCCTCGGTCAAGCCAAGGTGACCAGTCGAGCTGGTGACGAAGAAGCCGACGTCGCAGTTGACCTGCAGTCGAGCCATTGATCCTTTCACCGATCACACTGCGGAACTCTCAATGAAAGCACCAATGTCGGTGTCAAAACCAGCGGATCTCGGGTAGGGGGTCCCAAGCAGTGCGTCTTAGGATCAATGGTAACAGGAGGCAAGGGACACAATGTTTACCCAGGTTTGGGCCCTCTCGATGGAGGTAAAACCCTACTCCTGCTTGATTAATATTGATGATATGGTTAGTACAAGAGTTGATCTACCACGAGATCAGAGAGGCTAAACCCTCGAAGCTAGCCTATGGTATGATTGTTGTTGTATATCTCTATCGACTAGCCTGGCCCCGGTTTATATAATGCACCAGAGGCCTAGGATAACAAGAGTTCTAGCCGAATACGCCGGTGGGGGAGGAGTCCTTGTATTGATCGCCAAGTCTTGTTGATTCTTCCTTGTATGCGGCAGCTGTCCAGACTGGCCCATGAGTATACGGCCATGGGGGTCCTCGGCCCAATCCAACTGATCGGGAGATGACGCGTTGAGTACCCCCTAGTCCAGGACACCGTCAGTCGCCCATCATTGGGCAGATCCACCAAAGTCCACACTTTGTTCTCATACATGGATCCTATCTCAGATTTCATGGCCTCAAACCATTTATCGGAATTTGGGCTCATCACAGCTTCTTCATAGTTCGTAGGTTCGTCATGGTCAAGTAACATGACCTCCAGAACAGGATTACCGTACCACTCTGGTGCGGATCGTGCTCTGTTTGACCTACAAGGTTCTATAGCAATTTGATCTGAAGTTTCATGATCTTTATCATTAGCTTCCTCTCCAGTTGGTGTCGGCATCACAGGAATAGATTTCTCGGATGAGCTACTTTCCAAATTGAGAGTAGGTACAATTACCTCATCAAGTTCTACTTTCCTCCCACTCATTTCTTTCGAGAGAAACTCCTTCTCTAGAAAGGTTCCATTCTTTGCAACAAAAATCTTGCCTTTAGACGTGTGGTAGAAGGTGTACCCAATTGTTTCATTAGGGTGTCCTATGAAGATGCACTTCTCCGATTTGGATTTGAGCTTATCAGGCTGAAGCCTTTTGACATAAGCATCGCATCCCTAAACTTTAAGAAACAACAACCTAGGTTTGTTGCCAAACCATAGTTCATATGGTGTCATCTCAATGGACTTTGTTGGTGCCCTGTTTAACGTGAATGTAGATGTCTCTAATGCATAACCCCAAAACAATAGTGGTAAATCGGTAAGAGACATCATAGATCGCACCATATTCAATAAAGTGCGGTTACGACGTTTGAGCACACCATTAGTTGTGGTGTTCCAGGTGGCGTGAGCTGTGAAACTATTCCACATTGTTTTAAATGAAGGCCAAACTCGTAACTCAAGTATTTGTTGGAAATATGGCCTAGAGGCAATAATAAAATGGTTATTATTATATTTCCTTGTTCATGATAATTGTCTATTGTTCATGCTATAATTGTATTAACCGGAAACCGCAATACATGTGTGAATACATGTGTGAATACAACGCCGCCGGGGGCCATCATCATCACCGCGATCTTCACCAACACCTCCGCCATCTTCACCAACATCTCCATCACCTTCCCCCATCTATATCCAGTGGACGACTCTCCCGCAACCCGTTGTACCCTCTACTTGAACATGGTCCTTTATGCTTCATATTATTATCTAATGATGTGTTGCCATCTTATGATGTCTGAGCAGATTTTCGTTGTCCTACCGATGATTGATGAATTGCTATGATTGGTTTAATTTGCTTGTGGTTATGTTGCTGTCCTATTGTGCCCTCCATGTCGTGCAAGCGTGAGGGATTCCCGTTGTAGGGTGTTGCAATACATTCATGATTCGCTTATAGTGGGTTGCTCGAGTGACATAAGCATAAACCCGAGTAAGGGGGTTGTGGCGTATGGGATAAAGGGGACTTGATGCTTTAATGCTATGGTTGGGTTTTACCATAATGATCTTTAGTAGTTGCGGATGCTTGCTAGAGTTCCAATCATAAGTGCATATGATCCATGGGGCTATGGAGATGCCCATCAATTGATGTCAATGCGAGGAGTAGGGATTTCCATGCAATGGATGCACTAAGAGCTATAAGTGTATGAAAGCTCAAACTGAAACTAAGTGGGTGTGCATCCAACTTGCTTGCTCATGAAGACCTAGGGCATTTGAGGAAGCCCATCATTGGAATATACAAGCCAAGTTCTATAATGAATGTTCAAGTGGCTTTCATATACTAGTGGGAATTTTCATTATAGAACTTGGCTTGTATATTCCAACGATGGGCTTCCTCAAATGCCCTAGGTCTTCATGAGCAAGCAAGTTGGATGCACACCCACTTAGTTTCAGTTTGAGCTTTGATACACTTATAGCTCTTAGTGCACCCGTTGCATGGCAATCCCTACTCCTCGCATTGACATCAATTGATGGGCATCTTCATAGCCCGTTGATTAGCCGCGTCGATGGGAGACTTTCTCCCTTTTTGTCTTCTCCACATAAACCTCCACCATCATATTCTATTCCACCTATAGGGCTATATCCATGGATTGCGCTCATGTATCGCGTGAGGGTTGAAAAAGTAGAAGCGCGTTAAAAGGTATGAACCAATTGCTCGGCTTGTCATCGGGGTTGTGCATGATGGGAAGCATTTTGTGTGACGAAAATGAAGCATGGCCAAACTATAAGATTTTGTAAGGATAAGCTTGCTTTGGCCATGTTGTTTTGAAAAGACATGATTGCTTTATTAGTACGCTCGAAGTATTATCGTTTTTTATGTCAAATGGTAGACTATTGCTTTGAATCACTCGTGTCTAAATATTCATGCCATGATTAGACATATGATCAAGATTATGCTAGGTAGCATTCCACATCAAAAATTATCTTTTTTATCATTTACCTACTCGAGGACAAGCAGGAATTAAGCTTGGGGATGCTGATACGTCTCCGTCGCATCTATAATTTTTGATTGTTCCATGCCAATATTATTCAACTTTCATATACTTTTGGCAACTTTTTATACTATTTTTGGGACTAACATATTGATCCAGTGCCCAGTGCCAGGTCCTGTTTGTTGCATGTTTTATGTTTCGCAGAAACCCCATATCAAATGGAGTCCAAATGGGATAAAAACGGACGGAGCTTATTTTTGGAATATTTGGGAAATATGGGAGGAATAATCAACGCGAGACGGTGCCCGAGGTGGCCATGAGGCAGGGGGGCGCGCCCCTGACCCTCGTGGGCCCCTCGTAAGGTGGCTGCTGCTATTCTTTTGCCGCAAGAAAGCTAATTTTCAAAGAAAAATCTGGGCGAAGGTTTCAATCCAGTCGGAGTTACGGATCTGCGGATATAAAAGAAACGATGAAAGGGCAGAATCTGGGAACGTAGAAACAGAGAGAGACGGAGAGACAGATCCAATCATGGAGGGGCTCTCGCCCCTCCCATGCCATGGGAGCCAAGGTCCAGAGGGGAAACCCTTCTCCCATCTAGGGATAAGGTCAAGGAAGAAGAAGAAGAAGGGGGGCTCTCTCCCCCTTGCTTCTGGTGGCGCCGGAACACCGCCGGGGGCCATCATCATCATTGCGATCTTCACGAACACCTCCGCCTTCTTCACCAACATCTCCATCACCTTCCCCCATCTATATTCAGCGGTCCACTCTCCCGCAACCCACTGTACCCTCTACTTGAACATGGTCCTTTATGCTTCATATTATTATCTAATGATGTGTTGCCATCTTATGATTTCTGAGTAGATTTTCGTTGTCCTACCGGTGATTGATGAATTGCTATGATTGGTTTAATTTGCTTGTGGTTATGTTGCTGTCCTATTGTGCCCTCCGTGTTGCGCAAGCGTGAGGGATTCCCGCTGTAGGGTGTTGCAATACGTTCATGATTCGCTTATAGTGGGTTGCTTGAGTGACAGAAGCATAAACCCGAGTAAGGGGGTTGTGGCATATGGGATAAAGGGGACTAGATGCTTTAATGCTATGGTTAGGTTTTACCTTAATGATCTTTAGTAGTTGCGGATGCTTGCTAGAGTTCCAATCATAAGTGCATATGATCCAAGAAGAGAAAGTATGTTAGCTTATGCCTCTCCCACATAAAACTTGCTATCGGTCTAGTAACGTAGTCAATTGCTTAGGGACAATTTCACAACTCCTACCACCACTTTTCCACACTTGCTATATTTACTTTATTGCTTCTTTATCTAAACAGCCCTTACTTTTTATTTATGTGTTCTTTATTATCTTGCGAACGTATTCTATCACACCTACAAAGTACTTCTAGTTTCATACTTGTTCTAGGTAAAGCGAACACTAAGCGTGCGTAGAGTCGTATCAGTGGCAGATAGGACTTGAGAGAATATTTGTTCTACCTTTAGCTCCTCGTTGGGTTCGACACTCTTACTTATTGAAAGAGGCTACAATTATCCCCTACACTTGTGGGTTATCAGGTGACTATAAAGGTGCACTACAGGTATCTCCAAAAGTGTTTGTAGAGTTGGCATGAATCGAGACTGGGATTTGTCACTCCGTATGACGGAGAGGTATCTCTGGGCCCACTCAGTAATGCATCATCATAATGAGCTCAATGTAACTAAGGAGTTAGTCATGACATCATGTGTTACGAAATGAGTAAAGAGACTTGCCGGTAACAAGATTGAACAAGGTATGGGGATACCAATGATCGAATCTCGGGCAAGTAACATACCGATGGACAAAGGGAATTGTATACGGGATTGATTGAATCCCAGACATCATGGTTCATTCGATGAGATCATCGTGGAACATGTGAGCAAATATGGGTATCTGATCCCGCTATTGGTTATTGGCCGGAGAGGTATCTCGGTCATGTCTGCATGGTTCCCGAACCCTTAGGGTCAACACACTTAAGGTTCGGTGACGCTAGAGTTGTAATGGGGATAGTATGTGGTTACCGAAGGTTGTTCGGAGTCCTCGATGAGATCCCAGACGTGACGAGGAACTCCGGAATGGTCCGGAGGTGAAGATCGATATATTTGACGAAGGGTATTTGAGTCCGGAAGTGTTTCGGGGGTACCGGGCTATGGCCAGCATGACCGAAAGGTGTTTCGGGGGCCCCGACAAGTGTTGCAGGTCCTCATGGGCCAAGGGGAGGGGGCAAACCAGCCCACTAATGGGCTGTGCGCCCCCACACCCTTTCCCACGTTGCTTGGGGGAGGTGGGGCGCCTCCACCTGGCTTGGGAGGCAAGCCTCCACCTGGCTTGGCTTGGGGGGCAAGTCTCGCTAGGGTTTCTCTAGGGAGATCCAATCTGCCATAGCCGCCGCCCCCTAGGGGAA
Organism: Triticum aestivum; assembly: GCF_018294505.1. Classification (NCBI taxonomy): domain Eukaryota; kingdom Viridiplantae; phylum Streptophyta; class Magnoliopsida; order Poales; family Poaceae; genus Triticum; species Triticum aestivum. The sequence goes on along the minus strand of NC_057810.1, from coordinate 295,224,555 downwards.
ACCCTAGGGTGCCTCATCCTCCCCCTCCTCCTATATATAGTGAGGGAGAGAGAGGGCAGCGGCACCCTGACAGGCCCTGGTGCTGCCCTTCCTCTCCTTCCTACACCTCTTCCTCCTCCGTAGTGCTTAGTAAAGCTCTGCCGGAGAACCACAAGCTCCATCGCCACCACGCCGTCGTGCTGCTGGAGTTCTCCCTCAACTTCTCCTTTCCCCTTGCAGGATCAAGAAGGAGGAGACATCCCCGGGCTGTACGTGTGTTGAACACGGAGGCGCTGTTCGTTCGACGCTTGGATCAGATCGTTCACGATTTGAATCGCCACGAGTATGACTCCATCAACTGCGTTCTAGTAACGCTTCTGCTTTGCGATCTTCAAGGGTATGAAGATGCACTCCCTCTCTCTCGTTGCTAGCATCTCCTAGATTGATCTTGGTGACACAAATAAAATTTTGAATTATTACTACGTTCCCCAACAGTGGTATCAGAGCTAGGTCTATGCGTAGATTCTATGCTCGAGTAGAACACAAGTAGTTGTGGGCAATGATTTGGTCAATTTGCTTACTGTTACTAGTCCTATCTTGATTCTACGACATTGTGGGATGAAGCGACCCGACCGACCTTACACATACACTTACGTGAGACAGGTTCCACCGACTGACATGCACTTGTTGCATAAGGTGGCTAGCGGGTGTCTGTCTCTCCCACTTTAGTCGGATCAGATTCGATGAAAATGTCCTTATGAATGGTAAATAGCAATTGGCATATCACCATTGCGGCTTTTGCGTAGGTAAGAAATGTTCTTGCTAGAAACTCATAGCAGCCACGTAAAACATGCAACAACAATTAGTGGACGTCTAACTTGTTTTTGCAGGGTATGCTATGTGATGTGATATGGCCAAAAGGATGTAATGAAATATATATGCGATGTATGAGATTGATCATGTTCTTGTAATAGGAATCTCTACTGCAGAATGCTACTAACGCGACATTATGATCAGAGACCCTTCGAGAAACTGTGTGTGATGCAATAATCGCAAACGGTGGTGTCAGAAAACCGTCAAAAATGTCCAAAACGTTTGCGATGACGGATGCATCAAACATGATTCAGATTTTAGTTGCATGTGCGATGAAGGGCATACGGTTCAGTTCAATTAACTGTTTGCGATGAGGTGGAACAAAAGAAACGAGCAGTTAGATGAAGGCGTGTGCAATACACAACATACGACTCACTAGGACGAACTATTTGTGATTAGGCAACACAAAAGAAACGGTCAGGCAGAATAAAGGTGTGTGCGATATACGGCATGCGGTTCACTCAGATGAACTGTTTGTGTTGAGACAAGAGAACCGAAACGGTTCAATATAACAAGATGTGTGTGACACATGGCAAACAGATCTGTAATCAGACATGTGTGCGAAGACCGATAATAACACGGACAATTGCTTCTAATAAGACGTATGTGATATGCTGTGTCTACACAACATATATTGGCCATTGGGGGACGGGCGATCATCCGGATACGCCATAAGGATGCGAAGAGGCATCCTATATCAGCAAGGACTAGCTGTTCCACTAGTAGCTCATCTAAGAGAACTCTCAAGTTAAGTGTGCTTAGGCTGGATCATCCATGGGATGGGTGACTGGATGGGAAGTTGTGTTGATGTTAAATTAACTGATAGGATGGGTCATATTGGTCAAATGACCGAAATGACCCATTCCCTCAGCTAATTTAACCTCGAGGTCCTTGTTTTTATTTTTATTTTATTTTTTAACATATGTTAAAGAAGGTCTACCGCATTACTTTTTGACAATGTGTATACATGGCATACATTTGATCCATCCGACCCATTTGTGATGGAATAAGCCATGTGTATTGTGGGCAAACGCTTGCTAGTGTACAACCGTTTGCGATTGATGAATTCATCACCGACGGGTTCCCTAGTGTGGTCCGTGTTCATCTTATCATTATCTACTTCTTGTGCTAGCTCGATGTCCTTTATATTGTAAGTGTCCATTAATTGATGGCGTTCTATGAACACGCCACCATTTCCCGCCATTTCCTCACCTGTTTCCCGCCACCCAGCGATAGTGCACATAAACCTAGGCGCAGCGTGATGCACGGAGGCAACAAGCGTAGCCTGTAGCACATCCACCTTTTCCAAGCATGCCAACGCACGAAAGCGCCACCTCTGCCATCAACCTCATCGACGAGGAAAAACAGAAGGCGCCACAGCCTGTCGAGGCCGCGGTACTCCCCGGTAACGTGGTGGACGACACCGTGATGCGCGTCATCGCCAGGGTTGAGCAGACCTTTGGTGCATGGCGCTTCAGCGCCGCAGATCAAGATAGGCATGTCAGCACCGAGAGGCTGCAGCTCACCACACAACATGATCGATGGCGCGCAACAGAGCAAGCTAGGCGCATCCGCGCTGATAGGCTGCGGCTCCCCAAGAGCGTTGGAGCGCTGCAGAGCGAGAGCCGCGGCGCGCCCCACAGCAAGAGCGGATCCATCGGTGCTTGCCTGCTGTCGACAGGGCGTCGCAGTTGGGTACACGTCCCGTCAGTACCCCCATTCCTCGCCAGGAGTGGGCACAAGCCCTCTGCACCGTACTTGCACCAGAGGTCGGCCACGCCATACTTGCACCGGACGCCTGCCCCGCCGTTCACATGGGTCGTGCCGTTCGCCTTGTCCGCGGCCCGCTCAATGCCAATGTGCTGGTCGGTATGCTCGACCGCCTCCTTGGCCCAGGTGTCCACCTGGGCACAATAGAGGAACATGGCCGTCGCGTCCTCGAGGTGGTGATCTCCGATGAAATAGCCAACTTGGAGCTCGAGATCGCGCTCCAGATGTACCGCGAGCGTGTCAACCGCTTGGACGAACGCCTACACGAGTTCAGGCAGAGCCAAGAGCTACCGTAGGCAAGGGCTACTGGTCATGGTCTCATGGACAAGTTTTTTTTGTCAGTAGTTTCAACGTGGATAGCTATGTATTCACAACAATCATACTATTGCTCTGTTTATTGCTCTGTTTCAATGTGTGTGTTTTCCATTCTTATATGTCTGTTTCAATGTGTTTTTATACGCTTTCCATTCTGTATATGTGGATGATAACAGATAGATTCAAATTAGTATTCAAAAATAGATAGAAAATGGAATTCATAATATATATATATATAATATTAATTGTTTATTAGTTCATCACAGAATATATATAATATCATCACATATACGTGATGATACTTAACTACTAGGTACAATGCATAAAATTGAAAACGAACTATACTAAAACTAATAATCCCTCCTGGGGCCAGTATTCCGGCAACCCCTCGCCAGCATCTCCCTGGTGCGCGGCGTCTTCCCAGAGTGGAGGCAGTACTCTGCCTCCTCTGCCTCGCAGCGCTTGGCGTGCTGATCTGCCTCTTGCAGGCGGACGCGCGTGAATGATCTTGCCATTTCGTTGGGCGCCCACCGGAGCTCCTCGTCGGTGGCACGCTGGAGCTTATCGGCCTAGCTCCACGCAGCGACGAGGCGCCTAACGCCTCTGGCCTTCCTCGCGAAGTACCCGTCTTCGTACACCTCTCCGCACAATGATGCGCTCGCCCCCAAAGCTTCGCCGCCTCCTTTTTCCAGGTGGCATCACGGGATTCACAGGCCGCCTGGTACCTGGCATCCTCCTCCGCCATCTCCTTCTTGAAAGCCACTTGCCTGGCTTTCTCAGTTGGCGGCAGCGACTTCCAAAGACAAAATCAATCCAAAGTTGGGGGGTCCGGTGCAACCTTGTCCGGCAGTGCGTAGGTGTCCTCGTCCCTGCTCTTCGAGTGAGCCTCCTCGGGGGTGGCGACTCCTCGTTGACGCGTGGGCAGACCGGTGGAGCCATGGCAGAGATTTGAGATAGATAGGGAGAGAGAGAGAGGGTGAGCAAGGGGAGGATCTAGATGAGAGTGCAGGCGGAACAACATGAGCAAGGTAGTATTTATTGGCGGCCAGAATCTAGATCGTCGGGAACAATACACACGCCGGTCGCCGGAATTCATGAGTACTGTAGTGTGAATTACACAGGATTCCCGCCGAAAAATCCATGTGTGAACATAATAGCTGACGGTTCCCAATGTAGAACCGTGTCTGATTAATAAAGCCCGCCACCCACCTTCCAAAACTCGAGGCGCGAAATAGAGTGATAATCGTGTGGGGCCGGTTGTCTTGCCAGATTTTAGATTTTTGTTTTTGAACACCAGATATTTACATCGTCTGATGATTTTTGAACTCGCACACAAGTACACAAATATGATTTTTCAAACCATCATGGTTAGCCGTTGCATGTAGATGTACTTCAAATTTGAATTACGGTCATTAAATGGCTAGGAAATCACTTAAATGTCTTCAAAAGGTCAAATGACCCCTGAAATTATCCAAATTTTCACATGACAGTTAGTATCAGTTCACATTACACGTAGAAAATTTTTGAAGGCCATAAGAGGAAGCTATCTGCCATTCGTCATCAAACATGCATTGTTCCCTCTCAAAACCACGAGCCTTCTAGTGAGTTGCTCCGGTTTGTGAGGGGCGTGTGTCCAAACTTTTGTCAAGCAAGCCAATTTTTGTACCACATCATCTTGGTGGCATGACATTACATCAAGCAAGGTTTCATGTTTTTCTGATCATTTTTTAATCGTTTGGAATAAAAATGCCATGGCACTCCATGCATGTACATGTGTCCATGTCATGAGACCAATATGTTTGAAAATTCCTTCTACTTTACTGCACATGGAATTAACTCGCACACAAGTACACACATATGATTTTTCAAACTATTATGGTTAGCCATTGCATGTATATCTAGTTCAAATTTGAATTACGGTCATTAAATGGCTAGGAAATCACTTAAATGTCTTCAAAAGGTCAAAGGACCCCTAAAATTTTCCAAATTTTCACATGATAGTTAGCATCAATGCACATTACACGTAGAAAAATTTTGAAGGCCGTAAGAGGAAGCTATCTGCCATTCGTCATCAAACATGCATTGTTCCCTCTCGGAACCACGAGCCTTCTAGTGAGTTGCTCCGGTTTGTGAGGGATGTGTGTCCGAACTTTCGTCGAGCAAGCCAATTTTTGTACCACATCATCTTGGTGGCATGACATTACATCAAGCAAGGTTTCATGTTTTTCTGATCTTTTTTTAATTTTTTGGAATAACAATGCCATGGCACTCCATGCATGTACATGCATGTGTCTATGTCGTGAGACCAATATGTTTGAAAACTCCTTCTAATTTACTGCACATGGAATTAACTCGCAGAGAAGTACACAAATATGATTTTTCAAACCGTTATGGTTAGCTGTTGCATGTACATCTAGTTCAAATTTGAATTACATACGGTCATTAAATGGTTAGGAAATCACTTAAATATCTTTAAAAGGTCAAATGACCCCTGAAATTTTCCAAATTTTCACATGACAGTTAGTATCAGTGCACATTACACATAGAAAATTTTTGAAGGCCGTAAGAGGAACCTATCCGCTGTTCGTCATCAAACATGCATTGTTCCCTCTCAGAACCACGAGCCTTCTAGTGAGTTGCTCCGGTTTGTGAGGGGTGTGTGTCCAAACTTTCGTCAAGCAAGCCAATTTTTGTACCACATCATCTTGGTGGCATGACATTACATCAAGCAAGGTTTCATATTTTTCTGATCATTTTTTAATTTTTTGGAATAACAATGCAATGGCACTCCATGCATGTACATGCATGTGTCTATGCCGTGAAACCAATATGTTTGAAAATTCCTTCTAATTTACTGCACATGGAACTAACCCGCACACAAGTACACAAATATGATTTTTCAAACCGTTATGGTTAGCCTTTGCATGTACATCTAGTTCAAATTTTAATTACGGTCACTAAATGGCTAGGAAATCACTTAAATATCTTTAAAAGGTCAAATGACCCCTGATTGTTTCCAAATTTTCACATGACAGTTAGTATCAGTGCACATTACATGTAGAAAATTTTTGAAGGTCGTAAGAGGAACCTATCTGCCATTCGTCAGCAAACATGGATTGTTCCCTCTCGTAACCACGAGCCTTCTAGTGAGTTGCTCCGGTTTGTGATGGATGTGTGTCCAAACTTTCGTCAAACAGGCAAATTTTTGTACCACATCATCTTGGTGGTATGACATTAACTCAAGCAAGGTTTCATGTTTTTAATTTTTTGGAATTTAAATGCCATGGCACTCCATGCATAATTGTGTCATAGCCGTTAGACCAATATGTTTGAAAATTCCTTCCAATTTACTGCACGTGGAATTAAATCACACACAAGTGCACAAAATATGACTTTTCAAACCGTTTTGGTTAGCTGCTGCATGTACATGTAGTTCAAATTTTAAATTACGGTCATTAAATGGCTAGAAAATCACTTAGATGTCTTAAAAGGTCAAATGACCCCTGAAATTTTCCAAAATTTGACATGACAGTTGTATTAGTACTACAAATTTTCTCGTACATTTAAAACACCATCCGTTGCCACTTTACTCCAAATTCGTCTTTCACATCTAATAAAAAATATCTACAACATCACTCACAGTTGTTTTGTAGGAATCGTTTGGGATGAATAAATCCGGGTCTATTTAAGTCTTCCTCCTTACGCTTCACCGGCTCGTCTGCTCCAGTGCCGGCAACCCCCGAATCCACAAATCCCGATCCCCATTCCCGCACCCCCTTCTTGCAAAGATGACGTTGTGGAAACGCTTCGTGAAGGCCCGTACGATGGCTGCGTCCCCCTCGAGTGTCGCTCCTGCGCCGTGAGCGCGGCCCCCTACACCGAGAGTGCCACCGCATCCGCATTGAGCGTGGCCGCTTCCGCCGAGAGGGCATCTGCGGTAGCCGACAGGGCAGCTGTAGTAGCCGAGATGGTTGTAGCTGCTGCTGCGACAACGGCTACAAATGCCAAGAGCGCTCGAGCTGCCGTCCGTGCCGCCGATGTCGCCCTGGCCCAGGTCGAGGCCATCAACACCAAGATATTCCAGGCCACCTCGGAATCCAGCATGCAACCCACGTCCGAAAAGGCGGCCGTGGCCATGGAGCACCTGCTTCCTCATGAGGTCGTCGAGCGGGAGCTGGAGATGCAGGAGGTGGTGGAGATCGAGAAGCGCTGATGTCTACTACGCAACCTTCTCCTTGTAGACGTTATTGGGCCTCAAAGTGCAGAGGTTTGTAGGACAGTAGCAAATTTTCCTCAAGTGGATGACCTAAGGTTTATCAATCCGTGGGAGGTGTAGCTTGAAGATGGTCTCTCTCAAACAACCCTGCAACCAAATAACAAAGAGTCTCTTGTGTCCCAGACACACCCAATACAATGGTAAATTGTATAGGTGCACTAGTTCGGCGAAGCGATGGTGATACGAGTGCAATATGGATGGTAGATATAGGTTTTTGTAATCTGAAATTATAAAAACAGCAAGGTAAATAATGATAAAAGTGAGCGTAAACGGTATTGCAATGCTAGGAAACAAGGCCTAGGGTTCATACTTTCACTAGTGCAAGTTCTCTCAACAATAATAACATAATTGGATCATGTAACAATCCCTCAACATGCAACAAAGAGTCACTCCAAAGTCACTAATAGCGGAGAACAAAAGAAGAGATTATTGTAGGGTACGAAACCACCTCAAAGTTATTCTTTCTGATCGATCTATTCAAGAGTCCGTAGTAAAATTACATGAAGCTATTCTTTCCGTTCGATCTATCATAGAGTTCATACTAGAATAACACCTTAAGTCACCTAGATACTCCAATGTCACCACAAGTATCTGCGGGTATGATTATACGATATGCATCACACAATCTCATATTCATCTATTCAACCAACACAAAGAACTTCAAAGAGTGCCCCAAAGTTTCTACCAGAGAGTCAAGATGAAAACGTGTGCCAACCCCTATGCATAAGTTCACAAGGTCACTGAACCCGCAAGTTGATCATGAAAACATACATCAATTAGATCACGTGAATATCCCATTATCACCACAGATAAGTACATGAAATACATACATCAAGTGTTCTCAAATCCTTAAAGACTCAATCCGATAAGATAACTTCAAAGGGAAAACTCAATCCATTACAAGAGAGTAGAGGGGGATAAACATCATAAGATCCAACTATAATAGCAAAGCTCGCGATACATCAAGATCGTGCCAAATCAAGAACACGAGAGAGAGAGAGAGAGAGAGAGAGAGAGAGAGAGAGAGAGAGAGAGAGATCAAACACATAGCTACTGGTACATACCCTCAGCCTCGAGGGTGAACTACTCCCTCCTCGTCATGGAGAGCGCCGAGATGATGAAGATTGCCACCGGTGATGGATCCCCCCTCCGGCAGGGTGCCGGAATAGGGTCCCGATTGGTTTTTGGTAGCTACAGAGGCTTGCGGCGGTGGAACTCCCGATCTAGGTTTCTTTCTAGAGGTTTGGGTATTTATAGGAGGGTTTGGCGTCAAGAACAAGCCAGGAGGACCCACGGGGTGTCCACGAGGCAGGGGGCGCACCCTCCACCCTCGTGGGCCCCACAAGCCTCCTCTCTGATAACTCTTTATTCCAGTATTTTTTATATTTTCTAGAAAAAAATCTCCGCTGATTTTCAGCGCATTCCGAGAACTTTTATTTCTGCACAAAAGCAACACCACGGTAGTTCTGCTAAGAACAACGTCACTCCGGGTTAGTTCTAACCACATCATACCAAAAGCATGTAGAAATATTATAAACATGGTATGGATACATAAAAAATTGTTGATATGTTGGAGACGTATCAAGCACCAGGAGGAGGAGTTGTGCGTGGCCCAGGTCGAGGTAGAAAAGAGTCTGTCCATCGAGGAATGGGTGGTGCAGTACCAACTCGAGCTCTGGCGCAGCCACTACTACGAGTACTACAACCTTGAGGGCGGCACCGAGGACGAGGACGAGGACGAGGACGCGGTCGACTTCAGCAGGGGGACGCGGAGTCCACCAACGGCGGCATGTCGCTAGGACAAGTCATCGACATCTCATCTCACACCGGTGATGCATAGGCCGACGCGGCGGCGGATTAGACGGATACTAGCTAAGGGTGAGGTGATGATGTGTGTTGCGAGTGTTTCCAAGGTTGATGTGATCACCATCGCACGCCCCTTCTACCTTCGGGATTAGTGTTGAACCTAGATAAATGTTGCTTGTATTGGTGTCTGCGTTGAGCATGAACATGATTAGATCATGTTTATTGCAATACGGTTATTCATTTAAGTCAGAGAGTAATGGTTATTCTGTTTATATGAATAACACCTTCTATGGTCATGCACCCAATGTGAATGGTTTATTGAATCTCGGTCGTAGTGATGCACATGTTCATAACATTGATGTCAAAAGATGTAGAGTTGATAATGATAGTACCACTTTCTTGTGGCACTGCCGCTTAGGTCATATTGGTGTAAAGCACATGAAGAACCTCCATGCCTATGGACTTTTGAAGTCACTTGATTTTGAATCACTTGACACATGCGAACCATGCCTCGTTGGCAAGATGACTATACTCCTGTTTTTGTGGAACAATAGAACGGACAAGTGACTTGTTGGAAATCATACATGCTGATGTGTGCGGTCTGATGAGTGTTGACGCGTGCGGTGGATATCGTTATTTTCTCACCTTCACCAATGAATTGAGTAGATATGGGAATGTTTACTTAATGAAGCATAAGTCTGAAATGTTTGAAAAGTTAAAGCAATTTCAGAATGAAGTTGAGAATCATCGTAACAAGAAGATCAAGTTCCTACGATATGATCAAAGGGAGAGTGTTGGGGAACGTAGCAGAAATTCAAAATTTTCTACGCATCACCAAGATCAATATATGGAGATACTAGCAACGAGAGAGAGGGGAGTACATCTTCATACCCTTGAAGATCGCGATGCGGAATCGTTACAAGGACGCGGTCGGTGGAGTCGTTCACGAAGAGATTCAGATCGCGGCCGAATCCGATCTAAGCACCGAAGAACGGTGCCTCCGCGTTCAACACACGTGTAGCCCGGTGACGTCTCCCATGCCTTGATCCAGCAAGGAGAGAGGGAGAGGTTGGGGAAGACTCCGTCCAACAGCAACACGACGGCGTGGTGGTGGTGGAGGAGCGCAGTACTCCTGCAGGGCTTCGCCAAGCACTACGAGAGATGAGGAGGGAGAGAGGTAGGGCTGCGCCTTGGAAGAGAGAGACTCATCTGTTAGGCAGCCCAAAACCTCCACTATATATAGGGGCAAGGGGGAGAGGGAGGCGCCCTAGGGTTTCCCCTAGGGGGGGCGGCGGCCAGGGTAGATGGGATCTCCCCTTTGGGTGACTTGGCCCCCAAGCCAGGAGGTGGGAACCCTAGATGGGGCGCCCCAAACCCCCTGGTCACGTGGGAATAGGTGAGGGGGGCGCACAGCCCCTTAGTGGGCTGGTTTGCCCCCTTCCCTTGGCCCATCAAGCCCCCAACATGTGTCGGGGCTCCCGAAATACCTTTCGGTCATGCTGGTCATCACCCGGTACCTCTGAAACACTTCCGGACTCCAAAACCCTTCGTCCAATATATCAATCTTCACCTCCGGACCATTCCGGAACTCCTCGTGATGTCCGGGATCTCATCCGGGACTCTGAACAACATTCGGTAACCACGTACATACCTTCCCTATAACCCTAGCATCATCGAACCTTAAGTGTGTAGACCCTACGGGCTCGGGAATCATGCAGACATGACCGAGACATCTCTTTGGTCAATAACCAACAGTGGGATCTGGATACCCATGTTGGCTCCCACATGTTCCACGACGACCTCATCGGATGAACCACGATGTCGGAGATTCAAGCAATCCCGTATACAATTCCCTTTGTCAATCGGTACGTTACTTGCCCAAGATTCGATCATCGGTATCCCAATACCTCGTTCAATCTCGTTACCGGCAAGTCACTTTACTCGTTCTGTAATGCATGATCCCGTGACTAACTACTTAGTCACATTGAGCTCATTATGATGGTGCAATACCGAGTGGGCCCAGAGATACCTCTCCGTCATACAGAGTGACAAATCCCAGTCTCGATTCGTGCCAACCCAACAGCCACTTTCGGAGATACCTGTAGTGCACCTTTATAGCCACCCAGTTACGTTGTGACATTTGGCACACGCAAAGCATTCCTACGGTATCCGGGAGTTGCACAATCTCATGGTCTAAGGAAATGATAGTTGACATTAGAAAAGCTTTAGCAAACGAACTACACGATCTTGTGCTATGCTTAGGATTGGGTCTTGTCCATCACATCATTCTCCTAATGATGTGATCCTGTTATCAATGACATCCAATGTCCATGGTCAGGAAACCATGACCATCTGTTGATCAACGAGCTAGTCAACTAGAGGCTCACTAGGGACATGTTGTGGTCTATGTATTCACACATGTATTTGGGTTTCCGGTCAATACAATTATAGCATGAATAATAGACAATTATCATGAACACGGAAATACAATAATAACCATTTTATTATTGCCTCTAGGGCATATTTCCAACAGTCTCCCACTTGCACTATAGTCAGTAATCTAGTTCACATCACTATGTGATTGTAATGAATCGACACCCATGGGATTTGATCATATCTCGCTTGAGAGAGAGGTTATTAGTCAACGGATCTGAACCTTTCAGATCCGTGTGTGCTTTGCAAATCTCTATGTCATTTCCTAGATGCAACTACCACGCTCTATTTGGAACTATTCCAAATAACTGTTCTACTATACGAATCCGGTTTACTACTCAGAATAATCCAGATTAGTGTCAAAGTTTGCATCGGCGTAACCCTTTACGACGAACTATTTTACCACCTCCATAACCGAGAAAATTCCTTAGTCCACTAGTTACCAATGATAAGTTTGACTGCTGTCCTGTCATCTATTCTTGGATCACTCTTGTACCCCTTGACTGACTCATGGCAAGGCACACTTCAGGTGCGGTACACAGCATAGCATACTATAGAGCCTACGTCTGAAGCATAGGGGACGACCTTCGTCCTTTCTCTCTCTTCTGCCGTGGTCATGTCTTGAGTCTTGCTCAATATTCACACCTTATAACACAGCCAAGAACTCCTTCTTTGCCGATCTATTTCGAACTCCTTCAAAATCTTGTCATGGTATGTATTTATTTGAAAGTACTATTAAGCGTTTTTGATCTATCCTTATAGATCTTGATGCTCAATGTTCAAGTAGCTTAATCCAGGTTTTCCATTGAAAAACACTTTTCAAATAACCCTATATGCTGTCCAGAAATTCTACATCATTTCTGATCAACAATATGTTAATAACATATACTCATCAGAAATTCTATAGTGCTCCCACTCATTTCTTTGGAAATACAAGTTTCTCATAAACATTGTATAAACCCAAAATCTTTGATTATCTCATCAAAGCGTATATTCCAACTCCGAGATCCTTACTCCAGTCCTTAGAAGGATTGCTGGAGCTTTGCATACTTGTTAGCATCTTTTAGGATTGAAAAAACCTTTTGGTTGTATCACATACAACCTTTCCTCAAGAATATCATCGAGGAAACAATGTTTTTTGACATCCTATCTGCAAGATTTCATAAATCATGCAGTAACTGCTAATATAATTCCAACAGACTCTTTAGCATCGCTACGAGTGAGAAAGTCTCATCGCAGTCAACTCCTTGAACTTGTCGGAAAACATCTTAACGACAAGTTGAGCTTTCTTAATGGTGACACTTACCATCATTATCCGTCTTCCCTTTTAAAATCCATCTGTACCCAACAGCCTTATGACCATCAAGTAGTTCTTCCAAAGTCTACACTTTGTTTTATACATGGATCCTCTCTCGGATTTTATGGCCTCGACCCATTTGTCGGAATCCAGGCCCACGATCGCTTCTCCACATCTCGTAGGTTCATTGTTGTCTAGCAACATTACCTCCAAGACAGGATTATCGTACCACTCCGAAGCAGTACGTGTCCTTGTCGACCAACGAGGTTTGGTAGCGACTTGATCCAAAGTTTCATGATCACTATCATCAGCTTCCACTTCAACTGGTGTAAGTGCAAGAGGAACAACTTCCTGTGCCCTGCTACACACTAGTTGAAGTGACGGTTCAATAACCTCATCAAGTCTCCACCATCCTCACACTCAATTCTTTCGAGAGAAACATTTCCTCGAGAAAGGACCCGTTTCTAGAAACAATCACTTTTGCTTCTAGATCTGAAATAGGAGGTATACCCAACTGCTTTGGGTGTCCTATGAAGATGTATTTATCCGCTTTGGGTTTGAGTTTACCAGGCTAAAACTTTTCCATATAAGCTTCGCAGTCCCAAACTTTTAAGAAATGACAGCTTAGGTTTCTCTAAAACATAGTTCATACGCTGTCATCTCAACGGAATTATGTGGTGCCCTATTTGAAGTGAATGCGGTTGTCTCTAATGCCTAACCCATAAACGATAGTAGGAATTCGATAAGAGACATCATGGTATGCATCATATCCAATAGGTAGCAGCTATGATGTTTGGACACACCATCACACTATGGTGTTCCAGGCGGTATTAATTGTGAAACAATTTCCACAATGTCTTAATTGTATACCAAACTCATAACTCAGATACTCATCTCTATGATCATATCATAGACATTTTATCCTCTTGTCACGACGATCTTCAACTTCACTCTGAAATTACTTGAACCTTTCAATAATTCAGACTTGTGTTTCATCAAGTAAATATACTCAACATCTACTCAAATCATCTGTGAAGTAAGAACATAACGATATCCACTGCGTGCCTCAGCACTCATTGGACAGCATACATCAAAATGTATTACTTCCAACAAGTTGCTTCATTGTTCCATCTTACTGAAAACGAGGCTTTTCAGTCATCTTGCCCATGTGGTATGATTTGCATGTCTCAAGTGATTCAAAATCAAGTGAGTCCAAATGATCCATCTACATGGAGTTTCTTCATGCGTACATACTAATAGACATGGTTCGCATGTCTCAAACTTTTCAAAAAATGAGTGAGTCCAAAAGATCCATCAACATGGAGCCTCTTCATGCGTTTTATACCAATATGACTCAAATGGCAGTGCCACAAGTAGGTGGTACTATCATTACCATCTTATATCCTTTGGCATGAACATGTGTCACTACGATCGAGATTCAATACACCATTCATTTTAGGTGCAAGACCATTGAAGGTATTATTCAAATAAACAGAGTAACCATTATTCTCCTTAAATGAACAACCGTATTGCGATAGACATAATCCAATCATGTCTATGCTCAACGCAAACACCAAATAACAATTATTTAGGTTTAACACCGATCCCGATGGTAGAGGGAGCATGCGATGTTTGATCACATCAACCTTAGAAATACTTCCAACACATATCGTCACCTCGCCTTTAGCTAGTCTCCATTTATTCCGTAGCCTTTTATTTCGAGTTACTAACACTTAGCAACCGAACCGGTATCTATTACCATGGTGCTACTAGGAGTACTAGTAGAGTACACATTAATATAATGTATATCCAATATACTTATGTCGACCTTGCCTGCCTTCTTATCTGCCAAGTATCTAGGGTAATTCTGCTCCAGTGACCGTTCCCCTTATTACAGAAGCACTTAGTCTCGGGTTTGGGTTCAACCTTGGGTTTCTTCACTAGAGCAGTAGTTGATTTGCCGTTTCATGAAGTATCCCTTCTTGCCCTTGCCCTTCTTGAAACTAGTGGTTTCACTAACCATCAACAATTGATGCTCCTTCTTGCTTTCTACTTTCATGGTGTCAAACATCGCGAATATTTCAAGGATCATCATATCTATCCCTGATATGTTATAGTTCATCACGAAGCTCTAGTAGCTTGGTGCAATGACTTTGGAGAAACATCACTATCTCATCTGGAAGATTAACTCCCACTCGATTCAAGTGATTGTTGTACCCAGACAATCTGAGTACAAGCTCAACAATTGAGCTTTTCTCCCTTAGTTTGTAGGCTAAGAAACTCGTCGGAGCTCTCATACCTCTTGACGTGGGCATGAGCCTGAAATCCCAATTTCAGCCCTTGGAACATCTCATATGTTCCGCGACGTTTCAAAAAACGTCTTCGGCGCCACAATTCTGAACCGTTTAACATTACTGAACTATCATGTAGTCATCGAAACGTGTATGTTAGATGTTCGCAACATCCATAGACGACGTTCGAGGTTCAGCACACCGAGCGGTGCATTAAGGACATAAGCCTTCTGCGCAGCAATGAGGACAATCCTCAGTTTATGGACCCAGTCCGCATAATTGCTACTATCAACTTTCAACTATATTTTCTCTAGGAACATATCTAAACAGTAGAACTAAAGCTCGAGCTTACGACATAATTGGTAAAGACCTTTTTGACTATATTCATGATAAATAAGTTCATCTAATCACATTATTTGATGAACTCCCACTCAGATAGACATCCCTCTAGTCATCTAAGTGATACATGATCCGAGTCAACTAGGTCGTGTCCGATCATCACGTGAGACAGACTAGTCATCATTAGTGAACATCTTCATGTTGATCGTATCTACTATATGACTCATGTTCGACCTTTCGGTCTCTTGTGTTCCGAGGCCATGTCTGTACATGCTAGGCTCATCAAGTCAACCTAAGAGTTTCGCGTGTGTAAATCTTACTTACACCCATTGTATGTGAACATTAGAATCTATCGCACCCAATCATGACGTGGTGCTTCGAAGCAACGATCTTTTGCAATGGTGCACAGTTAGGGGGAACACTTTCTTGAAATTATTATGAGGGATCATCTTATTTACTACTGTCGTTCTAAGCAAATAAGATGCATAAACATGATAAACATCACATGCAATCAAAAAGTGACATGATATGGCCAATATCATTTTGCTCCTTTTGATCTCCATCTTCGGGGCTCCATGATTATCATCGTCACCGGCATGACACCATGATCTCCATCATCATGATCTCCATCATCGTGTCTCCATGAAGTTGTCTCGCCAACTATTAATTCTACTACTATGGCTAACGGTTTAGCAATAAAGTAAAGTAATTACATGGCGTTGTTCAATGACACGCAGGTCATATAATAAATTAAGACAACTCCTATGGCTCCTACCGGTTGTCATACTCATCGACATGCAAGTCGTGATTCCTATTACAAGAACATGATCGATCTCATACATCACATATCATTCATCACATTCTTTTGGCCATATCACATCACATAGCATACCCTACAAAAACAAGTTAGACGTCCTCTAATTGTTGTTGCAAGTTTTTACGTGGCTGCTATAGGTTTCTAGCAAGAGTGTTTCTTACGTACGCCAAAACCACAACGTGAGATGCCAATTGCTATTTACCCTTCATAAGCACCCTTTTCATCGAATCCGATCCGACTAAACTGGGAGAGACTGGCCCCCGCTAGCCACCTTATGCAACAAGTGCATGTCAGTCGGTGGAACCTGTCTCACGTAAGCGTACGTGTAAGGTCGGTCCGGGCCGCTTCATCCCACGATGCCGCCGAATCAAGACAAGACTAGTAACGGCAAGTAAATTGACAAAATTGACACCCACAACAACTTGTGTTCTACTTGTGCATAGAATCTACGCAATAGACCTAGCTCTGATACCACTGTTGGGGAACGTAGCAGAAATTCAAATTTTTCTACGCACCACCAAGATCAATCTATGGAGATACTAGCAATGAGAGAGAGGGGATTACATCTTCATACCCTTGAAGATCGCGATGCGGAAGCATTACAAGGACGCGGTCGGTGGAGTCATTCACGAAGTGATTCAGATCACGGTCGAATCCGATCTAAGCACCGAAGAACGGTGCCTCCGCGTTCAACACACGTGCAGCCCGGTGATGTCTCCCATGCCTTGATCCAGCAAGGAGAGAGGGAGAGGTTGGGGAAGACTCCGTCCAACAGCAACACGACGGCGTGGTGGTGGTGGAGGAGCGCAGTACTCCTGCAGGGCTTCGCCAAGCACTACGAGAGACGAGGAGGGAGAGAGGTAGGGTTGTGCCTTGGAAGAGAGAGACTCATCTGTTAGGCAGCCCAAAACCTCCACTATATATAGGGGCAAGGGGGAGGGGAGGCGCCCTAGGGTTTCCCCTAGGGGGGCGGCGGCCAAGACAGATGGGATCTCCCCTTTGGGTGACTTGGCCCCCAAGCCAGGAGGTGGGAACCCTAGATGGGGCGCCCCAAACCCCCTGGTCACGTGGGAATAGGTGAGGGGGGCGCACAACACTTTAGTGGGCTGGTTTGCCCCCTTCCCTTGGCCCATTAAGCCCCCAACATGTGCCGGGGCTCCCGAAATACCTTTCGGTCATGCTGGTCATCACCCGGTACCTCCGGAACACTTCCGGACTCCAAAACCCTTAGTCCAATATATCAATCTTCACCTCCGGACCATTCCGGAACTCCTCATGACGTCCGAGATCTCATCCGGGACTCCGAACAACATTCGGCAACCGTGTACATACCTTCCCTATAACCCTAGCGTCATCGAAACTTAAGTGTGTAGACCCTACGGGCTCGGGAATCATGCAGACATGACCGAGACATCTCTTTGGTCAATAACCAACAGTGGGATCTGGATACCCATGTTGGCTCCCACATGTTCCACGACGACCTCATCGGATGAACCACGATGTCGGAGATTCAAGCAATCCCGTATACAATTCCCTTTGTCAATCGGTACGTTACTTGCCCGAGATTTGATCGTCGGTATCCCAATACCTCGTTCAATCTCGTTACCGGCAAGTCACTTTACTCATTCTGTAATGCATGATCCCGTGACTAACTACTTAGTCACATTGAGCTCATTATGATGATGCAATACCGAGTGGGCCCAGAGATACCTCTCCGTCATACGGAGTGACAAATCCCAGTCTCGATTCGTGCCAACCCAACAGCCACTTTCGGAGATACCTGTAGTGCACCTTTATAGCCACCTAGTTACGTTGTGACGTTTGGCACACCCAAAGCATTCCTACGGTATCCGGGAGTTGCACAATCTCATGGTCTAAGGAAACGATACTTGACATTAGAAAAGCTTTAGCAAACGAACTACACGATCTTGTGCTATGCTTAGGATTGGGTCTTGTCCATCACATTATTCTCCTAATGATGTGATCCTGTCATCAATGACATCCAATGTCCATGGTCAGGAAACCATGACCATCTGTTGATCAACGAGCTAGTCAACTAGAGGCTCACTAGGGACATGTTGTGGTCTATGTATTCACACATGTATTTGGGTTTCCGGTCAATACAATTATAGCATGAATAATAGACAATTATCATGAACAAGGAAATACAATAATAACCATTTTATTATTGCCTCTAGGGCATATTTCCAACAGTCTCCCACTTGCACTAGAGTCAATAATCTAGTTCACATCACTATGTGATTGTAATGAATCGACACCCATGGGATTTGATCATATCTCGCTTGAGAGAGAGGTTATTAGTCAACGGATCTGAACCTTTCAGATCCGTGTGTGCTTTGCAAATCTCTATGTCATTTCCTAGATGCAACTACCACGCTCTATTTGGAACTATTCCAAATAACTGTTCTACTATACGAATCCGGTTTACTACTCAGAATAATCTGGATTAGTGTCAAAGTTTGCATCGGCGTAACCCTTTACGACGAACTCTTTTACCACCTCCATAACCGAGAAAATTCCTTAGTCCACTAGTTACCAATGATAAGTTTGACCGCTGTCCTGTGATCTATTCTTGGATCACTCTTGTACCCCTTGACTGACTCATGGCAAGGCACACTTCAGGTGCGGTACACAGCATAGCATACTATAGAGCCTACGTCTGAAGCATAGGGGACGACCTTCGTCCTTTCTCTCTCTTCTGCCGTGGTCATGTCTTGAGTCTTACTCAATATTCACACCTTATAACACAGCCAAGAACTCCTTCTTTGCCGATCTATTTTGAACTCCTTCAAAATCTTGTCATGGTATGTATTTATTTCAAAGTACTATTAAGCGTTTTTGATCTATCCTTATAGATCTTGATGCTCAATGTTCAAGTAGCTTAATCCAGGTTTTCCATTGAAAAACACTTTTCAAATAACCCTATATGCTGTCCAGAAATTCTACATCATTTCTGATCAACAATATGTTAATAACATATACTCATCAGAAATTCTATAGTGCTCCCATTCACTTCTTTGGAAATACAAGTTTCTCATAAACTTTGTATAAACCCAAAATCTTTGATTATCTCATCAAAGCGTATATTCCAACTCCGAGATGCTTACTCCAGTCCTTAGAAGGATTGCTGGAGCTTTGCATACCTGTTAGCATCTTTTAGGATTGAAAAAACCTTTTGGTTGTATCACATACAACCTTTCCTCAAGAATACCATCGAGGAAACAATGTTTTTTGACATCCTATCTGCAAGATTTCATAAATCATGCAGTAACTGCTAATATAATTCCAACAGACTCTTTAGCATCGCTACGAGTGAGAAAGTCTCATCGCAGTCAACTCCTTGAACTTGTCGGAAAACATCTTAACGACAAGTCGAGCTTTCTTAATGGTGACACTTACCATCATTATCCGTCTTCCCTTTTAAAATCCATCTGTACCCAACAGCCTTATGACCATCAAGTAGTTCTTCCGAAGTCTACACTTTGTTTTATACATGGATCCTCTCTCGGATTTTATGGCCTCGAGCCATTTGTCGGAATCCAGGCCCACGATCGCTTCTCCACATCTCGTAGGTTCATTGTTGTCTAGCAACATTACCTCCAAGACAGGATTATCGTACCACTCCGAAGCAGTACGTGTCCTTGTCGACCAACGAGGTTTGGTAGTGACTTGATCCAAAGTTTCATGATCACTATCATCAGCTTCCACTTCAACTGGTGTAAGCGCAACAGGAACAACTTCCTGTGCCCTGCTACACACTAGTTGAAGTGACGGTTCAATAACCTCATCAAGTCTCCACCATCCTCACACTCAATTCTTTCGAGAGAAACATTTCCTCGAGAAAGGACCCGTTTCTAGAAACAATCACTTTTGCTTCTAGATCTGAAATAGGAGGTATACCCAACTGCTTTGGGTGTCCTATGAAGATGTATTTATCCGCTTTGGGTTTGAGTTTACCAGGCTAAAACTTTTCCATATAAGCTTCGCAGTCCCAAACTTTTAAGAAATGACAGCTTAGGTTTCTCTAAAACATAGTTCATACGCTGCCATCTCAACGGAATTACGTGGTGCCCTATTTGAAGTGAATGCGGTTGTCTCTAATGCCTAACCCATAAACGATAGTAGGAATTCGATAAGAGACATCATGGTATGCACCATATCCAATAGGTAGCAGCTATGATGTTTGGACACACCATCACACTATGGTGTTCCAGGCGGTATTAGTTGTGAAACAATTTCCACAATGTCTTAATTGTATACCAAACTCATAACTCAGATACTCATCTCTATGATCGTATCATAGACATTTTATCCTCTTGTCACGACGATCTTCAACTTCACTCTGAAATTACTTGAACCTTTCAATAATTCAGACTTGTGTTTCATCAAGTAAGTATACTCAACATCTACTCAAATCATCTATGAAGTAAGAACATAACGATATCCACTGCGTGCCTCAGCACTCATTGGACAGCATACATCAAAATGTATTACTTCCAACAAGTTGCTTTATTGTTCCATCTTACTGAAAACGAGGCTTTTCAGTCATCTTGCCCATGTGGTATGATTTGCATGTCTCAAGTGATTCAAAATCAAGTGAGTCCAAATGATCCATCTACATGGAGTTTCTTCATGCGTACATACTAATAGACATGGTTCGCATGTCTCAAACTTTTCAAAAAACGAGTGAGTCCAAAAGATCCATCAACATGGAGCCTCTTCATGCGTTTTATACCAATATGACTCAAATGGAAGTGCCACAAGTAGGTGGTACTATCATTACCATCTTATATCTTTTGGCATGAACATGTGTCACTACGATCGAGATTCAATAAACCATTCATTGTAGGTGCAAGACCATTGAAGGTATTATTCAAATAAACAGAGTAACCATTATTCTCCTTAAATGAACAACCGTATTGCGATAGACATAATCCAATCATGTCTATGCTCAACGCAAACACCAAATAACAATTATTTAGGTTTAACACCGATCCCGATGGTAGAGGGAGCGTGCGATGTTTGATCACATCAACCTTGGAAATACTTCCAACACATATCGTCACCTCACCTTTAGCTAGTCTCCATTTATTCCGTAGCCTTTTATTTCGAGTTACTAACACTTAGCAACCGAACCGGTATCTATTACCATGGTGCTACTAGGAGTACTAGTAGAGTACACATTAATATAATGTATATCCAATATACTTATGTCGACCTTGCCTGCCTTCTTATCTGCCAAGTATCTAGGGTAATTCTGCTCCAGTGACCGTTCCCCTTATTACAGAAGCACTTAGTCTCGGGTTTGGGTTCAACCTTGGGTTTCTTCACTAGAGCAGTAGTTGATTTGCCGTTTCATGAAGTATCCCTTCTTGCCCTTGCCCTTCTTGAAACTAGTGGTTTCACTAACCATCAACAATTGATGCTCCTTCTTGCTTTCTACTTTCATGGTGTCAAACATCGCGAATATTTCAAGGATCATCATATCTATCCCTGATATGTTATAGTTCATCACGAAGCTCTAGTAGCTTGGTGCAATGACTTTGGAGAAACATCACTATCTCATCTGGAAGATTAACTCCCACTCGATTCAAGTGATTGTTGTACCCAGACAATCTGAGTACAAGCTCAACGATTGAGCTTTTCTCCCTTAGTTTGTAGGCTAAGAAACTCGTCGGAGCTCTCATACCTCTTGACGTGGGCATGAGCCTGAAATCCCAATTTCAGCCCTTGGAACATCTCATATGTTCCGCGACGTTTCAAAAAACGTCTTCGGCGCCACAATTCTGAACCGTTTAACATTACTGAACTATCATGTAGTCATCGAAACGTGTATGTTAGATGTTCGCAACATCCATAGACGACGTTCGAGGTTCAGCACACCGAGCGGTGCATTAAGGACATAAGCCTTCTGCGCAGCAATGAGGACAATCCTCAGTTTATGGACCCAGTCCGCATAATTGCTACTATCAACTTTCAACTATATTTTCTCTAGGAACATATCTAAACAGTAGAACTAAAGCTCGAGCTTACGACATAATTGGTAAAGACCTTTTTGACTATATTCATGATAAATAAGTTCATCTAATCACATTATTTGATGAACTCCCACTCAGATAGACATCCCTCTAGTCATCTAAGTGATACATGATCCGAGTCAACTAGGTCGTGTCCGATCATCACGTGAGACAGACTAGTCATCATTAGTGAACATCTTCATGTTGATCGTATCTACTATATGACTCATGTTCGACCTTTCGGTCTCTTGTGTTCCGAGGCCATGTCTGTACATGCTAGGCTCATCAAGTCAACCTAAGAGTTTCGCGTGTGTAAATCTTACTTACACCCATTGTATGTGAACATTAGAATCTATCGCACCCAATCATGACGTGGTGCTTCGAAGCAACGATCTTTTGCAATGGTGCACAGTTAGGGGGAACACTTTCTTGAAATTATTATGAGGGATCATCTTATTTACTACTGTCGTTCTAAGCAAATAAGATGCATAAACATGATAAACATCACATGCAATCAAAAAGTGACATGATATGGCCAATATCATTTTGCTCCTTTTGATCTCCATCTTCGGGGCTCCATGATTATCATCGTCACCGGCATGACACCATGATCTCCATCATCATGATCTCCATCATCGTGTCTCCATGAAGTTGTCTCGCCAACTATTAATTCTACTACTATGGCTAACGGTTTAGCAATAAAGTAAAGTAATTACATGGCGTTGTTCAATGACACGCAGGTCATATAATAAATTAAGACAACTCCTATGGCTCCTACCGGTTGTCATACTCATCGACATGCAAGTCGTGATTCCTATTACAAGAACATGATCAATCTCATACATCACATATCATTCATCACATTCTTTTGGCCATATCACATCACATAGCATACCCTACAAAAACAAGTTAGACGTCCTCTAATTGTTGTTGCAAGTTTTTACGTGGCTGCTATAGGTTTCTAGCAAGAGTGTTTCTTACGTACGCCAAAACCACAACGTGAGATGCCAATTGCTATTTACCCTTCATAAGCACCCTTTTCATCGAATCCGATCCGACTAAACTGGGAGAGACTGGCCCCCGCTAGCCACCTTATGCAACAAGTGCATGTCAGTCGGTGGAACCTGTCTCACGTAAGCGTACGTGTAAGGTCGGTCCGGGCCGCTTCATCCCACGATGCCGCCGAATCAAGACAAGACTAGTAACGGCAAGTAAATTGACAAAATTGACACCCACAACAACTTGTGTTCTACTTGTGCATAGAATCTACGCAATAGACCTAGCTCTGATACCACTGTTGGGGAACGTAGCAGAAATTCAAATTTTTCTACGCACCACCAAGATCAATCTATGGAGATACTAGCAATGAGAGAGAGGGGATTACATCTTCATACCCTTGAAGATCGCGATGCGGAAGCATTACAAGGACGCGGTCGGTGGAGTCATTCACGAAGTGATTCAGATCACGGTCGAATCCGATCTAAGCACCGAAGAACGGTGCCTCCGCGTTCAACACACGTGCAGCCCGGTGACGTCTCCCATGCCTTGATCCAGCAAGGAGAGAGAGAGGTTGGGGAAGACTCCGTCCAACAGCAACACGACTGCGTGGTGGTGGTGGAGGAGCGCAGTACTCCTGCAGGGCTTCGCCAAGCACTACGAGAGACGAGGAGGGAGAGAGGTAGGGCTGCGCCTTGGGAGAGAGAGACTCATCTGTTAGGCAGCCCAAAACCTCCACTATATATAGGGGCAAGGGGGAGGGGGAGGTGCCCTAGGGTTTCCCCTAGGGGGGCGGCGGCCAGGGCAGATGGGATCTCCCCTTTGGGTGACTTGGCCCCCAAGCCAGGAGGTGGGAACCCTAGATGGGGCGCCCCAAACCCCCTGGTCACGTGGGAATAGGTGAGGGGGGCGCACAGCCCCTTAGTGGGCTGGTTTGCCCCCTTCCCATGGCCCATGAAGCCCCCAACATTTGCCGGGGCTCCCGAAATACCTTTCGGTCATGCTGGTCATCACCCGGTACCTCCGGAACACTTCCGGACTACAAAACCCTTCGTCCAATATATCAATCTTCACCTCCGGACCATTTCGGAACTCCTCGTGACGTCCGGGATCTCATCCGGGACTCCGAACAACATTCGGTAACCGCGTACATACCTTCCCTATAACCCTAGCATCATCAAACCTTAAGTGTGTAGACCCTACGGGCTCGGGAATCATGCAGACATGACCGAGACATCTCTTCGGTCAATAACCAACAGCGGGATCTGGATACCCATGTTGGCTCGCACATGTTCCACGATGATCTCATCGGATGAACCACGATGTCGGAGATTCAAGCAATCCCGTATACAATTTCCTTTGTCAATCGGTACGTTACTTGCCCGAGATTCGATCATCGGTATCCCAATACCTCGTTCAATCTCGTTACCGGCAAGTCACTTTACGCGTTCCGTAATGCATGATACCATGACTAACTACTTAGTCACATTGAGCTCATTATGATGATGCAATACCGAGTGGGCCCAGAGATACCTCTCCGTCATACGGAGTGATAAATCCCAGTCTCGATTCGTGCCAACCCAATAGACACTTTTGGAGATACCTGTAGTGCACCTTTATAGCCACCCATTTATGTTGTGACGTTTGGCACACCCAACGCATTCCTACGGTATCCGGGAGTTGCACAATCTCATGGTCTAAGGAAACGATACTTGACATTAGAAAAGCTTTAGCAAACGAACTACATGATCTTGTGCTATGATTAGGATTGGGTCTTGTCCATCACATCATTCTCCTAATGATGTGATCCCGTTATCAATGACATCCAATGTCCATGGTCAGGAAACCATGACCATCTGTTTATCAACGAGCTAGTCAACTAGAGGCTCACTAGGGACATGTTGTGGTCTATGTATTCACACATGTATTGCGGTTTCCGGTCAATACAATTATAGCATGAATAATAGACAATTATCATGAACAAGGAAATACAATAATAATCATTTTATTATTGCCTCTAGGGCATATTTCCAACAGAGAGTGCCTGAGTTATGTGTTTGGCAATCACTTAAGACAAGGTGGAATCATTTCACAGTTAACGCCACCTGGAACACCATAGCATAATGGTGTGTCCGAACATCGTAATCACACTCTATTGGATATGGTGCGATCTATGATGTCTCTTACCAATCTACCACTATCGTTTTAGGGTTATGCTTTAGAGACAACTACATTCACTTTAAATAGGGCACCATCTAAGTCCGTGGAGACGACACCGTATGAACTATGGTTTGGCAAGAAACCTAAGTTGTCGTTTCTTAAGGTTTGGGGCTGCGATGCTTATGTCGATAGGATTTAGCTAGAAAAGCTCGAATCCGAAGCGGACAATTGTGTCTTCATAGAATACCCAAAGAAGATGATTGGGTATACCTAATATCTCTGATCTGAGGGCAAAGTGTTTATTGCTAAGAACAGGCCCTTTCTCGAGAAAGAGTTTCTCTCGAAAGAATTGAGTGGGAGGAAGATAGAACTTGATGAGGTTGTTGAACCTTTACTTCAACTAGAGAGTAGAGCAACACAGAAAGATGTTTCTGTGGCACCTACGTCAGTTGAAGAGAAAGCTAATCAAGTTACTATCGAACCTCGTAGGTCGACAAGGGTGCGTAAAACTTCTGAGTTGTCTTAAAGGTCATGTTGTTGGACAACGGTGAACCTACGAGCTATGGAGAAGCGATAGTGGACCCAGGTTCCAACAAATGGCTAGGAGCCATGAAATCCGAGATAGGATCCATGTATGAGAACAAAGTATGGACTTTGGTGGACTTGCCCGATGATCGGCAAGCCATTGGGAATAAATGGATCTTTAAGAAGAAGATAAACGCTGATGGTAATGTCACCATTTATGAAGCTCGACTTGTCTCAAATAAGTTTCCGACAAGATTCAAGGAGTTGATTTTGATGAGACTCTCTCAATCATAGAGAATCTGAAGTCTATTAGAATTATGTTAGCAGTTGCTGCATTTTCATTTATGAAATATGGCAGATGGATGTCAAAACAAAATTTCCTTGACGGTTTCCATGAGGAAAGGATGTATGTGATACAACCAGAAGGTTTTGTCGATTCTAAGGATGCTAAAAGGTATGCAAGCTCCAGCGATCCTTCTATGGACTAGAGCAGGCATCTCAGAGTTGGAACATAAGCTTTGATGAGGTGATCAAAGCTTTTGGGTTTATACAAAGTTTGCAAGAAACTTGTATTTACAAGAAAGTGAGTGGGAGCACTACAACATTTCTAATAAGTATATATGGATGACATATTATTGATCGAAAATGATGTAGAATTTCTGGAAAGCATAAAGGGTTGTTTGAATGGAGTTTTTCAAAGGAAAACCTGGGTTACTGCTTACATATTGGGTATCAAGATCTATAGAGATAGATCAAGACGCGTGATAAGTCTTTCACAGAGCACATACCTTGACATGATTTTGCAGGAGTTCAAAATGGATCAGTCAAAGAAGGAGTTCTTGCTTGATTTGTAAGGTGTGAAGTTAAGACTTAAAGCTCGACCACCGAAGAATAAAGAGAAAGGACGAAGGTCATCCCCTATGCCTTAGCCATAGGCTCTATACGATATGCCATGCTGTGTACCGCACCTGATATGTGCCTTGCCACGTGTTTGGAAAGGCGGTACAAGAGTGATCCGCACCTGATATGCCATGCTGTGTACCGCACCTGATATGGTTACGTCGATGCAAGCTTTAACACCTATCCGGATGACTCTAAGTAGCAAACCAGATACATATAGTGGAGCAACCATTTGGGATACTTACAAGTGGAGCGGGGAAACAACATCTACAATATTACCTAGACATTTGCGAAGTACATACAGATGTGAATATAGTAGACCCGCTGACTAAACCTCTTCCACGAGCCAAACTTGATCAGCACCAGAACACTATGGGTGTTTGATTCATCACAACGTAACTACATTATTGACTCTAGTGCAAGTCGGAGACTGTTGGAAATATGCCCTAGAGGCAATAATAAAATGGTTATTATTATATTTCCATGTTCATGATAATTGTCTATTGTTCATGCTATAATTGTATTAACCGGAAACCGTAATACATGTGTGAATACATAGACCACAATATGTCCCTAGTGAGCCTCTAGTTGACTAGCTCGTTGATCAATAGATAGTTGTGGTTTCCTGACCATGGACATTGGATGTCGTTGATAACAGGATCGCATCATTAATTAGGAGAATGATGTGATGGACCAAACCCAATCCTAAGGATAGCACAAGATCATGTAGTTCGTTTGCTAGAGCTTTTCTAATGTCAAGTATCATTTCCTTAGACCATGAGATGGTGCAATTCCCGGATACCGTAGGAATGCTTTGGGTGTATCAAATGTCACAACGTAACTGGGTGAATATAAAGGTGCACTACAGGTCTCTGAAAGTGTCTGTTGAGTTGGCATGAATCGAGACTGGATTTATCACTTCGTATGATGGAGAGGTATCTCTGGGCCCACTCGGTAATGCATCATCATAATGAGCTCAACGTGACTAAGGAGTTAGTCACGGGAGCATGTGTTATGGAACGAGTAAAGAGACTTTCCAGTAATGAGATTGAACAAGGTATGGGAATAGCGACGATTGAATCTCGGGCAAGTAACATACCGATGGACAAAGGGAATTGTATACGGGATTGATTGAATCCCCGACATCGTGGTTCATTCGATGAGATCATCATGGAACATGTGAGCAAATATGGGTATCAGATCCTGCTATTGGTTATTGGCCGGAGAGGTATCTCGGTCATGTCTGCATGGTTCCCGAACCCTTAGGGTCAACACACTTAAGGTTCGGTGACGCTAGAGTTGTAATGGGAATAGTATGTGGTTACCGAAGGTTGTTCGGAGTCCTCGATGAGATCCCAGACGTGACGAGGAACTCCGGAATGGTCCGGAGGTGAAGATCGATATATTTGACGAAGGGTATTGGAGTCCGGAAGTGTTTCAGGGGTACCGGGCTATGGCCAGCATGACCGAAAGGTGTTTTGGGGGCCCCGACAAGTGTTGCAGGGCCTCATGGGCCAAGGGGAGGGGGAAAACCAGCCCACTAAGTGGCTGTGCTCCCCCACACCCTTTCCCATGTTGCTTGGGGGAGGTGGGGCGCCTCCACCTAGCTTGGGAGGCAAGCCTCCACCTAGCTTGGCTTGGGGGGCAAGTCTCGCTAGGGTTTCTCTAGGAAGATCCAATCTGCCTTAGCCGCCGCCCCCTAGGGGAAACCCTAGGGCGCCTCCTCCTCCCCCTTGCCCATATATATAGTGAGGGAGAGAGAGGTCAGCGACACCTTGACACGCACTGGTGCTGCCCTTCCTCTCCTTCCTACACCTCTTCCTCCTCCGTAGTGCTTAGCGAAGCTCTGCCGAAGAACCACGAGCTCCATCACCACTACGCCGTCATGCTGCCGGAGTTCTCCCTCAACTTCTCCTTTCCCCTTGCTGGATCAAGAAGGAGGAGACATCCCCAAGATGTACGTGTGCTGAACGTGGAGGCGCCGTTAGTTCGGCGCTTGGATCAGATCTTCCGCGATTTGAATCACCACGAGTGCGACTCTATCAACCACATTCTAGTAACGCTTCCGCTTTGCGATCTTCAGGGTATGAAGATGCACTCCCTCTCTCTCATTGCTAGCATCTCCTTGATTGGTCTTGGTGACATGTAAGAAAATTTTGAATTATTACTATGTTCCCCAACAATATTCACCTCCACGATAGATCGTGAAAATTTATTTTCTTGTTACGATGATTCTCCACTTCACTCTGAAATTCTTTGAACTTTTCAAATGTTTCAGACTTGTGTTTCATTAAGTAGATATACCCATATCTGCTCAAATCATCCGTGAATGTCAGAAAATGACGATACCCACCACGAGCCTCAACACTCATCGGACTGCATACATCGGTATGTATTAGCTCGTTCCATTGTTCCGGAGAATGAAGTTTTAGTCATCTTGCCCATAAGGCACGGTTCGCAAGTATCAAATGATTCATAATCAAGTGATTCCGAAAGTCCATATTAATGGAGTTTCTTCATGCACTTTACACCGATATGACCCAAACGGTAGTGCCACAAATAAGTTGCACTATCATTATCAACTTTGCATCTTTTGGCATCAATATTATGAATATGTGTATCACCGCGATCAAGATTCAATAGAAATAGACCGCTCTTCAAGGGTCCATGACCATAAGATATTACTCATATAAATAGAACAACCATTATTCTCTGATTTAAATGAATAACCGCCTCGCACTAAACAAGGTCCAGATATAATGTTCATGCTCAACGCTCGCACCAAATAACAATTATTCAGGTCTAAAACTAATCCCGAAGGTAGATGTAGAGGTAGCGTGCCGACGGCGATCACATCCACCTTGGCACCATTCCCGACGTGCATCATCACCTCGTCCTTAACCAATCTTTGTTTGATCCGTAGTCCCTGCTTCGAGTTACAAATATGAGCAACCGAATCGGTATCAAATACCCAGGCACTACTATGAGAATTAGTAAGGTATACATCAATAACATGTATATCAAATATACCTTTGTTCACTTTGCCATCCTTCTTATCAGCCAAATACTTGGGGCAGTTCGCTTCCAGTGACCAGTCCCTTTGCAGTAGAAGCACTCAGTTTTGAGCTTGGGTCCAACTTTGGGTTTCTTCCCAGGAGTGACAACTTGCTTGTCATTCTTCTTGAAGTTCCTCTTCTTTTTACCCTTGCCCTTCTTCTTGAAACTAGTGGTTTTTTAACCATCAACACTTGATGCTCCTTCTTGATTTCCACCTCCGCAGCCTTTAGCATTGCGAAGAGCTCGGGAATAGTCTTTTCCATCCCTTGCATATTGTAGTTCATCACGAAGCCTTTGTAGCTTGGTGGCAGTGATTGAAGAACTCTGTCAATGACACAATCATCTGGAAGATTAACTCCCAGTTGAGGCAAGTGGTTATGGTACCCAGACATTCCGAGTATGTGCTCACTAATAGAACTGTTCTCCTCCATCTTGCAGCTATAACTTGTTGGAGACTTCATATCTCTCAACTCGGGCATTTGCTTGAAATATTAACTTCAACTCCTGGAACATCTCATATAGTCCATGACGTTCAAAACATCTTTGAAGTGCCAATTCTAAGCCGTAAAGCATGGTACACTGAACTAACGAGTAGTCATCAGATCAAGCTTGCCAGACGTTCACAACGTCAGCTTCTGCTCCTACAGCAGGCCTTTCACCCAGCGGTGCATCAAGGACATAATTCTTCTATGCAACAATGAGGATAATCCTCAAGTTATGGACCCAGTCCGTGTAGTTGCTACCATCATCTTTCAACTTAGCTTTCTCTAGGAATGCATTAAAATTCAAGGGAACGGTATCATGGGCCCTTGATCTACAACATAGATATGCAAAAAACTATGAGGACTAAGTTCATGATAAATTAAGTTCAGTTAATCATATTACTTAAGAACTCCTACTTAGATAGACATCCCTCAAGTCATCTAAATGATACGTGATCCAAATCAACTAAACCATGTGCGATCATCACATGAGATGGAGTAGTCTTTAATGGTGAACATCTCTATGTTGATCGTATCCACTATATGATTCACGTTCGACCTTTCGGTCTCTAGTGTTCCGAGGCCATATCTGTATATGCTAGGATCATCAAGTTTAACCCGAGTATTCCGCATGTGAAAAACGGGCTTGCACCCATTGTATTTGAACGTAGAGCTTATCACACCCGATCATCACGTGGTGTGTCAGCACGAAGAACTTTTGCAATGGTGCATACTCGGGGAGAACACTTATACCTTGAAATTTTTAGTGATGGATCATCTTATAATGCTATCGCCGTACTAAGAAAAATAAGATGCATAAAGATAAATATCACATGCAATCAAAATATGTGACATGATATGGCCATCATCATCTTGTGCTTTTGATCTCCATCACCAAAGCAATGTCATTATCTCCATCGTCACCGGCTTGACACGTTGATCTCCATCGTAGCATCATGGTCGTCTTGCCAACTATTGCTTCTACGACTATCGCTACTGCTTAGTGATAAAGTAAAGTAATTACATGGCATTTGTATTTCATACAATAAAGCGACAACCATAAGGCTCCTGCCAATTGCCGATAACTTTTACAAAACATGATCATCCCATACAACAACGTATATACCATCATGTCTTGACCATATCACATCACAACATGCCCTACAGAAAAAAGTTAGATGTCCTCTACTTTGTTGTTGCAAGTTTTACGTGGCTGCTATGGGCTTCTAGCAAGAACCGTACTTACCTACGGCACAAAAACCATAGGGGGGCACCGCACACAGGTAAGAAGAATTGATGTGCCTAGAGGTGCCCCCACCCTCGTATATAAAAAAGGTAGAGGGGAGGAGACCGGCCCTAGGGCGCGCACCATGGGTGGGAGTCCTACTAGGACTCCTAGTCCTGGTCGGCCCCCCTTCCTTCTAACGGAGGGGGAAAGGGGAAGGAGGGGGAAAGGGAGAAGGAAAGGGGGGCCGCGCCCCCTCCCCTTATCCAATTCGAACTCCCCATGGGGGAGGGGGAACACCACCTCCTCATGGCCTGCCTTACCTCTCCCCTATGGCCCATAAGGCCCATTACTTCCCTCGGGGGGTTCCGGTAACCCCCCGTACCCTGATAAATTCCCGAAACACTCCGGAACCATTCCAGTGTCCGAATACCACCTTATAATATATCAATATTTACCTCTCGACCATTTCGAGACACCTCATCATGTGCATGATCTTATCCAGGACTCCAAACAACCTTCAGTCACCAAAACACATAACTCATATAATACATATCGTCATCGAACAATAATCGTGCGGGCCCTATGGGTTCGAAAACTATGTAGATATGACCGAGATACCTCTCCGGTCAATAACCAATAGCGGAACCTGGATGCTCATATTGGTTCCCGCATATTGTACGAAAATCTTTATCGGTCGAACCGCAATATCAACATATGTTATTCCCTTTGTCATCGGTATGTTACTTGCCCGAGATTCGATCGTCAGTATCTTCATACCTAGTTCAATCTCGTTATCGCAAGTCTCTTTACTCGCTTCGTAGTGCATCATCATGTGGCACCCCGGCTAAGAGAAAACTGGAACGCCCCGTATTCTAGCCCAGAGATCGAGGAGAAGTCTTATGGAATATGGCACTGCTTAGCATAGAACAAACCAGCCTTCTATTATTACACAAATATGATTACAAGGTCTCTGATATTACAATGAATAACATCGGTATGGCGACACCATGCCATCCTCAGTTGCTCTATGCAAGCAGCAGAACAACTCGAAGCAGCGGAATAACTCTAGCAACGGAACAACGGCGACGGTAGTGAACTCCACTCCGCAGGGACTCTGGCTGGAACGCTTATCCTAGCTCGCACGAACGGAAACCATGACAAGCAAGCAATCAAATCCGGCATGACCTGCAAACTGGCATGACATGCCAGGTCAGTACATTGAATGTACTTGCAAGCTCACAATAACCAGAAGCATTCAAGACAAACAACAGCATGGCAATTACAGATTAAACAGGAATTATCATGATATCATTAGAACAATATAACATGGCATGACCAACATAAACATGATACAGCTATCACAACATGAACATATTAATCTGACAATACTATCGTGCAACATGATGACACTATCATGCACTACTCATACTGCATGGTTACCTTGTAACCAACGCATGCATCACTTACCAACCTCGGACATCACACGATCATCTCAGGTTCAAATCAAGCTTGGTATAAACAATACCCTAGCGATCATTATATAACCACAAGGAGCTTGATCCTTACCCACGACTCTCGTACATCACGAATATACAACAACTCGGTATCCTCAATACCATTGTGAGCCTTACGGCGATCACAACCACGACCAACACTAGTCTCAAACCGTGATCCCTACGGTGATCACAACCCGACCAATACCTGGACCATGATCCTTACGGCGATCACAACCCGACCACTACATGGCCCGTGATCCTTACGGCAATCACAACCTGACCAACACTTGGCCAACTTATCTCACTGTTGTTAAGCACATTATTATTATTATAGTTGACTCATGGTGTGACCTTCTCTCGACCTGGGCCCTTATCCGCGGGCACGGCTATCGATAGATTAATATACACTCTGTAGAGGTTAGTACACTGTACCCACACTACGGAACCCATGGCCTCACTCTCCCATTTGGGTGGACCAACGGTGTTCCGACAAAACTGATCTATTGTCATGACACTCTCCCGGCCCTTCCGACTCAGACCCCACCGGGCTAGTCCTGGGTGGCCCCGTGTCTACCTCCAGACACCTCGACCACCGTCATGGCCACGATCCACACTGGGATCCGGTACCAAAATTAACTTAACAATGAGCTCACAAGGTTATGCTCCGCCTACCTGATCAGGGTAGCACGCGCCCATAACCTTCCCTAAATTGAGGTACCGGCTAGAGGCACGACAATAGACCTAGTTAGGACCGTCCCATACCGGTAAGCGTGGTTGCACTGGTCAGCATCGATTCAGCGGCACCATGACTCAACCAACAGTTGTTCAAGTTCAATTTAATCTGGTTAACTTGAATGCAAATATGCTGAATCATGATAAAATAACATGATGCCAACTATAACACATGAACATGTTATCAACATCATCATGAGAGTATCACATAACTTTCCACCATATCAACAATAAATCATATCCACTGAGCATGGCATACTGACTAGCACGACCATATCCAACATCAACATGTACTACTAACAAGCATAAACATATGAAAGATAATACTAGCAGGTATAACATAGAGTATAAGACAACATATCACAAAAGTGAACATGCAAATCTGAACATCACCGGGACAAAGATAACCAACTTTTCAACAAGCAAACATTTATTAAAGATTCAAGTTGAAAACCATGGCTACTGCCTGACTATCATGCAAGTGGGTATTGTGGCTTTCCTGGGGATGAAGAAGGCACCGGGGAGAAGTGCGGTGAAGCCGCAGAAAGATTCGCCGGAAATCGTTCTCTCTCGGAGGGGGCTGAATAAGGGCAAGGGCATAAAGGTCATCAGTATGTCAAAACATAATTAAAGTGACACCAACGGAAAGGCTCGACAAAACGAAGAAGTGAGCATTGGTTTCACCTCAAACAGAGTTACGGATAAAAAGATATAAGGGTTTTACTACCAGGGACCTATCTATAATGAAAAGATTTCCAAAGAGGGACCTGAACAGAAAAACAGAAAACTTAATCTGGGAAATACGTTTTCACCTTATCCAAATGAATAGTGGTGGGGCTGATGCGTGCGGGTCCCACGGGTGGGGCCCGTCACTTATCCACCGGGCGCTGACCGGTCAACGATGTCAGGCTGACACGCGGGGCCCGCGGCTAGCTGGCAGGCTACAGGGGGGTCAACGCCTTCGTCTTCTTCCTCCTTGTCGATGCCCGACGGAACAAAGGGAGGGGAGCAGCGCCGACGAGGCTTGCTGGCGGCTCCGGCCACCGCTCGGGCCTTGCGACCTACGGGCGAGCTCAGGGGGACGAGCCATACCTGTTCCCATAGGGCACGAACGCCGAGGAGGATTGGAGCGGCTAGGTGGTGGACTTCGGCGGAGATGGCCTCGGGTGAGGTGGGGCTACGGGGTACTCCGGCGAGGGGCAGGTAGGTGGGGAGGATCAGGGGGCCGAGGGGAGTTCTCCGGCGGCTACAGACAAGAGGGGGAGGGCCGGCATCGAGCTAATCTTGCCGGGCCGAAGCGGTGGCCGTGGCGGCAGAGAGAGGTGGGGAGGGGCTCTAGAGCTCAAGGGAGAGGCCTGGGAGGTTGCTGGAGGTGGTGTGAGGCTGGTGGTGAGCTCGGAGAGGCTCGAGGAGGGCTTATATAGCCGCGGGGCGAGGGGGCCGAGCTGGCACCGCCGACGACGCATGTCCGGCGCCGCGGACGTGTGTGCTCGTGCATGGACTCAGGGGAAGGCGACGGCGACGCATAGGAAGGACCTCACGGGGTAGAAGGGGTCGAGAGGCTAAGAGGAGAAACGGCCGAACGCCATTAAAGCATGTCGGAGCACAGTGCTCCCGTGGGCGCTCGTCGGCGAGCATCAGAGAGCAAGCTGCCGGAGGGGGAGAGGGGTCCATCGGAGCGGCGACGACGAGGGCAATCTACTGGACATGCTCACGGGTGCGAAGACAACGAGAGGGGGAGGGGACCGATCACAAACAGCATTCTGGGCGCAGCCATTGCGTGCCAAAACGGTGGTCACCACCAGTGCTGGCATGTGGGGGAGGCAAACAGCTAGAAAAACATTGTCTAGTGGTAAATCTGTCGAAGATAGGTTTGAAATGAGGTGGTAACTAGGTGAAAGAGTCTCTGGTCAAAAAGAAATAACTCTCTAAAGTTTACTGCAGTAAACTTCATCAGCTCAATGAGATCAACTGAGAATTACTGGAGACCAAACAAGATGCCTGGGATGTTGAGGTAAAGAGGGACTATGATCCTGGGGGTTTGGAGGGGAAATGGACCAAGATAACTCATAGTTGCTTTGCAACTGCCAAAATGGTCCAGAAATGGAGATCATCAAGATTCAATCACATGGAGGGTCCTCTTGAGCTCAAATTGGTCAAGGCTTAGGCATTAGGTCATATGATGATGGTGTAAAAAGATTATGCCAAATGGACAAACCAAAATAGCACTTGCTTCACAAACATCTCTTCTGACCAGAAACTTGAAATAATTATGGTGGTCGAATGGCTCAATGAAATGATGCCAAAGTGGGTGGAGGGATGTTTTATGGGTATAAGAATGATCTGGTAATTTATCAGGATTTGTGAAGCAATATAAAATATACTTGCTTCACAACCTGAAAATATTGCCAGAAACAAATATTTGCTCCTGCGCTCACATAGATGGTTGGATGGGGCTGCAAATGGGTGGAGGGCATTAATATGAGCACATTAAGGAGTGTGCAAAAGTACAACTCATTTGGGTACCCCTAGCTAGTACTTCCTTCACAAAGCTTTCTGTTTGACAGAAACTTTGAAAAATCACTGAGGAAGATTGGCTAGGCAAATAAATTTGAACTTGTGCATGTGGCAATTATTTTGACATATAAACATGCCCAAAAATGTTGGGAGTCAATAGGAGAAATATAAATGACACTTCCTTCACAAAGTGCCATTCAGGGCAGAATAGGAAATGGAATATTGGGGAATTATTTTTGAACATGGCAATGAAAAGTTTTGCCATATTTGATCAAGATATGACCCAAGCAATTTATGAGAAATATTTGGGAATTCTGGGAGTGATGGAAGTATAGGTTGCTTCACAACCTAGGGCAATTAGAGTTATTCCTTTAATAGAAAAGGAATATTCCCAATAAAAAGAATATTGGGATTTGGGCTAGGATGGAAATGGAAAGGTCTAGGGAAGGATTTTGGGAATGACAAGCCACTCTGGAAGCAAAGAAGAGAGCATCTTCTTCAGTTTCCAGACCACAAAGCCACGGAAAAAGAAAACTCAGGCAAAAACCTCGGAAAAACAAAAGAAAAAGAAATGGCCAAAAATCAGGCTGTGACAAACCTTACCCCCTTAATGAAATCTCG
The DNA here is from genome assembly GCF_018294505.1 of Triticum aestivum. Classification (NCBI taxonomy): domain Eukaryota; kingdom Viridiplantae; phylum Streptophyta; class Magnoliopsida; order Poales; family Poaceae; genus Triticum; species Triticum aestivum. Next base: position 295,187,607 of record NC_057810.1, on the reverse strand, counting down.
TCCTCGAGATTTGTTTGCTCAGGGAACTAGTATGAATATTCTGACTTAAGGAAACCGTTTCCAACTCAGGTATCCTTTTTTCCTTTATTGTTGTTCCCACTAAATTTTTATTTGACTGGCCCTGGGTGGCTTGATTCACTGTATCCACATTCCGACAGATCTTACCTGGCTTGCTCATGCTTATATAGGCTCCAATTTCTTTTTAGATCTGCCGACTAGCTGAGTGTGATTTAATTATCGCAACTGAAATATATGTCTGTCTCACAAATCCAAAAGTGATTTCCGCTGGGTGTGCCACCTGGCACTGACAACCTTTCTTATAATGATGATCAGAATTTTGTGATGAAAACTCAAGCTCTAACTCATTGCATTGGGCTTCTCCACTAAATGTAGGTCCTTTGGGTTCCAAACAGTGAGTTAAAACATAACCGTTTCCTCACAGACTCTGACTCATCGCAGAAGTTTTTGAATTATCTTAACTGGTTCCATTTTCGTGAGTATCGGATCTGTACCAAATATTTGATTGTCTCCTGACGTAGCTAGCATAAAGGGTTTGGCATGTATGATAATATCTGCGAACTTGACTGATGGTGGTTCTGACGGAATTTTTTTTGTTCGCGACAGGGTATCCATGATGATTTATATAAGTGAGGACTCAGGCTTCCAGACTGTTATTCCTCATGCCTATTACTCATGCTGTAGGCATATCCTGTGGATCAATACGGACTTAGACTGTCCGGGGGATCTACACCATGGGGGTCGTGCACAATTTTTCATACCTGCATCACTGATCTTGCTCCTTCATTATTGTTTTCTTGATCTGGATCTTTGGCTGAAAGAGCTGGGCCATATTGCTTCTTCGTATGACCATAGGGACTGTCGGTGCAATTTTTCGGCAATCGTAGTTTATCCTCATTTTTCTGACAGGGTAACCCATTGAATGGCAGGTTCAACACCTCTCAAATTCCGATCGTTGGGAAATGATCATCCGAAACCCTTGCAAGAAATCAACAAATAAATCAGTAGCCACCAGAACGGTCTTTATAACTCAGATCTGGGACATTACTGAAATAACTTAACCACGGCTCAGGACGGCCGAAAAGCAGCTCAAAGCATGAGACCGGGTCGATAAGAAGAAGGTGGCAGCTCCCTAAAATAGCCAAAAAGCAGCTATAGGGCTACTGTCACAAAAAGAAACTCAACAGCTGTACGAGATGGCCGAAAAGCAGCTCAGACTCGTGACAGTCGTTGAAAAGAGAAACAAAAATAGGCATCCACCCCGGATAGCTAGAAACAGCTCAGATCACAGGCGTGGTGCCATCATTGGCGAAAAAGGGAACAAGGGCTCATCAGGATCATTTTTCCAGGTTCATAGGTACTTGTACTGAGCTCACTGAGGTCGTCAATCCTCATAATCCTTTGTCACACTGTGGTATATCCTGGCTTTCTTCTCTTAATCATCCTCACGTGGTTATCAGATCCTCATCCGAGTGACTTGTAAGATCTTGGTGGTATGCTCACCGCATATATATGAGAATCTGATTCCGAGACAGACGTGTATTCTGACTGATTTTTGATTCTGACCAAAATGTTGTGGATCTGATTCTTGGGATTCGCTGCCATATGCTTTCATAGCATACTACCTTGTACCAATGTCTTACTGAGGAAGATTTGCTGGCTTCTGCTCAAAACTTTCATCGGACAGCTTGCTGAAGAAGACTGAATATCGTGTTTCAGAAGCTTACCCCCTTAAAGACTTTGCTGGGGAAAAACTCAGTACCTTATGCTGGAAGCTTTTACGATTGCTTACAAAAGAAGGTAGAGTACCTTGCGCGAGAAGTCATCCATGTATCGTACTGAGGAAGGTAGACGAATCTTTCCTTGGAAGCTTCTCTGGTATCTTGCAAGGGAAAGGTGAGTTGCTTACACCAGAAACTTCTTATTGTGATATGCGGACCAATTTCCACATATATAACCATCTTAATATTTCTGATGTTGATTTCTTGCATGAAACGGGGTTTTGCAAGACTATTCTCCTTTCTGAGTATATGCCATATTTTTGCTTGCTTCCAGGTACATCGAGTTCCAAAATCATCCTCAACGAAAAATTAAACTTGTATCTGAGCCATACATTCGATAATATTCTGCCAAACTTGCACACAATTTATCTTCCTGTTGATTTAATCATTTTGTTGTGATGGGTGCATGCTAATGCAAACTTGATAGTGACGGTCCATCTAGGATTTCTTTTGCATTCAGACGAGACATTCCAAATTTCACTACTGATAATTCCATTCTGTTTAGCTGAGTTTCCAAATATATGCATTTCTTGCTGACTCGTCGGGTCCGGTGTCGGTTGACGAGCAACTTTAATAGGGGAGAACTTTGTAACACCGAAGGCCCAAAGAAAGGAACAACAGAAACGACTAAAACAAAAGCACACAATCATTCTACTAAGATAATTAATCAAGCAATCACCACATATTACTGCTACTCACACAATAATATGCATGCACACCTAAGCACACAACTCTCATGGAAACTCCGGTATTGCGATCTAACATCCTGTGACGATGTGCACGAGGACGAATAAATGTGTGGAAGAATTGGTGTAAACAGCGCTACACCAAGTGCTAGCTTAGCCAGATAGCAACCTGGACTAGCTCGAAGACGAGGACGTACTCGGTAATCATGCAGTAGGACACGAAGGTCGCAACCACATTATTATCAAGCGGATGGAAAAAAAATCCGTACTCGTCCAAGAAATAGGATAGCAGGGAAAAACTGAGGCTGCTGACATTGCCCTTTCTTGATAACTAAGATCATTAAGGGTTGCCAACATGACAAAATAAAAGAACGATCCAGGATAGAAACATTTCTATCACCAAAACGATAGGCGGGACTGAAGGAAAGACATCAGTGCGATACCTGAGCACCATTTTTGCAAACAGTGTCGGGATCACTTGGCATCACTCTTCTGGGACAGAATTAACACCAAACTCCAAAAGAACTGGAGGAATGCAAAGGTTGAGTTGTAGTGGATCCGAACCGATGCCAACTACACTCACCAGATAAACCGTTAGTAACAAATAATGAGGCTGTATGCATACTATGCGACAAAAAAATGCAGCAATCAAGTGCAATAAACCAACTGGGGTCTATACTAACGCTTTCTAACATTCGCGCGGTCTAAGGCGTCCTACAGCCAAACCTGCTCTGATACCAAGCGCTGTGGCACCCAGGCTCAGAGAAAACCGGAACGCCCCGTATTCCAGCCCAGAGATCAAGGAGAAGTCTTCTGGAATACGACACTGCTTAGCATAGAACAAACCAGCCTTCTATTATTACACGAATATGATTACAAGGTCTCCGATATTACAATGAATAACATCGGTACGGCAACACCACGCCATCCTCAGTTGCTCTATGCAAGCAGCAGAACAACTCGAAGCAGCGGAATAACTCTAGCAGCGGAACAACGAAGACAGTAGTGAACTCCACTCCGCAGGGACTCTGGCTGGAATGCTTATCCTAGCTCGCACGAACGGAAACCACGACAAGCAAGCAATCAAATCCGACATGACCTGCAAACTGGCATGACACGCCAGGTCAGTACATTGAATGTACTTGCAAGCTCACAATAACCAGAACCATTCAAGACAAACAACAGCATGGCAATTACAGATTAAACAGGAATTATCATGATATCATTAGAACAATATAACATGGCATGACCAACATAAAGACGATACAGCTATCACAACATGAACATATTAATCCAACAATACTATCGTGCAACATGATGACACTATCATGCACTACTCATACTGCACGGTTACCTTGTAACCAACACATGCATCACTTACCAACCTCGGACATCACACGATCATCTTAGGTTCAAATCAAGCTTGGTATAAACAATACCGTAGCGATCATTATATAACCATAAAGGAGCTTGATCCTTACCCACGACTCTCGTACAACATCACGAATATACAACAACTCAGTATCCTCGATACCATTGTGATCCTTACGGCGATCACAACCACGACCAACACTAGTCTCAAACCATGATCCTTACAACGATCACAACTCGACCAATACCTGGCCCCTGATCCTTACGGCGATCACAACCCGACCACTACATGTCCCGTGATCCTTACGGTGATCACAACCCGACCAACACTTGGCCAACTTATCTCACTATTGTTAAGCACATTATTATTATTACTGTTGACTCATGGTGTGACCTTCTCTCGACCTGGGCCCTTATTCGCGGGCGCGGCTATCGATAGATTAATATATACTCTGCAGAGGTTAGTACACTATACCCACACTACGGAACCCATGGCCTCACTCTCCCATTCGGGTGGACCAACGGCGTTCCGACAAAACCGATCTATTGTCATGACACTCTCCTGGCCCTTCCGACTCAGACCCCACCGGGCTAGTCCTGGGTGGCCCCGTGTCTACCTCCAGACACCTCGACCACCATCGTGGCCACGATCCACACTGGGATTAAGTACCAAAATTAACTTAACAACGGGCTCACAAGGTTATGCTCCGCCTACCTGATCAGGGTAGCACGCGCCCATAACCTTCCCTAAATTGAGGTACCGGCCAGAGGCACGACAATAGACCTAGTTAGGACCGTCCCATACCGGTAAGCGTGGTTGCACTGGTCAGGATCGATTCAGCGGCACCATGACTCAGCCAACAGTTGTTCAAGTTTAATTTAATCCGGTTAACTTGAATGCAAATATGCCGAGTCATGATAAAATAACATGATGCCAACTATAACACATGAACATGATATCAACATCATCATGAGAGTATCACATAAATTTCCACCATATCAACAATAAATCATATCCACTGAGCATGGCATACTGACTAGCACGACCATCTCCAACATCAACATGTACTACTAACAAGCATAAACATATGAAAGATAATACTAGCAGGTATAACATGATCACAGAGTATAAGACAACATAGCACAAAAGTGAACATGCAAATCTGAACATCACCGGGACAACGATAACCAAATTTTCAACAAGCAAACATTTATTAAAGATTCATGTTGAAAACCATGGCTACTGCCTGACTATCATGCAGGTGGGTATTGTGGCTTTCCTGGGGATGAAGAAGGCACCGGGGAGAAGTGCGGTGAAGCCGCGGAAAGATTCACCGGAAATCGTTCTCTCTCGTAGGGGGCTGAGTAAGGGCAAGGGCATAAAGGTCATTTTTAGTATGTCAAACCATAATGAAAGTGACACCAATGGCAAGGGCTCGATGAAACGAAGAAGTCAGTGTTGGTTTCACCTCAAACGGAGTTACGGATAAAAAGATATAAGGGTTTTACTGCCAGGGACCTATCTGTAATGAAAAGATTTCCAAACAGGGGCCTGAACAGAAAAACGGAAAACATAATCTGGGAAATACGTTTTCACCTTATCCAAATGAATAGTGGCAGGGCTGACACGTGCGGGTCCCACGGGTGGAGCCCGTCACTTATCCACCGGGCGCTGACCGGTCAATGACATGAGGCTGACAGGCGGGGCCCGTGGCCAGCTGGTAGGCTCCAGGGGGGTCAACGCCTTCGTCTTCTTCCTCCTCGTCGACGCCTGACGGAATAGAGGGTGGGGAGCAGCGCCGACGAGGCTTGCCAGCGGCTCCGACCACCACTCGGGCCGTGCGACCTACGAGCGAGCTTAGGGGGACGAGCCACACCCGTTCCCGTAGGGCACGAACGCCGAGGAGGATTGGAGCGATCGGCGGTGGACTTCGGCGGAGATGGCCTCGGGTGAGGTGGGGCTACGGGCTACGGGGTACTTCGGCGAGGGGCAGGTAGGTGGGGAGGATCAAGGGACCGAGGGGAGTTCTCCGGCGGCTACAGACAAGAGGGGGAGGCCCGCATCGAGCTAATCTTGCCTGGCCGAGGCGGCGGCCATGCCGGCAGAGAGAGGTGGGGTGGGGCTCTGGAGCTCAAGGGAGAGGCCTGGGAGGTTGCTGGAGGTGGTGTGAGGCTGGTGGTGAGCTCGGAGAGGCTCGAGGAGGGCTTATATAGCCGCAGGGCGAGGGGGCCGAGCTGGCACCGCCGGCGACGCGTGTCCGGTGCCGCGGACACGTGTTCTCATGCATGGACTCGGGGGAAGGCGACGGCGACGATTAGGGAGGAGCTCACGGGGTAGAAGGGGTCAAGGGACGCTGAGGAGAAACGGCCGAACGCCATTAAAGCATGTCGGAGCACAGTGCTCCCGTGGGCGCTCGTCGGCGAGCGTCGGAGAGCAAGCTGCCGGAGGGGGAGAGGGGTCCATCAGAGCGGCGACGACGAGGGCAATCTATTGGACATGCTCACGGGTGCGAAGACAGCGAGAGGTGGAGGGGCCCGAGCACAAGCGATGTTCTGGGCGCGGCCATTGCATGCCAAAACGATGGTCACCACCAGTGCTGGCATGTGGCGAAGGCAAACAGCTGGAAAACGTTGTCTAGTGGTAAGTCCGTCGAAGATAGGTTTGAAATTAGGTGGTAACTAGGTGAAAGAGTCTCTGGTCAAAAAGAAATAACCCTCTGAAGTTTACTGCAGTAAACTTCATCAGCTCAATGAGATCAACTGAGAATTACTGGAGACCAAACAAGATGTCTGGGATGTTGAGGTAAAGAGGGACTATGATCCTGGGGGTTTGGAGGGGAAATGGACCAAGATAACTCATAGTTGCTTTGCAACTGCCAAAATGGTCCGGAAATGGAGATCATCAAGATTCAATCACATGGAGGGTCCTCTTGAGCTCAAATTGGTCAAGGCTTAGGCATTAGGTCATATGATGATGGTGTAAAAAGATTATGCCAAATGGACAAACCAAAATAGCACTTGCTTCACAAACATCTCTGCTGACCAGAAACTTGAAATAATTATGGTGGTCAAATGTCTCAATGAAATGATTCCAAAATGGGTGGATGGATGTTTTATGGGTATAAGAATGATCTGGTAATTTATCAGGATTTTTGAAGCAATATAAAATATACTTGCTTCACAACCTGAAAATATTGCCAGAAACAAAGATTTGCTCTTGTGCTCACATATATGATTGGATGTGGCTGCAAATGGGTGTAGGGCATTAATATGAGCACATTAAGTAGTGTGCAAAATACAAGTCATTTGGGTACCCCTAGCTAGTACTTCCTTCACAAAGCTTTCTGTTTGACAGAAACTTTGAAAATTCACTAAGGAAGATTGGCTTGGCAAATAAATTTGAACTTGTGCATGGGGCAATTATTTGGACATATAAACATGCCCAAAAATGTTGGGAGTCAATAGGAGAAATATAAATGACACTTCCTTCACAAAGTGCCATTCAGGGCAGAATAGGAAATGGAATATTGGGGAATTATTTTTGAACATGGCAATGAAAAGTTTTGCCATATTTGATCAAGATATGACCCAAACAATTTATGAGAATTATTTGGGAATTTTAGGAGTCATGGAAGTATAGGTTGCTTCACAACCTAGGGCAATTAGAGTTATTCCTTTAATAGAAAAGGAATATTCCCAATAAAAAGAATATTGGGATTTGGGCTAGGATGGAAATGGAAATGTATAGGGAAGGATTTTGGGAATGACAAGCCACTCTGGAAGCAAAGAAGAGAGCATCTTCTTCAGTTTCCAGACCACAAAGCCACGGAAAAAGAAAACTCAGGCAAAAACCTCGGAAAAACAAAAGAAAAAGTAAGGGCCAAAAATCAGGCTGTGACACATCCCACAACTAACTCATTAGTCACATTGCTTGCAAGGCTTCATATGATGTGCATTACCGAGAGGGCCCAGAGATACCTCTCCGATACTCGGAGTAACAAATCCTAATCTTGATCTATGCCAACCAACAAACACCTTTGGAGATACCTGTAGAGCATCTTTATAATCACCCAGTTACATTGTGACGTTTGATAGAACACAAGGCATTTTCCCGGTGTCCGGGAGCTGCATAATCTCATAGTCGGAGGAATATATATTTGACATGAAGAAAGCACTAGCAATAAAACTGAACGATCATTATGCTAAGCTAACAGATGGGTCTTGTCCATAACATCATTCCACTAATGATGTGATCTCGTTCATAAAATTACAACTCATGTCCATGTCTAGGAAACTTAACCATCTTGGATCAATGAGCTAGTCTAGTAGAGGCATGCTAGGGACACGGTGTTTTGTCTATGTATTCACACATGTATCAAGTTTCCGGTTAATACAATTATAGCACGAATAATAAACATTTATCATGAATAAGGAAATATAAAATAACCACTTTATTATTGCCTCTAGGGCATATTTCCTTCACCTAGAGAAAAATAAGTTGAAAGATGATAGTAGCAATGATGCGGACTGGGTCCGTGATCTGAGGATTATCCTCTTTGCTACACAGAAGAATTATGTCCTTGATGCACCGCTAGGTGACAGACCTATATCAGGAGCAGATGCAGACGTTATGAACTTTTTGGCAAGCTCGATATGATGACTACTTAATAGTTTAGTGCGCCATGCTCTAATGCTTAGAACCGGGACTTCAAAAACATTATGAATGCCATGGAGCATATGAGATGTTCCAAGAGCTGAAATTGGTATTTCAGACTCATGCCCGTGTTGAGAGGTATGAGACCTCTGACAAGTACTTTGCCTAGAAGATGGAGGAGAATAGCTCAACCAGTGAGCATGTGCTCAGAATGTCTGGGCACTACAATCACTTGAATCAAGTGGGAGTTACTCTTCCAGATAAGATAGTGATTAACAAAGTTCACTAGTCACTATCACCAAGCTACTATAACTTTGTGATGAACTATAATATGCAAGCGATGACAAAAATGATTTCCAAGCTCTTCCCGATGCTGAAATCGGTGATGGTGGAAATCAAGAAAGAGCATCAAGTGCTGATGGTTAACAAGACCACTAGTTTCAAGAAAAAAGGCAAGGGAAAGAGAGGGAACTTCAAGAAGAATGCCAAGAAAGTTGTCATTCCCATGAAGAAGCCCAAAGCTGGACCCAAGCCTAAAACTGAGTGCCTCTACTGCAAAGGAAATGGTCACTTGAAATGGAACTGCCCCAAATACTTGGCGGATAAGAAGGATGGCAAAGTGAACAAAGGTACATTTGATATACATGTTATTGATGTGTACCTTACTAGAATTAATAGTAGCCCCTGGGTATTTGATACCAGTTCAGTTGCTAAGATTAGTAACTCGAAACAGGAGTTGCAGAATAAACTGAGACTAGTTAAGGGCAAGGTGACGATGTGTGTTGGAAGTGGTTCCAAGGATGATACGATCACCATCGTACACTCCCTCTACCTTCGGGATTAGTGTTGAACCTAAATAAATGTTATTTGGTGTTTGTGTTGAGCATGAATGTGATTTGATCATGTTTATTGCAATACAATTATTCATTTAAGTCAAAGAATAATTGTTGTTCTATTTACATGAATAAAACCTTCTATGGTCATACACTCAATGTGAATGGTTTATTGAATCTCGATCGTAGTGATACATATATTCATAATATTGATGCCAAAAGATGCAAAGTTAATAATGATAGTGCAACATACTTGTGGCACTGCCGTTTACGTCATATTGGTGTAAAGCGCATGAAGAAAATCCATGCAGACGGGTTTTTGGAATCACTTGATTATGAATCATTTGATACTTGCGAACCATGCCTCATGGGCAAGATGACTAAAACTCCGTTCTCCAGAACAATGGAGCAAACTAATGACTTATTATAAATAATACATACCGATGTATGTGGTCCGATGAGTGTTGAAACACGCGGCGAGTATTGTTATTTCTGACCTTCACAGATGATTTGAGTAGGTATGGGTATATCTACTTGGTGAAACACAAGTCTGAAACATTTGAAAAGTTCAAAGAATTTCAGAGTGAAGTGGAGAATCATCGCAAACAAGAAAATAAAGTTTCTACAATCTGTTCATGGAGGCGAATATTTGAGTTACGAGTGTGGCCTTCATTTAAAACAATGTGGAATTGTTTCACAACTCATGCCATCAGGAACACCACAACATAATGGTGTGTCCGAACGTCGTAACCGTACTTTATTGGATATGGTGCATTCTATGATGTCTCTTACCGATTTACCACCATCGTTTTGGGGTTATGCATTAGAGACAGCCGCATTCACGTTAAATAGGGCATCGTCTAAATCCGTTGATACGACACCGTAGGAACTAAGGTTTGTCAAGAAACCTAAGCTATCATTTCTTAAAGTTTGGGGTTGCGACACTTATGTCAAAAGGATTAAGCCTGGTAAGCTCAAACCCAAACCGGAGAAGTGTGTCTTCATAAGATACCCTAAGGAAACAATTGGGTACACCTTCTACCACAGATCCGAAGGCAAGATCTTTGTTGCCAAGAGTGGAACATTTCTAGAGAAGGAGTTGCTCTCGAAAGAAGTGGGTTGGAGGAAAGTAGAACTTTATGAGGTAATTGTACCATCTCTCAATTTGGAAAGTAGCACATCAGAGAAATATGTTCCCATGATGCCTACACCAACTAGAGAGGAAGATAATGATGATGATCATGAAACTTCAGAGCAAGTTACTACTAGATCTTGTAGGTCGAACAGAGCATGTTCTGCACCAGAGTGGTACGGTAATCCTATCCTGGAAGTCATGTTACTAGACCATGGCGAACCTACGAACTATGAAGAAGCTATGATGAGCCCAGATTCCAATAAATGGCTTGAGGACATGAAATCTGAGATAGGATCCATGTATGAGAACAAAGTGTAGACTTGCCCGATGATCGGCAAGCCATTGAGAATAAATGAATCTTCAAGAAGAAGACTGATGCTGATGAATGTTACTGTCTACAAAGTTCGACTTGTCACGAAAGGTTTTCGACAAGTTCAAGGAGTTGACTACGATGAGACCTACTCACCCATAGCAATGCTTAAGTCAGTCCAAATCATGAGAAATCTGGCAAATGGATGTCAAAAACTATATTCCTCAATGGATATTAAAGAAAAGTTTTATATGATGCAACCAGAAGTTTTTGTCGATCCTAAAGGTGCTAACAAAGTGTGCAAGCTCTAGCGATCCATCTATGGACTGGTGCAAGCATCTCGGAGTTGGAATATATGCTTTGATGAGGTGATCAAAGCATATGGTTTTATACAGACTTATGGTGTAGCGTGTATCTACAAGAAAGTGAGTGGGAGCTCTGTAGCATTTCTAATATTATATGTGGATGACATATTGCTGATTGGAAATGATATAGAATTTAGAGATAGCATAAAAGAATACTTGAATAAGATTTTTTCAATGAAAAACCTCGGTGAAGATGCTTACATATTAGGCATCAAGATCTATAGAGATAGATCAAGACGCTTGATAAGATTTTCAATGAGTACATGCCTTGATAAAATTTTGAAGGAGTTCAAAATGGATCGGTCAAAGAAGGAGTTCTAGACTGTATTGCAAGGTGTGAAGTTGAGTAAGACTTAAAACCCGACCATGGCAGAAGATAGAGAGAGAACGAAAGTCATTCCCTATGCCTCAGCCATAGGTTCTATGAAGTATGCCATGCTGTGTACCAGACCTATTGTGTGCCTTGCCATGAGTTTGGCAAGGGGGTACAATAGTGATCCAGGAGTAGATCACTAGACAATGGTCAAAATTATCCTTAGGTACCTTAAAGAGGAGTAAGGAAATGGTTCTCGGTTATGGAGGTAATAAAGAGTTCGTCGTAAAGGGTTACGTCGATGCAAGCTTTTACACTGATACAGATGACTCTAAGTCTCAATCTAGATACATATTGAAAGTAGGAGCAATTAGCTAGAGTAGCTCCATGCAGAGCATTGTAGACATAGAAATTTGCGAAATATATACGGATCTGAATATGACAGACCCGTTGACTAAACCTCTCTCACAAGCAAAACATGATCACACCTTAGTACTCTTTGGGTGTTAATCACATGGCGATGTGAACTATGGGCATTAATCACATGGCGATGTGAACTAGATTATTGACTCTAGTGCAAGTGGGATACTGAAGGAAATATGCCCTAGAGGCAATAATAAAGTTGTTATTTTATATTTCCTTATTGATGATAAAGTTTTATTATTCATGCTAGAATTGTATTGATCGGAAACCTAAATACATGTGTGAATACATAAACAAATACCGTGTCCCTAGTAAGCCTCTACCGCTTGTTGATCAAAGATGGTTAATGTTTCCTAACCATAGACATGTGTTGTCATTTGATAACGGGATCACATCATTAGGAGAATGATGTGATGGACATGACCTATTTGTTAGCTTAGCATATTGATTGTTCAGTTTATTGTTATTGCTTTCTTCATGTCAAATGCATATTCTTCGACTATGAGATTATGCAACTCCCGGATACTAGAGGAATGCCTTGTGTGCTACTAAATGTCACAAGTAACTGGGTGATCATAAAGATGCTCTACATGTATCTCTGAAGGTGTTTGTTGGGTTAGCATAGATCGAGATTAGGATTTGTCACTCAGAGTATCGGAGAGGTATCTCTGGGCCCTCTCGGTAATACACATCATAAGCTTGCAAGCAAATGTCTATGGAGTTTGTCACTAGATGATGTATTACGGAACGAGTAAAGAGACTTGCCGGTAAGGAGATTGAACTAGGTATGAAGGTACCGACGATCGAATTTCGTGCAAGTAACATACTGATGGACAAAGGGAATTATGTATGTTGTCATAACAATTCAACCGATAAAGATCTTCATAGAATATGTAGGAGCCAATATGGGCATCCAAGTTCTGCAATTGGTTATTGACCAGAGAGGTGTATAGGTCATGTCTACATAGTTCTCGAACCCATAGGGTCCACACACTTAACGTTCGATGTCGATTTGGTATTATATGACTTATGTGGTTTGGTGACCGAATGTTGTTCAAAGTCCCGAATGAGATCACGGTCATGAATAGGAGCTCCGGAATGGCCCGGACGTAAAGATTGATATATAGGATGATGCTATTTTATCACCGGAATGGTTTTGGAATGCACCAGAATGTTATCGGAATACTAGAAGGGGTTCCGGAGGCACCGGGAGTATTGTGCCTTATTGGGACATGTAGATGGTATACAACAGCCCACATGGGTTGGTGCGCCCCCCTAAAGGCAGCCACGCCCAATTGGATGGAAAGGAGAGGCTCCACCTCCTCCTACCATATCTCCGGAAGGAAGAAAGGAAAGAGAAGGGGCGCCTCCTGCCTTTCCTTCTCCCTTGTGCATTATATGGAAGGGGGGGAACCACTATGTCACGCCCAATATGCGATACTATCCTAAAGAGACTCGAAGGTCCCACCAAGGATAGAAGCGCATATGGGAGACGCTTTTGCAAGGTGGATATCATTACATCGTACCATTACATAATAGTTGGGGATACATACAAGAGGCATAGAATGCCACACGAATACAACATCATCATACATAAGAGCAACATCTGACTACGGATGAAACACAAACAGAAACTCAAACGACATCCACCCTGCTAGCCCAGGCTGCCGACCTGGAACCTATCCCCTGATCGAAGAAGAAGCAGAAGAAGAACTCCAAAACAAGTAACATCGCTCTCGCATCAAGATCATCACATAACCTGTACCTGCAACTGTTGTTGTAGTAAACTGTGATCCAGGAGGACTCGGCAATCCCATTACCATGGGTATCAAGACTAGCAAAGCTTAATGGGTATGGAAAGGATAAGAGGTGAGGTTGCAGTAGCGACTAAGCATATTTGGTGGCTAACATACGCAAACAAGAGCGAGAAGAGAAGCAACGGAACGGTCATGAAGCTAGCAATGATCAAGAAGTGATCCTAAAACTACTTACGTTCAAACATAACCCAAACCGTGTTCACTTCCCGGATTCCGCCGAAAAGAGACCACCACGGCTACACACGCAGTTGATGCATTTTAATTAAGCCAAGTGTCAAGTTCTCTACAACCGGATATTAACAAATTCCCATTTGCCACATAACCGCGGGCATGGCTCTCGAAAGTTTATACCCTGCAGGGGTGTCCCAACTTAGCCCATCACAAGCTCTCACGGTCAACGAAGGATATTCATTCTCCCGGGAAGACCCGATCAGTCTCGGAATCCCGAATACAAGACATTTTGACAATGGTAAAACCAGACCAGCAAAGCAGCCTGATGTGCCAACAAATCCCGATAGGAGTCGTACATATCTTGTTCTCAGGGCATACCGGATGGGCCAGACATCGGGTTGGCATAGACCCTGGTTGTCCAGGGGCGCCGGACATCGCCCAGGTTGGACCAACACTCGGAGGAGCACTGACCCGGGGGTTAAAATAAAGATGACCCTCGGGCTCATGAAAACCCAAGGGAAAAAGGCTTAGGTGGCAAATGGTAAAACCAAGGTTGGGCCTTGCTGGAGGAGTTTTATTCAAAGCGAACTATCAAGGGGGTCCCATAAATCACCCAACCGCGTAAGGAACGCAAAATCAAGGAACATAACACCAGTATGACAGAAACAAGGGCGACAAGAGTGGAACAAAACACCAGGCATAAGGCCGAGCCTTCCACCCTTTACCTAGCATATAGATGTATTAATTAAATAAGAGATATTGTGATATCCCAACATAAACATGTTCCAACATGGAGAAATCTTCATCTTCACCTGCAACTAGCAACACTATAAGAGGGGCTGAGCAAAAGCGGTAACTTAGCCAAACAACGGTTTGCTAGGAAGGGTGAAAAGGTTAGAGGCTGACATGGCAATTTGGGAGGCTTGATGAACAAGTGATAGGTAGCGCAACATAGCGATAGAACGAAGCAACTAGCATAGCAATGATAGTAGTGAGATCCAGAGTAACGATCATCTTGCCTGAAATCCCGCTAGGAAGAAGAACGATTTCATGAAGAAGATGAAGCCACGAAGATGAACCAAGCGTAGACTAACGGATCCTCACAATCGCAACGAAACAGGAACTAACGAGAAGGAGCACAACCGGAAAGAAGCAAACAACAAGGTAAACACACAACACATAGACATGGCATGATGCTCAACCAAGTATGATGCATGTCAAAGGCTATATGATGCTACTCATGGCAAGAGATGATGCATACAAGAGCAACACACCAAAGCAAGTTTAAATGAGGCCAGAAACATGTAACAATTCCGGTAAGTCCTCATATGCAAATTTCGAAATTGGTCCAGATCTGAATAAACCTTATGTTCAAGTTGTTAAACAGCAAGTTGAGATGCACAAAGATGATATACACGAAATTCTAGTCAAGTTACATATAAAGTTCATTTAGTTCGGAGCTACGACCTAGAAGATATGAGCAAAACAACTTAACCCTGGCATTGATGCAAAATGCATTTAAACATCAAGCAAACACCTCAAAACAAGAATGCAACAAGGTAATATGAAGCTACATGTAAAACTAAGCAAGTATCATATAGAGCATACTCAAAATGGACCAACGGTGCAACACATACACTCCAAACAAGATATAACAACAATTTGTCCAAAACAGCAACTAGGCATCTTGCAAGCATCATGGAAATATGCTACAGTCTCGCAACATGAAAACAAAATGCATGGGCGTGATGTACAGGTAAAGCATTACAAAACATGAACGCTGAGCTATCTCTAGAAACCAATAGAGCATGTTCAAAAGGACATGGCAAGATTGCAAATAATAACAGTTTCACAGACAGCAGAAATTCACTGGACATGACAGAAATAACATCAGGTGGCAAAGTTTAGAGCTAGCAAACTACAAGTTACAGCAAGATATCATGGCAAACTTAAGCATGGCATTCTAGTACTAAAAGTACTTAACAACACTTCCTTACTAAACTTATTCTAAAGATCAATAGAAAACATGGTAGTAGTCATGCAAACATGGCAAGTAATATGACAGATTCAGACGGTGAAAATAACAGTACATGGCAGAAACAATGATAAGTAGGGATGTTGGTGAGCTTGTACAAATCACCACAGAGCAATAAATGGCATGACAAGGTGACCACCAATAAGAAGACAGATTTATGGAGCTAAACATGGCAATAACATAGTCATAGGGTGCATGGATCACTAGCAAAACACATGGCAAAACTGAATTTCACGTTAACAGGCTGATAGCAACATTATTTAGCAAAATTGGAGCATGATATCAAAAAGATACAACAGTCTATAAATGCAAACAAGGACAGGGATTGATAGAGCCTAACATGTGTAACAAAACATCCTTAGTGAACATCTCCATATTATGGATGTAATGGATGGTAGCATCAATCAAACATGGCAACCTGATATAGCAGTTTCAGCCTAGCAAAACAATAACAACAAGTACCCTACTTCACGAGGTTGATGCACTCACTACAAGACTCACAAAAATACATGGATTGCACCACTGTAAATAAAGCATAAAAATGCTCCTAAAACATGTAGACATCATGCTCATAGATTGCACAAAAAAATGCAACAAAAATGACAATTCAGCAAGTTACATCAGTTTTCAGCAGGTTAACATCATATAGCACTCTTGCAACGATGATTAGGGCATCAAGATGGATTCAAACAAGCATGGCACAATGGAATGAAATGAAGAGCATCTCTCAGTAAACAGTTTGACATATTATTCACACAAAACGGATCCACGTGCACAAAGTTATGATATGGCAAACATGAGCACATATTGTTAAAATTCAGGGACTTGGCCAATTTTCAGAAAAAAAACAGACGGGCGCATGGTAACTAAAACACGCACTGGGCGAGGGATAGGTGTTGGGCTTCACATCTGGCCCGTGGGCAGGTCGGGGCGGTTCTGAGGAAACCGGGCAGCGGTCCAGGGGCGGTTCGGCGCCGGTTCACGCGGGCTGACCCGGTTCAGCCGAACCGGGCGGTTCGGTCGGTTCAGGGCGGCTCTCGCGGGTCCCACGCGAGGGCACACGGGCTCGGCAGCTCCTCCGGCGAAGCTCCGGCGACGGAGGGACGACGGGAGGCCAGGAACGGGTGCGGGGCGACGGATCCGGCCGTCCCCCGACCGGATGTGGCCGGAGACGAAGCCGGCAGAGAGTTTGGGCGCAGGGGCGCGGAGGTCCGGCGACCCCATGCGGCGGTGCGATGGTCGGGGGCGACGAGGAGCTCCGGGACGACGGCCATGGCGACAGCGACCTGCGGGGAGAGCAAGGTAGTGAGGGAGGAAGGAGAAGGAGGACAGGGCGGCGCGCGGCTCACCAGCGGCTGGCGGTGAGCGCAAGGGGCGGCGGCGGCGCGGCTTGGCGGGCGGGGCGGCGAAGGCGGCGGCCGGCGGCGGCGGGGCTGGCACAGGAGGCGGGTGTGGGCGGCGGCGCGTGCTCGGGCCCCAATGGGCTCGGGCGGGCCCCGCTCGGGCCTGGGCGGGCCGACGGCGGCAGGATGAGAGAGACGAGGCGCGGGGACACATGGCGAGCTCCGGTTGGCTGCGGGCGGTGGTGGACATGTCTGGTGGCGGGGTGGACGCGTCTGGTGGCGCGGTGGAGGAGAAGGCTAGGGTTAGGGTAGGGTTTGATCCGAAAATTCGGGGAAGAAGGTCTTTATATAGGTAGAGGGAGCTAGGAGAGTCCAAATGAGGTGCGGTTTTCGCCCACACGATTGTGATCGAACGACGGAGAGCATGGAGGGGAGTTAGATGGGCTGGGTGGGCTGTGTGAAGAGGTGCTGGTCTGCAAAGAGAAGGGGTTCTTGGTTAGCTCAGTTAACCGTTGGGGCATCAAACGACCTCCAAATGGAACGAAATTTGACGGGCGGCCTACCGGTGATATACCAAGGCCACTCGGCAAACCTCGGCCCATTTTGAGAACATTTTTCTCTCGCTCACGAAACAAGGTGTGAGAGGGGCGACGAGCACGTGCGGATGTGGTTGGGCTTAGAATGGACAACGGAGAGAACCGGGGAAACCCGAACGGATGCAAGTTTTGAAAACCATGCAGATCAAATGCAGATGATGACATGGCAAAATGCAACACGCAAGCAATGACATGGCAACGAAGGAGAATAGCTGGAAGACACCTGGCGCATCGGTTCCGGGGCATTACAACTCTTCTCCACTAACAAGAGATCTCGTCCTGAGATGTTCGGAACGAGACGGAAGAGAAAGAGGAAGAGGTGAAGTAAGAACACAAGAGAGAAGATGAACAAAGTCCGAGAGCACTCGGGGAGAAAAGAGGAACGATGAATATGACAAGAATCAAAAGCTCATGGAAACAAGATATACTCTGAAACCACTCCGGTTAGAACAAGATAGAAAAGGAATGAATAAAAGAATTTGGGTAGCACTCCGATTAAAAATGGAAGGAATAGAACATGAACTTCACAAGATGGGATGTCACTTGATGAGATGAACAATGCAATGCCTCCGGAAGAATTGAAAGAATGGAACGAAACGAACTTAGAAGGAAGGATTGAACGGAGTTGTTGAGAAAATCAACAAGGAAAGAATAAAATTGTTGTGGACTTATAAAAAACAACTCAAAACTTGAGGCGAAATTATACCACAACCAATGTCTGATTAGCTGAGAAGAACAAAGAAATGCAAAACTCCACTTCAGAAGAAAACGGAGAATTATTTGCACTTTGAGATGCGAGAAGAAAAGATACTTGAACTCCACCAACAAAATCTTGATTAAGTCATGAAGATCTCCAGTGACGAAAGGATGATGAGATAGAAAGAAGGATGAAAGAATAAGTTCAATCCTTGCGCTGATTTAGATGGAGGTTCCGACGAAATGGCTGTGGAAAATTTGAACTCTGGAAAAGAATAGATGAAAAAAACTTGGAACTAGAATTTATTCATCAAGAACAAACTCCGAAGGAAGGGATTACTTGACGACGAAGAAGTAAGAATAAGAATTATGTTATGCTTATCCTCATCAAATTTAATTGATGACAAGTGGATTTGGCATGCAACTTATTCTTGTTGAAAAAGGATTAAGGGGAATGTGGCACAAAACTTGAGAAAAGCTTCATGAACCACCGGTAGATTGGAAAGAATTGGTATGATAACAAAGGAAAACAAATCTGAAGGAACCATCGTAAGAATTAAAAATGACTGATGAAAGAGAATGAATCACCGGGAAGAATTAGAAGAACAAATATGCTCAAGGTGATTTAAATACAAGGGAACGGGAAGAACTCAAGATGATTAAAGAACATTTGAATGAAGCGCCGGGATAAATAGAGAACGATAACTGGAATTATGGCCTCCGGTGAAAAGAAATGGAAAAACAACTCCTGACATACTCCAGATGGTTAAGAAAAGGAATATCTAACAAATGGGATAATTTGAGAGGATAACAAGAAACTAGAACCGTGAGTCTTCGAGAGAACGGGCAAGATTTAAAGGAAAAACTCTTCTTCTATCTTGAAATGACGACGGGGAAAGCCACCAAAATTACTGAGGTACACCGGTAGAATGAAAAACAAAGAGGTTGAGCCAACAAAGAAAAGAATTTGAAAGAGATCTTGGAGAAGGCATGTGACTGATGGGATCCATTCTTACATCACACTTGAAAAGAATTTGAGAATAACTCCGGGAGAATTAGAAGAGTCAGGTAAGATCCTGGGAAAAGACCTGTGGGTTAGGGCCCACTAAAAGAAAACACCTTTGAAAAGGATTGTTAAAGAGATAGATGATGCACCGGAACACTTAAAATATTTGAATGAGGTGACAACCTCAAATTAATTCAAACACAGATGAATCTCCTAAGATGTCATGAGCACTCCGGAAGGATAAACTGGCAAGAAGCGAACGAGCAGGGGAAACACTTGATCCAAGGGAAAGAATACGATCAACCCGAAAAACTTGAATCGAATCCACCGGGAAAGAAAGAGTTGGAGAATGTCAAACGAGACAAGAATTCACCGGTTAAAATAATTGTCGAAAGACTGAAGAGGCTCCGCACGAATGAAATTGATGGTCGAAAGAGACTCAGACTCCGGGAAGAAAAAGGGTGGGAGGGTGGGAAAACAAAGGCACCTGGAAGGGAGAACCGACGAATATCTTGAAGAGAAAACACCGGTTGAAAGAAAGCAAAGGCTTCGCACGAGTAGGATGGATACTCGATTATGGACTCCGACTCCGAGATGAAAAGGGGTGGGCGGGTGGGAAAAAGAAAACAACTAAGGATTGAACTTGGCAAAGAATAAGAGGCTCGAGTCAACTTGACGAGAACTGCACCGGATGAAAAGAGCCGAGAACTAACAATCAAAAACCAACTGCGTGATCCTAAAGAAACTTTGAAGGGGAAGAGGAGTAAGTCAAAACACCTACGTCAAGATTCCTGACCAGAGCGACAAAGGGGCTGAGGAGTAAAAAGAATTCCTACTCTCCGATATAACTAGACTCCGGAAACAGTTTTCTTCTAGACTCGACAACGGCCAACTACGATCAAACAAGGGGGCTCCTATGGTTGGTCGAGGCTCTAATACCAACTTGTCACGCCCAATATGTGATACTATCCTAAAGAGGCTCGAAGGTCCCACCAAGGATAGAAGCGCATATTGGAGACACTTTTGCAAGGTGGATATCATTACATCGTACCATTACATAATAGTTGGGGATACATACAAGAGGCATATAATGCCACACGAATACAGCATCATCATACATAAGAGCAACATTCGACTACGGATGAAACACAAACAGAAACTCAAACGACATCCACCCTGCTAGCCCAAGCTGCCGACCTAGAACCTATCCCCTGATCGAAGAAGAAGCAGAAGAAGAATTCCAAAACAAGTAACATCGCTTTCGCGTCAAGATCATCGCATAACCTGTACCTGCAACTGTTGTTGTAGTAAACTGTGGGCCACGAGGACTCAGCAATCCCATTACCATGGGTATCAAGACTAGCAAAGCTTAATGGGTATGGAAAGGATAAGAGGTGAGGTTGCAGCAGCGACTAAACATATATGGTGGGTAACATACGCAAACAAGAGCGAGAAGAGAAGCAACGGAACGGTCGTGAAGCTAGCGATGATCAAGAAGTGATCCTGAAACTACTTACGTTCAAACATAACCCAAACCGTGTTCACTTCCCGGATTCCTCCGAAAAGAGACCATCACGGCTATACACGTGGTTGATGCGTTTTAATTAAGCCAAGTGTCAGTTCTCTACAACCTTATATTAACAAATTCCCATCTGCCACATAACCGCGGGCACAACTCTCAAAAGTTTATACCCTGCAGAGGTGTCCCAACTTAGCCCATCACAAGCTCTCACGGTCAACGAAGGATATTCCTTCTCCCGGGAAGACCCGATCAGTCTCGGAATCCCGGTTACAAGACATTTCGACAATGGTAAAACCAGACCGGCAAAGCCGCCCGATGTGCCGACAAATCCTGATAGGAGTCGCACGTATCTCGTTCTCAGGGCACACCGGATGGGCCAAACGTCGGGTTGGCATAGACCCTGGTTGCCTAGGGGGCGCTGGACATCGCCCAGGTTGGAGCAACACTCGGAGGAGCACTGACCCGAGGGTTAAAATAAAGATGACCCTCGGGCTCCCGAAAACCCAAGGGAAAAAGGCTTAGGTGGCAAATGGTAAAACCAAGGTTTGGGCCTTGCTGGAGGAGTTTTATTCAAAGCGAACTGTCAAGGGGGTCCCATAAATCACCGAACAGCATAAGGAACGCAAAATCAAGGAACATAACACCGTTATGACGGAAACTAGGGCGAAAAGAGTGGAACAAAACACCAGGCATAAGGTCGAGACTTCCACCCTTTACCAAGTATATAGATGCAGAGATATTGTGATATCCCAGCATAAACATGTTCCAACATGGAGCAATCTTCATCTTCACCTGCAACTAGCAACGCTATAAGAGGGGCTGAGCAAAAGCGGTAACTTAGCCAAACAACGTTTTGCTAGGAAGGGTGAAAAATTTAGAGGCTGACATGGCAATTTGGGAGGCTTGATGAACAAGTGATAGGTAGCGCAACATAACGATAGAATAAAGCAACTAGCATAGCAATGATAGTAGTGAGATCCAGAGTAACAGTCATCTTGCCTGAAATCCCGCTAGGAAGAAGAACGATTCCATGAAGAAGATGAAGCCACGAAGACGAACCAAGCGTAGACGAACGGATCCTCACGATCGCAATGAAATAGGAACTAACGAAAAGGAGCACAACCGGAAAGAAGCAAACAACAAGGTAAACACACAACACATAGACATGGCATGATGCTCAACAAAGTATGATACATGGAAAAGGCTATATGATGCTACTCATGGCAAGAGATGATGCATACAAGAGCAACACACCAAAGCAAGTTTAAATGAGGTCGGAAACAACATGTAACAATTCCAGTAAGTCCTCATATGCAAATTTCGAAATTGGTCCAGATCTGAATAAACCTTATGTTCAAGTTGTTAAACAGCAAGTTGATATGCACAAAGATGATCTACACGAAGTTCTAGTCAAGTTACATATAAAGTTCATTTAGTTCGGAGCTACGGCCTAGAAGATATGAGCAAAACAAGTTAACCATGGCATTGATGCGAAATGCATTCAAACATCAAGCAAACACCTCAAAACAAGAATGCAACAAGGTAATACGAAGCTACATGTAAAAATAAGCAAGTATAATATAGATCATACTCAAAACAGAGAAACAGTGCAACACATACACTCCAAACAAGATATAACAACAATCTGTCCAAAACAGCAACTAGGCATCTTGCAAGCATCATGGAAATATGCTACAACATCCCAACATGAAAACAAGAGGCATGGGCGTGATGTACAGGTAAATCATTACAAAACATGAACACTGAGCTATCTCTAGAAACCAATAGAACATGCCCAAAAGGACATGGCAAGATTGCAAATAATAACAGTTGCACAGACTTGGCAGAAATTCACTGGACATGACAGAAATAACATCAGGTGGCAAAGTTTAGAGATAGCAAACTACAAGTTACAGCAAGATATCATGGCAAACTTAAGCATGGAATGCTAGTACTAAAAGTACTTAACAACACTTCCTTACTGACCTTATTCCAAAGATCAACAGAAAACATGGTAGCAGTCATGCAAACATGGCAAGTAATATGACAGATTCAGACGGTGAAAATAACACTACATGGTAGAAACAATGATAAGTAGGCATGTTGGTGAGCTTGTACAAATCACCACAGAGCAATAAATGGCATGATAAGGTGACCAACAGTAAGAAGACACATTTATGGAGCTAAACATGGCAATATCATAGTCATAGGGTGCATGGATCACTAGCAAAACACATGGCAAAACTTAACTTCACGTTAACAGGCTGACAGCAACATTATTTATCAAATTTGGAGCATGATACCAAAAAGATACACAGGCTATAAATGCAAACAAGGACACGGCTGGATAGAGCATAACATTTGTAAAACAACATCCTTATTTAACATCTCCATATTATGGATGTAATGGATGGTAGCATCAATCAAACATAGCAACCTGATACAGCAGTTTCAGCCTAGCAAAACAGTAACAACAAGTACCCTACTTCACGAGCTTGATGCACTCACTACAAGACTCAAAAATAATACATGGATTGCACCACTTTAAAGATGGCATAAAAATGCTCCTAAAACATGTAGACATCATGCTCATAGGTTGCACAAACAAAATGCAACAAAAATGACAAATCAGCAAGTTACATCAGTTTTCAGCAGGTTTACATCATATAGCACTCTTGCAATGATGATTCGGGCATCAAGATGGATTCAAACAAGCATGGCACAATGGAATTAAA
Organism: Triticum aestivum; assembly: GCF_018294505.1. NCBI lineage: Eukaryota > Viridiplantae > Streptophyta > Magnoliopsida > Poales > Poaceae > Triticum > Triticum aestivum. Next base: position 295,163,797 of record NC_057810.1, on the reverse strand, counting down.
TGAAGAGCATCACTTAGTGAACGGTTCCACATATTGATAACACAAAACGGAGCCACGTGCACAAAGTTATGGCATGGCAAACATGAGCACATATTGTTAAAATTCAGGGACTTGGCCGATTTTCAGAAGAAAAAAATAGACGGGCGCACGGTAACTAAAACACGCACTGGGCGAGGGATAGGTGCTGGGGCTCACATATGGCCCGTTGGCCGGTCGGGGCGTTCTGAGGAAATCGGGCAGCGGTCCAAGGGTGGTTCGACTCCGGTTCACGAGGGCCGACCCGGTTCAGGTGAACCGGGCGGTCCGGTTGGTTCAGGCTGGCTCCGGCGGGTCCCACCCGAGGGCACACGGGCACAGTGGCTCCTCCGACGAAGCTCTGGCGACGGAGGGACGACGGGAGGCCAGGAACGGGTGCGGGGCGGCGGATCCGGCCGTCCCCCGGCCGGATCTGGTTGGAGACGAAGCCGGCGGAGAGTTTGGGCGCAGGGGCGCGGAGGTCCGGTGACCCCATGCGGCGGCGCGACAGTCGGGGGCGACGAGGAGCTCTAGGATGGCGGCCATGGCGGGGAGACCTGCGGGGGAGAGCAAGGCAGTGAGGGAGGAAGGAGAAGGAGGACAGGGCGACGCGCGGCTCACCAGCGGCTGGCGGCGAGCGCACGGGGCGGCGGCGGCGCGGCCTGGCGGGCGGGGCGGCGAAGGCGGCGGCCGGCGGCGGCGGGGCTGGCATGGGAGGCGGGCGTGGGCGGCGGCGCGCGCTCGGGCCCCGATGGGCTTGGGCAGGCCCCGCTCGGGCCTAGGCGGGCCGACGGCGGCGGGAGGAGAGAGAGGAGGCGCGGGGACACGTGGCGAGCTCCGGTTGGCTATGGGCGGCGGTGGATATGTCTGGTGGCGGGGTGGACGTGTCCGGTGGCGCGGTGGAGGAGAAGGCTAGGGTTAGGGTAGGGTTTGATCCGAAAATTCGGGGAAGGGGGTCTTTATATAGGTAGAGGGAGCTAGGAGAGTCCAAATGAGGTGCGGTTTTCGCCCACACGATTGTGATCAAACGGCGGAGAGCATGGAGGGAAGTTAGATGGGCTAGGTGGGCTATGTGAATAGGTGCTGGGCTGCAAAGAGAAGGGGTTCTCGGTTAGCTCGGTTAACCATTGGGGCATCAAACGACCTCCAAATGGAACGAAATTTGACGGGCGCTCTACCGGTGATATACCAAGGCCACTCGGCAAACCTCGGCCCATTTTGAGAACGATTTTATTCCTCTCACGAAACAAGGTCTGAGAGGGGCGACGGGCGCATGTGAATGTGGTTGGCTCAGAACGGACAACAGAGAGAACCGGGGAAACCCGAACGGATGCAAGTTTTGAAAACCATGCAGATCAAATGCAGATGATGACATGGAAAAATGCAACACGCAAGCAATGACGTGGCAACGAAGGCGAATAGCTGGAAGACACCTGGCGCAGCGGTTCCGGGGCGTTACACACTAGGAAAACCCTAGGGTGGCTGCCGGCCCTATTGGAGGCGCCCTAGGGCTGCCACCTCCCCTCCACTACAAAAAAAGACACGTCCGTGACATTTTGGGCTGAATGAAATTTTTTTCTGTCATACTTATGGCACTTCTATGACGATAATTGTGACAAAACCCGGTATCATCATAAATGTGGTGGGATCCTACTTCTATGACAAAAAATCATGACAGAAAATGGGCTTTTCGTCCTGGGCAGGTCGGAGACGCAGCTGCATGACATTCTTTGGGCCGTCCATGATGGAAAAAACCGTGGTAGAAGTGAGGGCGAGGAAAATTTCGGGGAGTTCCTGGTTACGGTGGATGGTCGGGGGCCGAGCGATGCGCGTTTCTCTCGTACACGTACACGCGTGTGTGCGAGGCATTATGCTCTAACTGAACCCGAGCAATTGCACTGCAGGCTACGCATTACTGAACCCGAGCGATCGATCGATGGCTGTTAACTGAACCCGATCGAGCGATTCCTTCGCTACTGCTACTAACTGAAGCCGATCGATGCTGCCTCTGGATGAACAGGACCCCGAGGTGTTGCCTCTGGATGAACAGGACCCCGATTGATTGAGCCTGTTGGGGCTAGATGAACAGGACCCCATGGAGGGCTAGATGAATAGTACACGGTGGAGGGGTGGATGAACAGTAGCCTATGGAGGGGTGGTTGAACAGGAGACCATGGAGAGGGCTGGTTGAACAGTAGCCGGTGGAGTAGCGCATGGTGGAGGCTGGATGAACAGGAGCCCGTGGATGAACAGTCGCAAGTGGAGGCTGAAGGAGGTCGATGGTGGATGAACAGTAGCCCGTGGAGGCTGGAGGAGGTCAACGGTGGAGATGAACAGTATCCCGTGGAGTCCCGTTTTGCGGTACGCCACACCCCTCCCGATGAACAAGACCCCCATTTTGACCGTAGCGCTCCAACACAAGTCCATTTCCTCTGTTTTGCGGTACGTCACACCCCTCCCGGTCAACAAGACCCCGTTTCGACTGTAGGAGGTCCAACACAAGTCCGTTTCCTCCGTTTTGCGATAAGCCAGACCCCTCCCGATGAACAGGATCCCATTTCAAACGTGGCCGGTCGAACACAAGGTTGTTTCCTCTGTTGTGCGGTATGCCAGGCCTCGTTTCCATCGGCTGTTCCGTCGAAGCCGGTTGGCTTCCATGTGTTCCGTTGTGTCCCGATGAACACTATGCATTCCCGTTGCCTCCTGATGAACACGACGCATTCCGTTGCCTCCCCATGAACACGACGACGATGCAGTTTCTCCGTTTCGACCCAGCCATGTACACGAGTCCTGGCTGTACGTATGCGCAAGTAGGCGTTCAAGACCCCGCCCGTATGTACGTATGTGGCTGTACACCCTGGCCACTATACGTACGTGTACATGCTACGTGTGCGCCTCTACTACGACATGTGCACGCCTCTACTACGACACGGGCGTGCCTCTACTTCGACCAATATGTACATACACGTTCGCGACGAGAATGACAACGGTACGTACGCTTCGACCAGGTGGGTCCCGACTGTCAGGAACTTCCTTGCGTGCAAAGATGTAGCTGGTGGGTCCCAACAGTCAGGGGGGGCGAATCGTCTTTTTTTTGCCCGGGCGCACTTCCTTGCGTGCGAAGATGTAGCTGGTGGGTCCCAGCAGTCAGGGGAAAATGTTTTTATCATGAAATACGGTGGCCCGTTCGGTGGGTCCCTGCTATCCTGTGGAGGAATAATTATTTTGCGCATTACAAGGAGGCACTTCCTTGCTACGGCCATGGACCCAGCTATCAGCCTCTCCACGTACGGTCCACGTCCGATGGAAGTTGTTCCTTGACCACGTTGACCATGCCTTGCCGAGAGCACCACGGCGGTGGACGATGGCGAGGCCTAGGAAGGGGACGAAACGGAGCCGGGGAAGACGCGGCAGTGGAAGCCCGTGCGGAGAGGAGTACGAGGGTTCACTGGTTCGGCTGCGGTGTGAGGCTGTCGTCGCCGCAGAATAATAGGGGGTGTGGGTGAGTAGAGGGATGGCCTGAACAGCGGTCGGAGTAGTAGGGGGCGCTGAGGCCTCCGCGGCATCACATCCGGCCATGGGAGGCAGGACCACGCGGCACGACCGGCGCTGGTTTGGGCGGCTGGAGCAAGAAGACGAGAGGTTGAAGAAGCACTACGGTTGTTGGATGGACATCGTACGGTCACTGGAGCTAGAATCGTTCATATTGACTAAGTTGACAAAGCCCTCCGTCCCCGTCAACTTAGTTGGCCCACATGTGAGCCTCCCACTATGGTGGGTCCTAGCTAGCAGGGGGGTATTCATTTTTTTGTGCATAATAAGGAGGCACTTCCTTGCATGCGAAGATATATATAGCTGGTGGGTCCGACCTGTCAGCGGGGGAAACATTTTTTCGTCAAATACAGAGGCCCTTCCGGTGGGTCCCAGCTGTCAGGTGGAGGAATCATTATTTTGCGCGTAATAAGGAGGCATTTCCTTGTGTGCGTCCGTGGACCCAGCTGTCAGCCTCTCCACGTATAGTCCACGTCCGATGGATGTCGTTCGTTGACCACATTGACCAGGCCGCGCCGAGAGCACCATGGCGATGGACGACGGCGAGGCCTAGGAAGGTAATGACACGGAGTCGGGGAAGACTCGGCAATGGTTTCCCACGCGGTGGGGAGTACGAGGGTTTACTGGTCCTGCTGCCATCGCCAGAAAATAATAGGAGGTGTGAGTGAGTAGAGGAATGGCCTGGCCAGCAATGAAGTAGGGTGGGCGGTGCGGCATGTGCGGCAGCACACTCGGCCATGGGAGGCGGGAGAAGGTTGTCCCAGCGGTGCTGGTTTGGGCGGCTGGTGCAAGAAGATCAGATATTGAAGATACATCACGGCTGTTGCATTAACATCCAACGGTCACTGCTGCTAGAATCATTTGTGGACTAAGTTGATAAAGCCTTTCGTACACGTCAACCTAGTAGACCCACAAGTCAGCCTCCAAATCTGTCCCAAACAGCATAAAGCCCGAAATTTCTAGCCAGATTCAAATTAATTATAAAACTAAATATACCTTAATTTAAATTCAATGAAGTTTTACCCACACAAAAACAATGATATTTAAGGCCTGTTCTAAATTCCACCAGCTCCACGAAATTCCAGGAGTTGTGGAGTCAGGAAATAGCTGCTCCGCAGTTTTCAACTGCAACTCCTCCAACTCCGGGAGTGGAGTTGTAGAGTGGAGGTTCTCCGAACAGGGCCTTAAAATATCAAAATCTGAAAGAAAAAAGTATTTTAGAACTAATTGCCTGTTTGCTGTATTTTTTCATTTTACAGCCCATTTATTATTACTTATAGCCCATTTCTTATTACTTATAGCCCATTTTCTGGGCAAAATGCATCCCTCTTCGTCCTGAAAGATTTCCGACCCAGCAGGGTGTAGAAAAGCAAGTAGGCCTACGTTGGTTATTCTGCAAAAAACAAAATAGCTGGCTTGCCATTTTCAGAAAGGAATAAAACAAACTGGGCTGGTCATGTGCTAAACATATGAAATAAAAGCCTGGGCTAGACGGGCCACAGATCCCGCACAACCCAGTTGATACCCTTCTCCGTCCCGAAAAAACAAAATTACTGCGCGCGCTGCTGGGTCCCTACTGTCATCATCACCATGTACAGTCATCTCCTTATTCCTCTCGGTTGTTGACCATGTTGACAACACCGGAGGGTCGCACCGCAGCGAGCGATCCAAGGCGGAGGACGATGGTGAGGCCTCGGACGGTATGAATAGGAGCTAGGGAAGATGCGCAGAGTTTTAGGGTGCGATGTGTCCATGATGCGTGCGTGGCAGCACAGCCAGCCATGGGAGGCGGGAGCAGGTGGTCCCGCCGGCGCTGGTTTGGCTTTGGCAGCTCGAGGAAGAAGAGATTGAAGAAACATGACAGACGTTGAATGTAAATCCAACGGTCAAGGTTGGCACAATCGTTTGTTGACTAAGCCTACACCAAGTAGCATACTTTTTTATATATAGGAAGAAAAGAAAAACTGGGCTCGTTCGCCTCATAACATTCCCGAAACTGCGACCGTTCGATCTTGTGTCACAACTAAAACTGCGAGGAAAATGTGTTCGTCTACCGTCCTCCCAGGGAACGTTTGCCACATAAGCGACTAGCACCCTTGGTTTTCAACCGAGAGGTCTTGGGTTCGAGTCCCAGGAAGTCTCAATTTTTTTCTCCTTCCTTCCTCGCAAAAAAAGGGAAAGAAAATCAAAGACTTGAGAAGGCGTATAGAACAAGCTAGTGTACCAGTAAGGAGACGTTGCTGGGTTTTAGAAAAAAGAGAGACGTGCTCCTGTAGATGGTTCGAATCCAAACCTAGACTATGACTATATATGGTGCTATGCTACTCTGCAAGTAATGAAACTGACATATCCAATGTTCGCTTCTCCTCTTCTCTACTTACTCTGCCTAGCATCAGAAGCTCCAGCCGCAGCAACCATGTCCGCTGGCTGCTCGTCCACCTACTCTTCAGCAGGCAACAACCAGATATGTGCCAAGTCGCCACCCGTACCATCGCCTATGGGTCTCATCACACCCCTGCCGGCACGCGCACCGCAGCCGATTGCTCATCGCAACCCGCTGCCGTTGGTGTGGTGCCACTGCTGCAAATCACGCATAGTCATCCATCGTGTCTCAACCACAATCCTCAACCCTGAGAGAGTGTTCTACAAAAGCCTGAATCATGGGGTAATAATATGTTTAAGTGTTGTTCTGCTGCTTTCAGTTGCTGATTTTTTAATAGTTTGGTTGATGATCTTCTAATTTGATTCGTGCAGAAAAGGGAAGATTTGTGTGATTTGTATTTCTGGGAAGTTGCTGATGTGGGAGAATGCAACTACGCTGATTATTTGGTTAGTCAAGGAATCCCAATACCAGCAGGTTGGGGTGTTGGACAAATAACTGAACGAATGGCAGAAGAGGAAGATGTAGAGCAGAAGGTTAAAGATGCAGTTCCTCTGATCATGGCCAAGCAACAGCTGCTGAACGGCCTTGACATCAATGAGGAGATGAAAGAGCTTGTGAAGATAATGGGCAAAATCGATGTGCTCTGTAGGATGATTGTCTCTTTATTTGCAGTGTATGTAGCACTTGTGATGTATTCAGTGGCTATGACATGAGCACTTTGCTGAAACTAGTAATGGATGAAACCTGTGTAGCAGGCTGGGCATAGTGTTGTGAACATCTAATGATTTCTATTAACGGAAATCAGGGGGTATCCCCTTTTGCTCATAAATGAATAAATAGCAGAGGCCCTTTTGGTAATAAATAAATAAATTAGCAGAGGCCCTGTCGGGTCAGCTTTGTTCTCATTTGAAGACGTCGAGCAAATTGCAGTCCAACAGCAAACTATGTCATCATATTCAAGTTTCACAGCCAAATATGAGTACAACTAAACAACAATGTCATCATGTTTTAGTCGTCATACAATCACCAAACACAAATCAACATACATTACAAGTGATGTTCTCATAGCAAAATACTAAACAACATGTTCATCAGGTTTTAGTTGTCATAGTAAACACAATTTCACATAGTAGATAAAAAACGTCTTCTGACAGGCAAATACGCAAAATCAATGTAATCATCATCCACAGCAGCAGCGTCAACATCTTCACCATGTGTATCAGTCTGAATCGTAATTCCCCATGGTGTCATCTTCTTCTTCGTCCTCAACGTCCTCGAACGTTGGCTTCTTCTTGATCAACTCTTGTATGTCCACAACACGATAGACAATCTTTTCGCGATGTCATTGACATGATGGTTCTCAAATATATTAGGAACATCTATGTTATCTTGTACATCAGGAGCAGTGTAAGCATCATCTTGTTGTGCAACTTCATTAAACGAATTCCTCTACTCAAACCTTTGCAATACTCTCTAGCAATTGCTACATGCAAATGTGTCTTCCAAGAAAAATATCTGTGTTGCTTGATTTGCCAAAATAAAAGGCTCGTTGGTCTGGTACGCCGCCTTAACATTGATGGATTTGAAATAATCATCAACTCTGGGTTTTGCAATCCCGCAAAACAGGTTATACCAACGACATCACAATAGAACCACACACCGATGATCCTTGAAACTAGAGATATACTACAACTGAACAATGTCTGTTATGTTAGCATACATTTCAGTTGTCTCTTTTTCATACGTATCCGTGCTCATGATGGCACTGTTTTGTGTCTTCCTGCCTTCGTCTCGTGCAAGGGTGTTGTAGTGCACATCTCCAACAATGCAAGATTCATAATGTCTTACACGAGTATTAGGACCCATTGCTAGTGAGTAAAGGGCATCATCAATTGCCTTCCCATCCTCCGGCATCTTCTTAACCTATGGTTAGAAAATAGACAAGCTGATCATCTTATGTACTTAGTATATTAAAAAAAACTAACAGCGCAATTCAAAAGCTTACATGGCTCTTGAACCATTTCGCAAATCCTTCCATAACCAGTTTGTCAATGTTTCTTGGATTTTGCGGCAGTAACTCCTTTTTGTAGATGCTGCACAACATAGTGATCGCGTCAAACATCTAAATATATAAGAATGTGTTGCAAGTTTAGTAGATTACGATGTATAAGCTGCAGTACTTAGCACTTACTTGATATAAGGTAGTATCTCAGGACAGTTATTCAACACATACCAAACCATTTTGTCCAAATCTTTAGGTTTGTCCTCTTGTCGACTCTTCCCTGTAACTTGAACAGAATAACCGAAAACATTGAGCCCGAGATTGTCTTCACCCACCTCTTTGCTAAGCTGATCAGCTATTTCAATGTATTTTGAGTAGAATGTCAACACTTCTGTAGCAATGTAGGCCTCTGCAATGGAACCCTCGGGTCTAGCTCTGTTCCTAACATAGCCCTTGAAAGTGCCTAGCTGCCTTTCAATAGGGTACATCCAGCCATACTGTACTGGACCTCTAAGTAGTGCCTCATCAGGCAGATGAACAGCCAAATGCACCATCACATCAAAGAAGGTTGGAGGATATATCTTCTCAAGGTCGCATAAGATATTTGGTATCTTGTCTCTAAGACGCTCCAAAGCATCTATCCTGATATTTCTACTGCAGAGTTCCCTGAAGAGTTGTCCCAACTCTGCAACTGCTCTGTATAAGTCAGGGCGGCCCAATCCTCTAAGGATAACAGGTAAAACCCTTTGAAGTAGGACGTGGCAGTCATGAGTTTTCAACCCTTGTACCTTGTTTCCATCTGCATTGACTCTCCTTTTAGGGTTGGAAGCAAACCCATGTGGGAATCTCACACGTGACAGGACCTCGCAGAATTCTTTTCTTTTTACCTTGTCCAAGACGTACACAGCTAGTGCCATATCCCGTGGTTTACCTTCATCTTGCACCTGCAAATCCTATCTAATACCCAGGTGTGTCAAATCAGTCCTAGATTTTAAGGTATCTTTCGTCTTGCCTTCAATATTAAGAAGTGTGCCGATAATGCTGTCACATATATTTTTCTCGATGTGCATCACATCAAGATTATGCCGCAGATCCAAATCTTTCCAATACTCCAAGTCCCACAAAGTGGACCTGCGGGTAAACAATAATCTCTCTTCTGCCCTGCCGCGCTTCCTTTTCTTGCTACCATTACCAGGATGGTTTCCTGCTGTAATATGCCTAACCTTCTCTAATTCCACTTGCAACTCATCGGCGGTGAGCCTCTTTGGCGCATCACGGTTTTCATGCTTTGCATTGAACACATGTCTTTGGTATTTTCTAGGATGCGGCTTGTCCTTGGCAAGGAAACGCCAGTGTCCAATGTAACATATCTTGCTAAGTATTGTGTATGACAGCGGATTCCTGTCATAGCAAACACATGCATTGTAACCATGTGTCGTTCGCCTTGACATAGTGCCCAAAGCTGGATAATCATGGATGCACCAAACTATAACAGCATGCAGAAAGAAATCAGTTGGTGGGCTGCTATATATGTCTCGAATGAGAACACCCCTCCATAGCTGTTGAAGTTCCTCCACAAGAGGCTTCATGAACAAATCAAAATCATTTCCAGTACTTTTTGGACCTGGATGAGCAAGTCCATCATGTAGTTTGATTCTTTGGTGCAGACATTTGGAGGCATGTTGTAAGGGATAACAAGCATTGGACACATGCTATATGTGGCGCTCTGGTGGCCAAATGGGTTAAATCCATCTAAAGCTAAGCCAAGTCTAATGTTTCTCGGGTCAGCAGCAAACTTTTTGTGTTTATGATTGAAGCTTCTCCACTCACTACCATGAGATGGATGGCTCATTGCATTCTGATCTCTATACTCCTGGTTCCTAGAATGCCACAGTACATCCTCTCTTGTTTTAGCATCATGAAACAACCTCTGCAATCTTCGTATAATTGGAAAAATGTCTCAGAACATTATGAGGAATCCTCTTCACAACATCACCATCTTTCCATCTTGATGATTTGCATTTCGGGCATTCATTTAAGTTGGCATAATCCTTCCGGAAAAGAACACAATTATTCTTACAAACATGGATCATATCATATGCAATTCCAACTGCATGAAGGAAATTCTTCATTTTACTGTAGGTGTGTGGCAGCTCAGACGCATCTGGGAAAGATATGCGGAAAGCATCCAACATCGCATCGAATGATTTGTTGGTCATCCGCTCAGATGTCTTCACCTGAAGAAAGGTGACCATAGCTGAGAATACTGACATATTATTTCCTGGGGTGACAGCCACGTTGCATTGTTCCAACATGCCGGCCCACCATTTTTCTTCTGCAGGTGAAAGTTCATGGAATGCATGAGCATTTCATAGCATTGTTTCAATGTTGGTCAAACTCACTGGCTCCGCCACCACCACCTCCTCGTCCTCTTCCACCCGAGCATCAGGCAGATCAAGATGGTGATCTGTTGCTTCCACGTAGTCAATAACATTGACGTTCACAGTTTCAACATGATGAACCCACCTAGTATATGTGACCGACATCCCATGCAAGTGTGGATGATTTTGCATAGTTGACTTGGGTCTTGTAACTGAATTCATACAACTGCTACACGGGCAGAGCACATCTGATTTAGGACCACCATACTCAGCTCTAGTAAAGTTCATGAGGTTTTCAACCCCCTCGACATATGCAGCGGAGAATCTTCGAGCAGAAGTTATCCAAGTTCTGTCCATCTGTTAGACATACAAATTAGTTCTTCTACTAGATATTATAGGAAAAACATATATGCTTTTTTATGAAGTCCAAAAAAAATACCTAGGTCGATGTCTAAAGCTATGGCAAGATATTTGGACGAGCAGATCTAAGTAACGAAATATATGTAAAGGTAATTCAGCAAACAGATTTGAGTGCTAAATTATGGCAGGCTGTTTCAGCAGTCAATGAGGCCGAGCACACAGCCATCAAACTATCGAAGGCCATCACAGCAACAAAAATCGAGTATAAAACTGTGTAGAGCTATTTCACCTAACAATTGGCTACTAGACCATGGCAATCTACGTCACAATAAATATATGGCAGGATATTTTAGCAACTAATCGACATTGGCATGCCATCTTAGCTAAGCAGATTGAGTGCAGAACAGGGCAAGGAAGCTTCATAAGCAGAGCATATTGACTGTAAACTACTTCGGCAAACAGTGAGATTAACATTTACGGGGCCAAAGTCTAGAATGTGCGCACCGTGGGAGAAGCTGGCCGCCGTGCGTCTCCACACGAACATCGCCAGCGATGGCGGCGCTGACCGCCGTGTGCCTCCACAACAACGTCGCCAGCAGTGGTGGCGTGGCTAGAGGGCGGCAGTCTATGATAGCGTACTGTCGGAGCGAGATGATCGCCGTGCGTCCCCTAGACGAACCGCGGCGTCGACGTATCGGCGCGGCGGGGAGGGCGGATTTGGCGGAGCGAATGGAGTAGAGGGGGATGGGGGGAGGGGGTTTGGGGAATATTATTGGCTAGTTGGCTGAAGGGCGGTTGGATCTAGGATTTGGGGTGAATTTTTGGGTGGGGGAGGGAGGATTTTCGCGCGGTGGGTGGGGGAGTTTGGCGCATGGTCAGTTTCTCCAAGTGTAGTCCCACGTGTCAGTGAAGAGGCATGCCGAAGCGCCTTCCGTTTGCGTGAGCCGTGTGCAGGATCAAACGTGTGGGGGGTGCAATGCAACAGCGACAGGAGTGCGGTGAGTGTACCGCCTTTTTTCCTTTTAAACTAGGTGCTTCGTCCCCTAAAAAACTTGTTGCTTCACGCGATCCATGGATACTACTACTTGTAATCTGGTAATCCCGACTAAAATGGTGCGGCTGGGTCTTTTCCCACGCGATATGCTGGGAGGTTGGCTTAGTTGGGTTTTTTAGGACGAGTAATGCTACACCTACGTAATCCCAGTTACGTAATTAACGTAATGTGAAACGTATGAGCTGTTGATTGTAGATTAGGGGGAGGGAGGGGCCCACCACCATGAAAATCAGGGGAGGAGAGAGAGAGAGGAAATTTATGTTAACCCTTTCGTAGGTTCCTGTAGATGTAGAAAGATGTGAAATGCGTGAATGTGTAGTGGACGTACTATTGGAGTGCCTAAGATAAATTGTGTATATATAGACCCTATGTGTTTATTTTACTTCGCATGTTAGCTTTGTCTCGGTTCAATAAAAAGCAGAGTTGATGATGATGGTGTGCCTGTCATCCTGCAATATAGGTCGTCCAATCTATATCTAACGGATAGGAAGGAAACTATGACAATTTACCTGCACTCCTCTCCACATTTGCAGATAAGGCCTTCCCTTGTTCATCCTTTTCTCCCACAAGATCTTGATCTTCCGTGCAACGCACGGGCATCTTGCTAGTACTCCTAACAGGCACAGAACACGATCCCACCAGTCATCGGCCATGCAAACTTACCACGCGGTCAAAACCACCAGCGAGAGCAGCGAGCATCTGACGGCCCAAACGAAGTCAAAGACCAGATTGACCACGATCCAATGGCCAATGAAGCTCCAATCGAGGCAGCCTCCTCCATGCGAGTTGGACAGCCTCATTATTGTTTTAAATTATTATGAAAGTTTATATACACCGGCCGAGATTAATGCAAACACGGCAAATTTTCATTACATTTCGAACTTTTATAGGACAGAAAAATAAAAGAAACCCGACCCTAAACCTATTCTACGGCGGCGACCGACGTCCTCCATCTGCGATCTCTATGTACGGGGGTGGGGTTCAAGACCCGTGAAGTGAAGGTGGGGTCTCCGGTGAGGAAGAGTAGAACACGGGATACGGACCGGCCAGTTGTCACACCATGCCCTGCCGCCTCCCATGCCCTACTTATCCTCGGAGGAGTCCCCGACCTCGGCGGTGTTGGACGTTGGACGGCGGCAAGTAGGACGCGTGGCTGACGGTGCTCCCTTCGTCGGCCGCCAGCATGGCCACCGCTTGTGCGATCGCGTCCGCGTCCGGCTACGCCGCTATTGCATCGCGGGAGGCGACTTGAGTTAGGGCGGCGACCTCGAGCGTCATCCCCGAAGACAAGCTCTCCCACAGAGCGTTCACGCTTGCGGTCATGGCGGATATGGTGCTAGGTAGGAGGACGATGCACTATGGTGTGGAGGTTAGCTGGGTGTTGCCGCTTTAAGTAGCGCATTCCGGTGAGTCCAAGCGTCCGGGTGCGTCATTAAGTCGCCGGAGTTGGTTCCTCAGGCATCGAGCCTCTTAACGACGGCATATGAACAGATGACATGAATGCGGGCAGCTGGCACCGGCTGGGAACACACCGTGCGACGGCGTGAGGGACGAGGGTTTTTGGTGTGCCAGGTGTCGAGGTATTCTCACGGGGGGTGTTGCAAGACGACATATGCCACAAGGGCTTAGTGTGAGGGTAAGACTGTTGCTGATAGGACCGGGAGCGGGTATGCGAGTAGCACGCGGTGGTTTACCCAGCTTCGGAGCTCTTTGGAGAGATAATACTCCTACTGCTGCATGTCTCAGTGTATCTATCTGGGGTGTACATCGGGCAGTACAAAGTGCTCCTGGAGCTGTATCTGAGATCAGTGCCAAGTGCATCTGATCTCGTATATATGCGGGTGGCCGGATGAGCATGCAAGCTCTAGTGGCCGAACGGCACTTGGCCGTGGGTGTGTGTGAGTGTGAGTCCATGGGAGTCCATTCCTTGGATGGATGGATGTGTGCCTCCTTTATAGTGTGAGTGGGCATGGGACATGGCGTTGGTTGTAAGCTACCTTGGGTAGCTTACAAACCAAGCCATGCAATGGCATGGCCTAGGCATGGTGCATGTTATGCTTGTCCCCTGGGGTACTTTATAAATCAGTACCCAGGGGACACGATACACTGTAGATGATGTCGCGGTACGGCCGTCTTGTCCGCGGTATGGCCGCCAGTCGGGGTCTTGTCGGTGTCGAGTCGGGCTGCAGTCGGCAGCCGGCTAGTTGGCGCAGCCGGCAGCCGACTGGTTGGTGCAGCCGGCAGCCGGCAGCCGACCGGGCAGGGCAGTCGGACGGGGAGCCGGCAGGAGCAGCCGGGCAGTCGGACTGAGGGGCTTTGCTAGCCCCGATGTCTTGAAATATTGTCTTGCCGTCTTCGGGGTACCCGTGGTCAATTACTCCGACAGTAGCCCCCAAGCCTCCGGGCAACTTGGCAAAGTTGGGCGGAGGTTTTTTGGCGAGTGTTCATGGAAATGATCATGAAAAAAACAAAGTTAGTCCTCGCAGATATATCAAATGTTTTCTTTCAGCATTGCAAGTTTTATGCGGAGGGTGCCGACTCGGTTTCGTCCGAGCCTCCTTCAATCTTTTTCATGTTCCCTCCACTCTTTGGCATGTGCTCTCTCTAGCCGGACAGCCGCTCTGCGGTCTGTGGCTGAGAGTGGGCCGCGGAGTGAAGTGTACAATACTCAGACTCTGGGAGCGAATTTGACCGAGCAGATACTCATAAAGGAAATGGTCGGGTCACCCGGAGCGTTTTTCTTCCCGGACATTTTTCGCATGGGTGGCCTCTAGCGTTCACTCCTGCCAGTCGGACAGCCGCTCTGCGGTCTGTGACTAAGAGTGGGCCTTTTGTACCGCGCATGCTACTAAGCCGTCTGCGGGAACTAACATCTTAGGCCAAGCGGCCAGCCCCCGGGCCAACTCTGGCAGGCGCCGGGGTGAACATTGATGCAACTATAATAAAATGCGGAGATAGCCCCCGAGCATCGCTCGAGGTTATCCTTGCTCTCGCGGTGAAAAAATATGCGGGTGAGGAGCTCACATTGATTATCGTGTAGTCGAGGCGGAGTTTGCCGAAGACAGCCGGCGCGGCTCGGCGCTCGCGGAGTGCGCCGGCGCACCCGCTGGGTGTAGCCTTCGAGCCCCCGGGTGCTCAAAGGGGGGTCCCGGCCGGTCAAGCTCGACCGGCCAGGCGGCGAGGCGTCTTGCAACGCCCTTTTTCTTCTTTTTCTCTTCTGCCGTCTGCTGGCAGCCGGACAAAACTCTTCTCTTGTCTGCAATCTTCACGGGGGCGCGCCAGCTCACCCACTGGGTGTAGCCCTCGAGATTCGGGCCGACTCCTGAGTAGTCGGGCCGGATCTCCCGGCAACTATTTTGTCTTCTTCCACGCGGGGGCGCGTCAGCGCACCCGCCGGGTGTAGCCCCTGAGATCTAGGCCGACTGCTGAGCAGTCGAGCCGGATCTCTCGGCAACTACTTTGTCTTCTTCCTCGCGGGGGCGCGTCAGCGCACCCGCTGGGTGTAGCCCCCGAGATCTGGGCCGACTGCTGAGCAGTCGGGCCGGATCTCCCGGCAACCACTTTGTCTTCTTCCTCCTTCTCTTTGTCCAGCTGCGGGCAGCCGGACGCATATTTCTTTTCTCTCTTTTTTCTCGTCAGCCGGCTGTTGACTTGGTCAGTCAGACCTCTTTTCCTTTGCATGAGCAGCCGGCTACAGCGGGCAGTCGGCCCTTTTTCTTTTTCTCCCAGCCGGCCTCTCTCTCTTGTTTCTTCTTTTTTTTTGCTTCTTGGTCCGACTTCACGCCAGCAGCCGGACCCAGCCCATTTTTCTTTTTTCTTTTGACCAGCCGACTGGATACCCGGCCTTTGATTTTTCTTCTCCTGCTTTTCTCTAGCCGACCAGGGGACCGCAGCAAGGACCAGCAGGGGTCGGCCGGAGGCGAAGCCGCCGGTGGTGCGGGACATTGCAGACTCGGCGCGCGGAGCCAGCAGCCGGCTGGGGCAGCAAGCCGGCACGCGCGGAGGCCAGACCCGGTGCGGGAGGCCGATGTGGCTTGGCGGAGCCGGCCCGCTGGAGCCCGGGCGAGGGCGCGAAGACCCAGAGGGAGCGGGGGAGCCGGCGCAGGCGGCGCGAGGCGAAGTGGGGCTGGGAAGCCAGCCGGCTTTGAGCAGCGAGCCGGCAGGTGGACGCGGCTGCCGCGAGCCGGCAGCAGGAGCGGGCGCGGAGCTGGGGTCGGCCAGCGCGGGGGGCGGCCAGGCGCGGGAGTCGGCCGGGCGTGCGGAGGTCGCGGGAGGAAGCCGGCATGGGCGGCAGAGCCGGCAAGCGGCGGAGCCAGCCGTCCGGCTGGGGCAGAGACGCCAAGCGGCTAGAGCCAGCCGTCCGGCTGGGGCGGAGACGGCAAGCGGCTGGAGCCGGCTGCGGAGGCCGGTAGCGGAGGCGGCTGGGTTGGGGGAGCCGGAAGGGGCCTTGATGGAGAAGGCCGCGGGGCGGCGACCTGGCAGGCGGGCGCGGCGAGCCAGAGGCCGGGGCCAGCTTGTAGCAGGCGTGGAGCCGGCGGGGGGGCACTGGAGCTGGCCAAGCCGCGCGGGAGGAGGGGAACAACGTGGCACGGCCGACGGGCGCGGGAGCCGGCCTGGGGCCGCGCACGGGCGCGGGAGCCGGCCTGAACAGCGACCCGGCCAGGGCGCACGGGCGGCAGGCGAGGATGCGGACGGCCGGTGGGACAGAGCCGACCACGCGGGCGCAGATGCACAGGGCTGGGGCCGGAGGAGCGGGCGCGCGGGCGCGGCGGCATCCAGGACCCGAGACGCGCGAAAGCAGGTCGGGGCAGAGCCAGGAGCAGCGGTGCTTGACCCGACGCTGGGTGGAACAGAGCGCGTATGAGGGAGCTACGACGCGGAGCAGCTGTACCAACGATGGGGTGTCATCGGATGAAGCAGCAGCAGCGACAGAGCACTGTCCCGGGAGGTCGGAGCAGACGCAGATGCTGGGAAGGCCTAACGCGGCGAGGCGCGGGGATGGCCAGAGATGCATGAGGCGCAGGACAAAATACGCCATTGCCTGGGCATGGTCTGGACAGAGTCTGACCATTACACGGGACATATCTGGTTAGTATCTGGGATGTGTATGAGTGGTGTATCTGACCATGGTTGGCTAATGGTTTGACCATGGTTGACTTGCACCTAGCTAGCTTGCATAGATGATGTACGGAGGAGAGAAAGCGTGTTTTGGCCAGAGCAAGGCGCAGCATGGAGGGGAGCAGGCGCGAGCGGTGCGTGGATGGACATGGTCGACCGAAGCGAGGCCCCGCGCGCAGGCGCGCACGGACGGACGGCCGGTGTCGCAACGGTGGCGGTGAAGAAGGCGCAACCGACGGCGAGGACACAGCACCCCTCGCGGTCGCTCTGGGGGCGTGTCGGTGTCGAGCCCCCGAGCGCTAACGGAGAGACGGTGCGACGCCGCGGTGATGATGACGAAGATGGTCTCGCCCAGACAGCAAAACTAGCAGCAGCGTGGTAGCATAATAGTAGTACCACACCACGGTGGGCGCCAAATGTCGTGGTATTCTCACGGAGGGTGTTGCAACACGACATATGCCACAAGGGCTTAGTGTGATGGTAAGACTGCTGCTGATAGGACCGGGAGCGGGTATGCGAGTAGCACGCGATGGTTACCCAGCTTCGGAGCTCTTCGGAGAGATAATACTCCTACTGCTGCATGTCTGAGTGTATCTATCTGGGGTGTACATCGGGCAGTACAAAATGCTCCTGGAGCTGTATCTGAGATCAGTGCCAAGTGCATCTGATCTCGTATATATGCGGGTGGCCGGATGAGCATGCAAGCTCTAGTGGCCGAACGGCACTTGGCCGTGGGTGTGTGTGAGTGTGAGTCCATGGGAGTCCATTCCTTGGATGGATGGATGTGTGCCTCCTTTATAGTGTGAGTGGGCATGGGACATGGCGTTGGTTGTAAGCTACCTTGGGTAGCTTACAAACCAAGCCATGCAATGGCATGGCCTAGGCATGGTGCATGTCATGCTTGTCCCCTGGGGTACTTTATAAATCAGTACCCAGGGGACACGATACACTGTAGATGATGTCGCGGTACGGCCGTCTTGTCCACGGTATGGCCGCCAGTCGGGGTCTTGTCGGTGTCAGGTCGGGCTGCAGCCGGCAGTCGGCTAGTTAGCGTAGTCGGCAGCCGACTGGTTGGCGCACCCGGCAGCCGGCCGGGTAGGGCAGTCGGACGGGGAGCCGGCAGGAGCAGCTGGGCAGTCGGACTGAGGTGCTTTGCTAGCCCCGATGTCTTGAAATATTATCTTGCCGTCTTCAGGGTACCCGTGGTCAATTACTCCGACACCAGGGTAGTCAGCTGCGGTCGTGGCAACATTGGAGATGCCCTTTGCTCACATGCAATCCCCGCATGTCATTGAAAAAGCAAGACGACCCGGGATGGTCTCCGGTCCTAAGGATGCAGTTGGCCGCACTACACCACTCCGCGGACGCGTCGCGGCGCCCCGTGCATCCTTGACGAGCCGGGTGTTGGGGTGTGTTTGGATTGTGGCCAAAGTGCACCTTACCAAAATTTTGGTCATGACCCAAAGATTGGTCTTTGTTTGGATGGTTGCCTTTTTTTTGGCATGCCAATGAACTCTAGCCATGTCTAGTTCATTTTTCTTGCCAATGTCGGTCAAATCATGGGCAACCAAAACCTTAACCAAAATTTTGGCTACCCAGTGCTTTGATGGGGCAACCTTGGGCACAAACCAAACATACTGTTGGTCGTGCCACAGCACTAACTCCACCCTCGACACACTGAAACCGACCGTGTCTAGAAACGATGAGCATGTCGCTCACCGCGGTCGGCGTGTCCAGAGGCGGTGCTGGAGCTGCGCCACGTTTTGGCCCCCACGACCCACATGAACGGTCGTCGGTGGCGAGGAGGTCGTGGGCCAGCTCCTCCATTGGACTAGTCTGCGCTACATCGTCCCGATGGGTGTGCCCCACTTGTCGGTTTCCCTGTTTTCCCGGCCATATTCGAGCGTCCGTGCTCCGCATTGCACATTAGGCCTTTCACTATGTAGGCCAAGCGAGACAACTTATTGTTTATTTGATCCGTTCAAGTATAATCATGTGGCGTTTGCTTATTTCTCATTCCTCTCCAACCCTCTTCTCCATCGATCATGTCGCCCTCTGGTCGAGTCCATCCTCTCGCATGCTTCATTTGAACATTCCGCCGAGTATCATTCGCATGTGGGCCTAGACCATGCTTGTATTTCAAATGTTGTAATTGTCTTACATGCATATAAGCAAACGGTTCGTTTAAAGTTTTACTTTGCCTCCACTACGTGTCACTTCACATCTTAGTTTTGACATCGCATTCGGTTCATGCCCCGACACATGTTGACGAGATCAATTGATGTTCAGAGATCAATTGCGTGTCGTGCATGTTTCTATGATAGAAATGACCCCTGGGGGAGGGGTCTGCGGGGATCAGAAGGAGTATATTGTACGTTCATAAGCGAAACGAACGTATTGTACCCACCCTAGTCCTCTTTCAATCGATGTCCGGTCCCCGAGATGAAATTGAGAGAGAACGAGTGGGGGCACGTGATACCTAAGGCGGATTCAAAATTTTGAACCAGTGATCATAGCATCCACAAATCATATATAAAGGGTATTCAATGTTCGTTTCGTTTTTGAACGTACAATATACTCCCTCCTATCCTTTCTAGTTTACATATAAGTTTTATGTGTAGTCAAAGTATCTCTACTTTGATCAAAAAAGTATCAACATTCAACAACGCCCAATCAATATTGTTAGATTCGTACGTACTCCTAGATTTGTACTTGAGATGGTTTCCAATTTGTTTTCAACCATGTGAATGTGCTTGTTCTCGCGTATGCTCTTCCTACTAGGATTTCGCCACGTATAGCCAGTCCAATAGTAACTTTTTTAAGCTCCCTGTCCAATAGTACTAGTGGAGTACTGACAACATCTGTACTAGAGTATGCAGTGCTCATAGTAGTACTCCCTCCTTCCATTTATATAGGGCCCATGTGGAGGAGAGAGATGTGGAAAAGTAAGGGGAGTGAGCTCTCATGCAAGAGCCTAGCTATATACGCATTCCTAGTTAAATACAATAAATATGAAGAAAGAGATAGAGAGGAGATGGAAAAAAGTACTAATACAATAGCAAATCTTATTTTTTTACGGGAAATAGCCTATAGCCCACACTACTGTATGAGTGCATATAATAGATGATGGCTATAGATGACATGGCAGTCCCTCATAGCCATCGACTGGCTATATTATTAACCATGCTCTAATGCGTTTTTCAAAACCGCATTTGACTATTGACAAGATTAGTAGTACATGAGATGTATAATGTGAAAATTATATCATTGGAAGCTCCTTTCACATACGAATTTGACCGTATGCTTTGTCTAAGTTGTGTGTTATATATTATTACTCTAACATTTGGTCAAAGTTAGCCTCGAAAAATGCATTAGGCCCTGTATAGTAAATGGAAGGAGAGAGTAGTAGTGGAAGTGGATCCTCTGACATAGGTATCCCTGCCTTACCCTCCCTTTCAGTCACTTACTGGCTCTGATACCATCTTGTAGCGACCAGACCTCAAACAGTCTGATCTTTGTGCATTAGTGTCATCCCTGGATCGGTAATGCTGACACGCACAGTACTTGAAGGATTTATAACAGAGTAGCAATCACACACTTATTACATCAAATGTCTCAAAAGGACAACTTATTACAATAAATATGGCTTAAGGCCATCTAGAATTGATAACAACGAAAGGCTTGGAAGATAAAGTGAGTCCATCAACTCCAACGGCATCACTGAGTGAAAGACAACGACCTATGGCACCTTACCCGTCATCTGAAAAGTCTGCAACATGAACGTTGCAGCCCAAAATGGGTCAGCACATGGAATATCCTGGCAATATAACACAAGAGAATAATGAACAGAATAAATGCTATCACTACATGCATATATGGCTGGTGGAAAGCTCTATGGTTAACAGTTTTGCATAAAGCCAATTTTTCCCTACAACAAAGGAATAAATTTTATTTAACTATCATGGTGGTTGTTAAACATTGAGAAGGTTCTTCCAACTCAATCCCAATTAAAAATCATCATTAAACCCAATCAAATTATGTTAAGAGTGATGAGATCAACATGATAATCGAAGAACTAGATACTCAAAACGTCCATAACCGAGTACACGGCTAGCCATGATTAGTTTATACACTCTGCAGAGGTTTGCGCACTTTTCCCCACAAGACTCGAATACATCCATGGTCGGAGATTCGAGACACAGTCTTTCTGAAGCATTAACTCTATACTCTGGATAGACAGTACCACCTACAACCCACTACATCTGCTAGTCTACCTCTTTAAGAGCTTCACGCAACTTACTCAACTATGCCAGAGCCCATATTGTCTTGTGGCTGCACACGGAAGTTTCTAGCATGAATAATCTTATGATCCCTTTGATCCTGGGTAGCGGACTGTAGGATGATCACACGGGTACTCCGGGATATCCTAGGACAACACTGGATTCTCCAGGTGCCCCGACAACCACTGGGTACTCCAGGGTGCCTTCAAGCAATCCACCCAGATGTGTATTTAAGTAGCCACCTTAATTCAACCATTAATTAACAAAACTCACATTTGTCATGAATCACTCGATCCAAACCACGTCTACGAGCATAGCATAGCAATATAAGCAACGTAGAAGTAACTCCCAAAGGTTTGATAATAAACAGGACAATAGGTACTACCTCATCTGCTTCCCAAAACCCACATATTAATGAGATCCTAACCATGCAATTGTTTGAGGATTGATCTAATGCAATAAAACTGGATAGTAAAAGGTATGATCAAAGTGTTACTTGCCTTGCTGATGATCCGTGAAACATAGAGACTAGTAGTAGCACGCTTCGCACTCCGGGTACTCTATCGCAAACAAACAAGCATACAATAAGCACTCAACTACAAGCATGGGTAAAACTCAAATAAGAGATCTAACTAGAAATTTCATCTTAAGAACTCCGGTTTGCAAAAAGAATCAAATCAAACGAAGCAACGAAACTGAAACTGCGAAAGAAACAAGCTCCATTTACTACTCTGGACTTGAGTCAAATTTTACAGTAGCAAAATCTTGTTCAAGTTGGTTAAACAGAAAGACGACTTCGAGACAAAACTCTAGGCGCTTGAATCGCCTAATTCCGACAAACGAGCGAAAAGATAAACTAAAACGAAAATTAGGGCAGAAACCGCGATCGAAAATAATCGCGGAAAAACCCTGGAAAAAGAAAAACTGACGAACAAGCTAACGAACGAACGTCCACTGTCTGCGGTTAACGGGTGAAAACCATTCGTTAAAACGAACGTACGAACGGGCGTTCGCTAAATAACTAAACCGGGAAAAAATAAACTGATCTAAAAAAATAAACCGAGGGTTTCTAAAAAAACCGAACGGTTAGCCGGCAAAAACCGGCGACGGATCCGGCAACTACCTCGACGGCGGGATCGGCTGGGCGGCGGCTCCGGTCAACTCCGGCGGCGGTGACGGGCGGCATCGGGGTCGGGTGGCGGTGGGGCTCCGGCGGTGCGGGGGGGCTCACGGTGGCGGTGGCGTCTCGCGGCGGCGGCGGCGGCGACTCGCGGCTGCGGTGGCTGGCGGCGGCGGATCGGGCGGGGCGGGGCTAGGGTTTGGGGCGGCTCGGGCCTCACCTCTTAAAGGCCGGGTTGGAGTCCTAGTCGGACACGGCCCGACTAGGTCGGTTGACTTTTTTTTAATTAATTCCACGCGCAAAAAAACAAATAAAAGAAATACTAAACTGACTCCAAAAATCCTGAAATAAATTTTCCCCATCCTCTAAAAATATAGCGGACAAAGTGAACATTTATTTGGGCCTCTAATGCAATTTTGAAAAAAGCATATTTTTCCTAATTCAAATAAAATAGCGATAAAACTCCGAATAAAATTCTTATTTGATTTTAATATTAAATCTCCAATATTTCTTTATTTTGGGAAAGTCATTTTATCCCCTCTCTTTTATTTTCATAGAAGAAATATTTGAAGAGAAAATAATTAAAATCAAATGATCATCTTTTCAAAATTTGAGAAAACTCAAATATGAAAATAATGAAATCCCCAACTCTCTCCGTGGGTCCTTGAGTTGCATAGAATTTCTAGGATCAAGCCAAAATGCAATGAAATATGATATGCAAAGATGATCTAATGTATAACATTCCAAATTGAAAATTTGGGATGTTACACTATAGATGACATGGCAGTCCCTCATAGCCATCGACTGGCTATATTATTAACCATGCTCTAATGCGTTTTTCAAAACCGCATTTGACTATTGACAAGATTTATAGTACATGAGATGTATAATGTGAAAATTATATCATTGGAAGCTCCTTTCACATACGAATTTGATAGTATGCTTTGTGTAAGTTGCGTGTCATATATTATTACTCTAAAATTTGGTCAAAGTTAGCCTCGAAAAACGCATTAGGCCCTGTATAGTAAATGGAAGGAGGGAGTAGTAGTGGAAGTGGATCCACTGACGTAGGTATCCCTGCCTTACCCTCCCTTCCGGTCACTTACTGGCGGACCCATGCTTGCTAGGCCCCGCATGTGAGTTACTCAATGGGTTCGTCCACGTCAGGGGATCCTCATCCGTAGTATATTCCCTTTATTTTTATTTACTGCGCATAAAACAGAGGGAGTGGTAGTATAAATGACGCGGGCGGGGGAGGGGAAGGGACGTCGGTTTGCTCTCAACTGCGGTCCCACAAGCGAGCGAAAATGCAAGATGAAGCGCGTTCCATTCGGTGTGCGACATGGAGGGTCCAGTGTGCCGGGCAGCAATGCGAATGCGACAAGAGCGATGTACAGTCAAAACTGATTGACTGGTCGTAACCGGAACCACTATTCACACCAGAACCTTCGCTGCTCGGCCTACGATAGCCACTACCCTAAAACCACACCTAATCTCCAGCCCATTCCCCAACTTTCGATCCCCTAGCCCGCATCAAGCGTCCCCTAGTTCACCGGAAAGCCATGGTGCGCCGCAAGATCACTTACTACAAGATGCTGACGCCAGAGCGCCGCGCAGAAATTGTGGCGGCGGTCGGCGCCACAGACCTCCGTTCCCAAGCTCGCTTTGTGGCGGGCCAATCACCGAGTTCTCTGGAGCCAAGATACAAGGAGGAGGAAGCCAATCCAATGTTCATGGTGGAGGTCATGGCGCAGAAGGCCCCCGATGGGTATGAGACGATGGAAGTCGACTTCGTGTCGGCGTCCATGTCCCCCATGGTGCAGGCGGACCAGCGGTTCAACATGGCGATACTAAAGGAGGACCGGGAGGTAGAGGCTCAACTTGACGCGGAGCGCGCACATGCCGCTGCCATCGAGGCTCTCCTGCAGGCGAAACCGGATGTCATGGATGTGAACCGGGCGGCGGAGGCTCAACTTGAGGCGGAGCGTGCGGATGCCGCTGCCATCTAGGCCCTCTTGCAGGCGGAACCGGACGTCCTGGACTTGAACCGAGCGGCAAAGACTCAACTCAATACGGAGTGCGCGGATGCCGCTCTCATCGACGCCCTCCTGTAGGCGGAACCGGACGTCGTGGACTTGAACCGGGTGGCGGAGGCTCGACTCGACACGGAGCGCGCGGATGCCGCTGCCATCGAGGCCCTCCTGCAGGTGGAACCGGACGTCGTCGACTTGAATCGGCCTGTGCTCTCGTCCGTGCAAAGCGCTCGCACGCTCCGCCTGAACGAGTAGCTGGAGCCCGAGGACAACCACGGTGCAGAGACACACATCGGCAGCTATGGCTGGTTCGCGCCGGCCGCCAAAGACGACGAGGTCGTCTCGTTCCACAAGCAGTAATAGTTTTTCTTTATGTTGTATTTTTTATGGATCTTTTGTTGTGTAAAAATATATATTGTTATGCAAGTCGCCTGACTTGGGTTAGTCTACCATTTCAGGCGGTTGGATGAATATCCTATGTCTCCTAACCCTTCTTCCTCACCTCTTCTTCTTCCCCAACAGACCACCGCATGGGTCGTACGGATACTCCCCAACATGTGGTTGGATAAACATACTCTATGAACGAAAATTATGTGTCAGCGGTAGGATGGCTGAGTTTGGTTTGTTCACATGCGACAGCATGTGTCAGTGAGGGTGCGTTCCCTTGGTTGGGTTTGCGGTGTGTAGGAGCGACTGTGTGAGGGTGCGGTGCGACCGCGGCGTGCAGGAGGGACCGTGTGAGGGTGCGGTGCGACCGCGACAGCCATGCGCAAGTGTACCTCCTTTTCATTTTGAAAACTTTAGGCAAGCTTGGAAAAAATGTGTGGCAAAGTATGGCAATGCAAGGCCTAGACCCAAACAGGATAAGTATGTACGTACTAGGAGTACTAGTGTTAAAAAAGAAAGGCAGGGTTTTCCTTCACGGATTAATCGATACAAATCCTTGTTTCATGTGTCAATATAATGCATATTTTTTTTCTCCAAAGACCAAAGAGCTAACCATCTCACTCCTCATCGCTTGATTAATGCAGCGCCATGCAAACCAACCTTCTCACTTCCGCATGCATGCAGGGGATATTAATGACCTTGGTTGCTAGTACGAGGCAAACCCCATCAATTTTGCCTCGATTAGTGTTAGTGGCCTTTTGCAAATTGTAATTTTGATATACTGGCCTTGTGTACAAAAAAATGGAGGTAGTAACTATATTTGACTTCCTTCCCCATTGCGGTGACGTCGACGATATCTTGAACGTTGTCGTTTGGCGAAGTGCGTTCAACGGACAACACCATTGAGGGAGACCACGGTAAGTCGTTCGCAAGTGCCGCCTACAAGCAGAGACAACCACCTTATTTGCACCCAGGAAGTTCGTTGAACCAAAGGACGCATAAATGTACAAGTACTACTAGTACACAATAGCGTCGTCCGTCCAGCTTAGTGCTGTGAGATGGTTTCTCGAACAAGACGATGGAGAAGCGGAGTCAGCGAAGAGTGAAATGATGGTTGCTTCGTCCGTGCTTTTGTGATTTGACACGTCACTACTTTGTGATTTGTGATAGAAGGGACAGGGGAGTAGACTCTATGCTCTATACTGTACATGCGTCCAAGCACGGCAGAAAGAGGAGAGACGTTGCATTTTTCTATTCCTTCAATCAATCAATCAATCAGGGAGCTTTGGTTCCATCTTTTTTGCTTTGGCAACACTGTCTACAATGGTTCCCACGATGCCAAAAGCTATTTTCACATTTGGCTACACATTGTGGATGCCCTTAACCGTACCACTTGGTTCTGCTCCTGTGCGCTATCTATACAAATCTCAGTTATATTGATCTAAAAAATTATAGAATCAAGTATAGTAAAAAGGAGGTGGTTTTGCCGCGCAGATGGCGGGGGAGGTTTCTTATTTTTAGAGGACGTTGTCCTGGCGATTTGCTAACATGCGGTCCCACGTGTCAGTGCTTTACCAAGCCGATCCGCGTCCCACATGAGGCAGAACAACGGCAGAAGCAACATGTGGTTAACTTGAAGAAGATGAGGGAGAAGCGGATTCAGCAATGAGCGAAATGATGGTTGCTTCGTCCCTCCAATTTCTTTTTTAGCATTATTACTTCGTCCCTCCAACTTAACTGCAAGAAAGGTGCAGCTTTGTGATTTGATGCCTCATTGCTCACTACTACGCCGGCGCCATGACTGGGGTGCTTCACCCCGACTGCTCTTCACTGTATTCCGGTATGGCACGTGGACCCGGTAGCTTGATGTCCCACATGTCAGTGAAAGGGACTACAAGATTTATGAAAGCGAGCACTCCACTCTTACGACGGAGGAGTACACGACACGACGGCCCAGTGAACTGTCACTTGTATTGTATAGTACTATAGTTTTGTTGTTTCGCACGATCCATTGATACAAACCCGATTAAACAGGAAAGGGTAGGATTTTTCCCGCGCGGTAGATGATACTGGCCATACATTTCAAAGGCAACTTTAATGTATGCAAACTAAATAATTAAGTAACAATATGATATCTAGTAAAAATAAAAACACATATGATTTATTGTGTTAGAGTGTAGTAGTAGTGATGTATTGCATAGTTGTTAGATGTAACATGCGAGAACGTGTAGAGATGTAGTTTTGGAGGGCCTACAGAGAGAAGCGTAATACGGTCACCGAACTTCAGAATAAGCTGATCACGGTCACTATATACGTTTTGCGGTGATTATACGGTCACTTGCTCATGGTTCAGCATCGGATGCACTCTGTTGACCGGCCAAATAGTCTGCGTGGCGCCATGTTGACTAGTTAAATTGACCGTGTTCCTTGTGGGTCCCACCTGTCAGTTCGCATAGGGAAAAGGTTAGATAAACACAAATTTATGCAGGCGCGACAAGACTCCAACCCGTGCGCGGGAATCACTTGGTTGTGTATGTGTCTGGCAGGGCCTGATGTGTGCACATGCACGTGTAGGTTGAGCACTTGAGCGTGAGTGTGTGTGTTGGTCGTGTGGTGTACTAGTGTGTGCATGCATGCATGCGTTTGTGTGTGTGTGTGTTGCGTGCGTGCGTGGCTGTCGGATTTCGGGTTCCGGCAGACCCTTGAGGTTCGAGCACTGGGGTGCGCGCGGAGATTACGCCCTCTATCTACCTGCTCCTTGCCGAATTGCTAGGATCTAAACTACGAAAGAATCAGCACAAAGACACATGGTTTATACTGGTTCAGGCCACCATTGAGGTGTAATACCCTACTCCAGTGTGTGGTGTGGTGGATTGCCTCTCGGGCTGATGATGAACAATACAAGGAGGAACAGCCTCGCGAGGGTCTATTCTTGGCTGGTGCGACGAACTTCTAGGAGGAGTTCAGTCGCTCTATCTACTAGTTCCTTGGTGGAGATCTCTTTTTTAGATGCCTCTACCCTGGGGGTGGCTAGTCCTATTTATAGGCAAAGGCCCTGGGCCTCTTCCCAAATATTGAGCGGCAAGGGCGCCAACAATTGGCCATTTTGAAGGGGAACAACGGGTACACCTATCCTGACTAAAGTCAGTCCTCGCCTGCAAAGGCTCTGGTGATGACGCCTGCTTGGGCTCCACAATGACTCCCTCCCTGCCATTGGGCTGGTCTTGGTCTTGTTGCACCGAAATGGATGCCTTTGCTTGAGGCTCTCGCCTGCGCTTGCCCCTTTGCACCAAAGAGGAAAGGAGGACACTGCGCTGGCCGGTGCCCATCTGGCGCCCTTGGTCGTCATGGCTTGCGTCATGGGCACCTCGCGAGGTACCCTGCCTTGAACTCTCCGCCTCCTCGTGAGCCAGCCTGATGAGGCCGTGCCTGAGGAAGCTCCCTGTCATCCGCCCCGCGAGGCTTGGCCCCTCGCGAGGGTCTTGAGCTTGTGTTGATGAAGATGGGTTGTGCTGGGGCCCCCTTTGAGCCACGCCGCAGGCAGGCAAGTCTAGGGACCCCCGTTCCCAGAACGCCGACAGTAGCCCCCAGGCCCACGGCGCGCCCGGACTTGGCCGCGCAGAGAGGCGAAAGGGCAAGTGCGAAGCGTCACGGGCCCTAACAGCCTGCGGCCTTGGGCGCCACGTGGCGGTTGATTGGACGTGGGCGCCTCCACTTCCCCATGGCGCCTCGGCAACTGCACGGATGCGACTACTCCCTGCGTGCAAAACGGGTCATGATTACTTGCGATCGTGGTGGTCGACGGTTGGCCTTCGCAGGCTATAAGTACGGAACGGCGTGCGCCTTTCCGGTCTATCCCCTCTTGCTTCTCCTTCTCCTTCATGGCTCCGCCAAGGAAGTTCTTGGCCGCAGAGAAACGGAAGGCTCACCAGGTCGAGTCTACCTCTCCCCCGCCCAAGCACGGTCGAGGCCGCCCTCGCAAGCATCCTGTGGCCTCCGCGGCGGCCCCCCGCGGTCGCGGAGGTGGCTCTCTGCGCGGTGATGAGTGGCTAGCCGTGGTCGGGGGGCGTGCTCCGACCGTGCGACCCCCGAGGCCGCTCCTCCATACTGTGGAGGTGCTGCCGGAGTTCATTGTGTGGGCGGCGGAGCCAACCAGTGCCCGGCTTCAGCTCCCTCGCTTCCTCCTTGGTGACCTCCCAGCCGGCGCTTTGGGCGGCCTCTGGCTCGAGGCAGATGGCTGCTGCAGCCGGGCCTCGTGGGCTTCGCTGGAGGTCTCCGCCGCCGGGAGCCTGGCCTTGACCCGCGGCTGGCAGACGTTTGCCCGCGCGCGTGGCCTGAGCCGCCGGTGCACTCTACACTTCAAGTTTGACGGTGACGCCACCCTCTATGTGAGGGTGTTTGGGGAAGATGGTCGTCGTGCAGGGTGCTGCCCTGAAGACGACGACCGCGGCCGGGGACTCAGCCCCGGCGAGGACAGAGAGGACAGCGCGCGCGTGGTTGGCGGCGCCCGAGACTCCTCAAGCTTCACCAGCTCTTCTTTGGGTAGCGACCCTTCTAGCAGCGGCCGCGGCCAGCCCCCGCACCGTCGCGCCCACTTGGAGGGTGGCAGCGGGTCTGCCCGCCATCGCGCCTCGGTGAAGTGCGAGAGGGAGTCCGCCTGAGCTCCGGAGGCGGCTCGAGTCTTCCCTGAGGCCCGGTGTGGGGCAAGCTTCGCCCGCTTTGTTCTTTTCTTTCTTTTCTCCTGTGCAAAAAAGACAGCAGTGTGGGGCCCCGTGGGGGCGTGTTTGGGTTATTGTCGTCAATCATCGTACTGTTTCTGCTGTTTTGGTATTGTTCCTTTTTGTCGCATGCCCTCGCGTAGGTAATCCCCAGCCTCAGCCGTGGGGCGACTGACCCAGGCCCTGTATTCGAGTCATGGTGCCCGTGAGGCATGGACTGGAGGGGCGCTCATGTAGTGGACCCGGGCCGTGAAACCTTGAGCGATTGGGACGAGAACACTCGCGAGGGCTCCCGGGGCTTCCACCTCGTGAGCCCTTGCGCAAGAGAAATCGAGACAGGAGAGCGAAAAAGTCGAAGAGCCAAAAGTCAAAAGACGGTGATAGTTTCAATAAAACTCCAAATAAGAATGAACTAGCCAACAGCAGAAAGTAAATGAAAAAGTCGCGTCCGGCACCTAGTCTAGTCTTCGACATCTTCTCACCAGCGCGGAGCTAAGTGCTGCCACTGGGCGTGGGAGGGAGCCCCAGGGCCTGAGGCCGGCACCCCTGAGACTCCAGGGCGTGTACAGCCCCAACTCATTATTACGTGAGAGTGTCACGGGCGGCGAGCTTCACAGGCGTTGGCCTTCTTCACAGGCTCCGGGCCTTTCTTCGGGGAGGCAAGCTTCATGGGCATTGGCCCTCTTCACAGGCTCCGGGCCTTTTCCAAAACACGACAGCTTCACAGGCATTCGCCTTCTTCACAGGCTCTGGGCCTTTTCCAAAAAGTATGAGCTTCACAGGCATTCGCCTTCTTCACAGGCTCTAGGCCTTTTCCAAAACGCGACAGCTTCACAGGCATTCACCTTCTTCACAGGCTCTGGGCCTTTTCCAAAAAGGATGAGCTTCACAGGCATTCGCCTTCTTCACAGGCTCTGGGCCTTTCCCAAAACGCGACAGCTTCACAGGCATTCACCTTCTTCACAGGCTCTGGGCCTTTTCCAAAACGCGACAGCTTCACAGGCATTCGCCTTCTTCACAGGCTCTGGGCCTTTTCCAAAAAAGATGAGCTTCACAGGCAGTCGCCTTCTTCATAGGCTCTGGGCCTTTTCCAAAAAGATGATCTTCACAGGCATTCCCCTTCTTCATAGGCTCTGGACCTTTTTCAGGGGTAAAACCTCCGGAGGTGCTGGATGTTCCTTGCATTCTGGACTGGCACCCCCTCCCGAGTCTCCAAGCGCGGAGCCAGGCCTGGAAACATGAACAACCTTGAACGGGCCCTCCCACATGGGAGAGAGCTTATGCAATCCCTCCCTGGAGAGAACCCGCCTGAGCACGAGGTCCCCTACCTCAAGAGTCCTAGGGCGGATGTTGTGGCAGTGGTATCGCCGCAGCGCTTGTTGATACCACGCCACTCGCAACGCGGCTTCTCGGTGACGCTCCTCCCCCAGCACGAGGTCATCCCCCGCAAGGCGTCCTGTTGCGCTTCGTCGAACGCCAGGACCCGTGCGGATCAACGTCTGACCTCGTGAGGGAGGACCGCTTCGGCTCCATAGACCAAGAAGAATGGGGTTTCTCCAGTCGGCTTGGTTGCGGTCGTGCAGATGGACCACAACATGGACTGAAGCTCGTCGTACCAGCCTCTGCCGCAGGCTTCCAGCTTCTTCTTGAATGTTCTGGTCTTGAGGCCCCTTAGGACCTCCGCGTTGGCCGTCTCGGCCTGGCCGTTGCTTCGGGGGTGCGCCACTGAAGCATAGCATATTTGCGTTCCAAGGTTAGCACAGTATGTTTTGAAGAGGTTACTGGTGAACTGCGAACCGTTGTCGGTGATGATGCGGTTCGGCACCCCGAACCGGCTCATGATGCCCTTGATGAACTTGACCGCTGAACCCGCGGGGATGGTGCGGACGGCTTCCACTTCGGCCCACTTGGTGAACTTGTCCATGGCGACGTAGAGGTAGCGATAGCCCCCTGGCGCCCGAGGAAACGGGCCCAGGATATCAAGCCCCCAGACTGCAAATGGCCATGTGAGGGGTATGGTCTGCAGACCTCCAGCCGGCTGATGGATATGTTTTGCATGGAATTGACAGGCTTCGCAAGCCTTTACCAGTTCGACGGCGTCATTGAGCGCAGTAGGCCAATAGAAGCCACTGCGGAATGCTTTTCCCATGAGGGTTCGTGATGACGAGTGGTGCCCACAGTCTCCATCATGTATATCCGCCAGCAGCTCTTTCCCTTGCTCCCTGGAGATGCAGCATAGGGACACATCATTTGGTCGCTTCCGGTAGAGTTCCCCATCCCTAATGCAGTATGCTATGGCCTGCCGCGCCACACACTCCGCTTCTTCTTCCTTCTCCGGCAGGGTCCCTTGCGTTAAGTAACTCCGGAGCTCTGTGATCCAACACCCCTCCTGAGGCTCCATTGTCAGGACTAGGCGCGCTCCTGAGGCTGGGCCACAAGCCGGGGCTCCCGAGTCAGGTGGCTGGGGGAGCTCCTCCCGAGGTTGCGCCGCGTTTGATAGCGATGGCATGGCCGAGGGCTTGAAGAGCCGCTCCTCGAAGACGCCAGGCTCCTGAGGTAGCCGCCTGGATGCTCGTTTGGCGATGTCGTCGGCCTCTTGGTTAGTGCCGCGGGGCACGTGCTGTAGCTCCAACCCCCAGAACTACTTTTCCATCCTGTGGACCTCCGCAAGATAGGCCTCCATGTGCTCATCTCGTGGCTCGTATACCTTGTTGGAGAAGTTGACGAGGAGCTGCGAATCACCCTTGATAGTAAGGCGCTTCACCCCTAGGGCAGCGGCGACCTTCAACCCCGCTATCAGTCCCTCATATTCCGCTATATTGTTGGAGACCTTTTCACCTTGCTGGAAGCAGAGCTGCACGGCGTAGTACAGCTTGTCCTGAGTGGGAGATATGAGCACTGCCCCAGCCCCAACGCCATGCCTGGAGAACGCCCCGTCGAAGTACATGACCCAGCCTTCTGGCGCCTCGCTCCCCGTGGAGAGGGATCGGTCCTCGTCGGCCTTGAGGTCCGGTGCTTCCGTCCATTCAGCCACGAAATCTGCTAGCGCGGCACCCTTGATGACCCTGGTCGTGCTGAATTCGAGCTGAAACGCTTGCAGTTCAATGTTCCACTCAGCGACCCTTCCGGCCGAGTTAGGGCTCCTGAGCACCCTTTCCAAGGGGTATGCTGAGACAACCTTGATTGGGTGACCCTGGAAGTAGTGCCGCAGCTTGCGCGAGGCCACCAGCAGCGCAAGGAGGAGCTTATGTGGCATGGGGTACCATGCCCTCGCATCCCGCAACACCGTGCTGACGAAGTACACCGGGTGCTCGACGAGGCTTGGAGCGTCGGCGCTGGTGGCGCCCTCCTGAGGCCATGGCGTCTGCTGAGGCGATGGGGCCTCCGGAAGCTGGTTGCCTGGGGGAGAGGCCTCCTCCATTCCCGGCGCACTCCTCTGTGGCGGCTGATCCTCCTCAGCCGGGGCAGCGACCTCTGCGAGTCCTTTTTGGTCCTGCTTTGCCTCGACACGGGTAGCAGCCGTGACTTTGGTCCGATGCTCCTCCCTAACTGCCACCAGAGCCGCGCTGGCGGAGTAAGGAGTGGCGGCGAGATAGAGTACCAAGGGATCTTGAGGGCGTGGGGCCACCATCACCGGAGGGCTGGTTAGGTATCTCTTGAGATCTTGGAACGCCTTGTCGGCCTCTTCAGTCCATTCAAAGGGCCCCTTTTTCTTCATCAGCTAAAAGAAAGGCAGCGCTCGCTCCCCTAACCTGGAGATGAAGCGCCCTAGTGCAGTCATGCGCCCAGTGAGCTTCTGCATCTCTCTGAGGGTCTTTGGCGGGCTCATGTCCTCAACCGCCTTGACCTTCTCTGGGTTGGCCTTGATGCCTCGGTGGGACACGAGGAAACCCAAGAGCTTTCCCGAGGGGACTCCAAACACACACTTCTCCGGGTTGAGCCGCAGGCTCACTGCGTTGAGGTTTGCAAAGGTTTCCTCCAGGTCTTGTATCAGGGTCTTGGCCTCGCGAGACTTCACTACAATGTCTTCGACGTAAGCTTCCACATTCTTCCCGAGTTGCGGGCCCAAGGTGATGTGCATGAGCCGCTGAAAGGTTGCCCCCGCGTTGCGCAGTCCGAAGGGCATGCATGTATAGCAGTACACCCCACACGGGGTCAGGAAGGCCGTCTTCTCCACATCTTCCACCACCATCTTGATCTGGTGATACCCGGAGAAGGCATCCAAGAAGCATAATAGGTCACACTCAGCGGTGGAATCGACGATCTGATCGATGCGTGGGAGCGGGAACGGATCTTGCGGGCATGCTTTGTTGAGGTTGGTGAAGTCGACACACATGCGTTCCTTCCCTTCCTTCTTTGGCACAACCACAGGGTTGGCCAACCAATCTGGGTATCGGACCTCACGAATGACCCCCGCGGCTTCTAGCTTGCGGGTCTCCTGGACGATGAAGGCCTGCTTTTCAGTGGACTGCTGCCTTGCTTTCTGCTTCACGAGGCGCACGTTGGGGCACACGTTGAGGTGGTGCTCGATCATGCCCCGTGGGATCCCTGCCAATTGATCGGGCTCCCAAGCGAACACCTTCTTGTTTGCATGTAGGAACTTGACCAGGGCTTCCTCCTGCTCGGGCTCGAGGTGGACGCCTATGGTGAAAGTGGCGCTAGTGGACCCGTCCTCATCGACGGGTATCTGCTTGGTCTCCGCCTTGTCTTGGGTGAACAACTGTTTCTTCTTGGCCGGTGCAGCCCCCTTGGGCTCGAGGGCCCCCGCGTCGGCGCGCTGTGCTGACGTCGCCGTCTTGAAGGCGAGCTTGAGTGCTCGCAGCGCATCCCCGGCGTCCCCAGGCACGGTGAGGACTCTGCTACTTCCGGGAATCTTCATAAGGTTGTATGCCGGGTGAGTCACGGCCATGAATTGGGCCAGTGCTGGGTAGCCGAGGATGGCGTTGTAGGGGAGGCCGATGAGGGCGATATCGAAATCGACCAGCTCCATGCGGAAATTGTCGTAGGTGCCGAAAGTTACTAGGAGCCGGATCTGCCCCAAGGAGCTGGAAGACCCGCCCCCGACGCCCATGAAGGGCCGGCTGGGCTGCAGCCGCTCCCGGGGTATGCGGAGGAGGTTGAAGGTCTCGACTGAGAGCACGTTGAGGCCCGCGCCACCGTCGATGAGGGTCCTGGTGATAGCCACCTGGCAGATGGTGGGGGTGCACAGCATGGGGAGTGCACCCGAGCAAGCTGAGTTGGAGGGGTGGTCCTCCGAGCTGAACGCTAGCCGGGCCTGCGGCTCCGACCGGTCCCGGGGAGCCCCCTGCCGCGTGGAGGCGGCGCAGACCCGGCGGATGAACGGCTTGACATGGTGACTGGAGGGTGGCGCCTGCGAGCCGCCCAGGAGGGCCGCGACGACCGGGGAGGCCGGCGCGGCATGGTGGGCGAGGAAGAGGTCGCGCGGCTTTTTCCAAGAGGCCACGGAGGGATGCAGGGACGACACTCGCTGCCTGTTCCCCGCCGAGCCGGTGACGGTGTTGACGGCAGGCGACGGGGAACGACGAGGGCGCCCACCGACGGGAGCCGTCTGGGCGACTCGAGCGGCAAGAACAGCCCAACGAGCGTCAGACATGGATGCGACGGTCGGAGAAGAGCTGGGCGACGGAAGACGAATTCCGGCGCACCCCCTACCTGGCGCGCCAAATGTCGGATTTCGGGTTCCGGCAGACCCTTGAGGTTTGAGCACTGGGGTGCGCGCGGAGAGTACGCCCTCTATCTACCTGCTCCTTGCCGAATCGCTAGGATCTAAACTACAAAAGAATCAGCACAAAGACACAGGGTTTATACTGGTTCAAGCCACCATTGAGGTGTAATACCCTACTCCAGTGTGTGGTGTGGTGGATTGCCTCTCGGGCTGATGATGAACAATACAAGGAGGAACAGCCTCGCGAGGGTCTGTTCTTGGCTGGTGCGACGAACTGCTAGGAGGAGTTCAGTCGCTCTATCTACTAGTTCCTTGGTGGAGATCTCTTTTTTAGATGCCTCTACCCTGGGGGTGGCTAGTCCTATTTATAGGCAAAGGCCCTGGGCCTCTTCCCAAATATTGAGCGGGAAGGGCGCCAACAATTGGCAATTTTGAAGGGGAACAGCGGGTACACCTATCCTGACTAAAGTCGGTCCTCGCCTGCCAAAGGCTCTGGTGATGACGCCTGCTTGGGCTCCACAATGACTCCCTCCCTGCCGTTGGGCTGGTCTTGGTCTTGTTGCACCGAAATGGATGCCTTTGCTTGATGCTCTCGCCTGCGCTTGCCCCCTTTGCACCAAAGAGGAAAGGAGGACACTGTGCTGGCCGGCGCCCGTCTGGCGCCCTTGGTCGTCATGGCTTGCATCATGGGCACCTCGCGAGGTACCATGCCTTGAACTCTCCGCCTCCTCGTGAGCCAGCCTGATGAGGCCGTCCCTGAGGTAGCTCCCTGTCGTCCGCCCCGCGAGGCTTGGCCCCTCGCGAGGGTCTTGAGCTTGTGTTGATGAAGATGGGATGTGCTGAGCCCCCCTTTGAGCCACGCCGCAGGCCGCGGGCAGGCAAGTCTGGGGACCCCCGTTCCCAGAACGCCGACAGTGGCTGTGTGTGTACGTGTGAGTGTTTCGTGCGTGCCTGGGTGCATGTGTTCGTGTGAGTGTTGTGTGCATGTAGTTTGTGTGTGTATAATCACCACACCAGCTCCTGTGTGTTAAAACAGACGACTCAGCATACCAATACAAGGCCACCTTGTCCGATGTGCCCGCGGTCATGACTTCGAACCACCGTCCAATATTTTTTTGTCGTTTGTTTTCATTCTTACTAGCAAGATGCCCGTGCATTGCACGTAACATCAAGATGCATTTGTATGACTAGTTTATCTTGTGAGAGAAAAGTATGAATGAGGGAAGGCCTTATTTGCAAATGTGGAGAGGTGTGTGGGTACCTTTTTGCAAAATAGCCATAGTTTGTTTCCTATCCGTCAGATATAAATCGGCCGGCCTATATTGCAGGATGGGAGGCACACCATCATCGCCAACTCTGTTTTTTATAAGAGTGTATTTTATAAGAGTGTAGATGTAGAGTAGATACAAGGCGACAAGTGGGCCCGATGGTAGTGAGATAATGTGATGCAACACTAGAGGTGCCACATGGAGCGTTTAACTGGTCAACTAGTCATGTCTTGAGCAAATACAGAGTTGTACGGTGAGCCCGTGACTGTATAATAACCACAAAACATAAATGGTGACCGTAATGAGTGGATTCTGAAGTGCCATGTACGTATCGTGCTTTCGCTTCAAATACAATGATCGTCATTGCATATATCGCGAGAGAAAGACGGAACATGCGTGAATGTGTTGGGGGCTTCCTTTTAGAGGACCTGGAGATAGTTTGTGTGCATACGTGAAAAGGGCTAGAGGGGGGTATGCGATGGAGAGAGAGATGCTCTTTGTTTCTCTTTATTATGACTAACTTTGTATATAGTATAAAAATATACAAGTTCACAGTGCGGAATAAATATCATTGTGGGCACCATGCAATGCAAATTAGCGTTCGTACTCCTCCATATAACTTTGTAATGTTGTATATATGTAGAGATTCTAAAATAATTTTTTGGCCACACTTTATTCAAAAGGAATGTTGTATGCGAAATAAACATGAAGAAATGGTTTTTAGATCAATGGGGTACGTGATGTAACATGTGTGAATGTGTAGTTGATGCATCTGGCAGGGCCTAGAGAGGTATGTGTGTGTATTACGTATTCGAGAGAGGCATGGATAGAGGGGCCGGCGGGGGGGGCGGGGGAGAGATAGCACGAGAAATGAGAGTGGTCTAGAGAGAGAGACGAATATGATGTCATGGCAAGAGATTCCCTTGAGTGTGTATATGCAAGGGGGGAGGGGATAGAGGCACTAGGAGAATATTTTCTTTTGTGTGTGGTGTTTGTGTTGGTATGTGTGGGTGTGAGAAGATAACGAGATGTGGGGGCAGAGGGTGTGTCACCGCGTGAGGCCCGGTGGGTCGAGGTGAGGCCCTTCGTTCGGTTTCGTCCTGCACCACATTGGTCGGCCCGTGACGCCTTTAGGGAGACCCATGGATGACTAGTCGTACAAGACAAAGATAGCAAAATTGTGAAGGACTCCGTGTCCACTGACAAAGCCGGCTAGGATTTGTAACCCTAGGTTCTCGGACTAAGGTAACCCCTTTATCTCTGATATTACTATTCATCCAACCTAACTTTAAGGGGCATCCTACAGAATGCTCTGCTGGAATCATACTCGTTGATTAGGAAGAGAGGTGTGAGACAATGCGTGAGAGACATGCGTAAAGATAATGTGCGTACAGGAGACACGTAGGCAGGTCTATGTATATAGAAAGGGTCGATGGGGATTGTGTGTGTGTATGCTTGCGAGAGGAAGAGTGCTTGTGATAAAGGTTAGTGAAAACAGTCGTAAGTGGTTATGAGAGGGAGGGAGGGTTATATCGAGAGCATGTGTGCGAGAAAGACACCTCGGGAGAGAGAGTGTGAGCATGCATCAGAGACCACCGACAGAGAGTGAAACTACACATAAAAGACTGCTGTACATATTGATTAAAGATAAAAATTGTATCCAAATATTAGGATGGGATCATGATATTTGCAATTCACGTAAGGAACGGTCATTAATCCATCAAACATCTAGATTCTACCGTATTTGAGCATGTCTATGTTATTATTCGACACAATTGATCCACATAGTTAGTATTTTGAACTCCAGACAATGCATCGCTTTAGCAATCGAATATAAACGTGAGTATAGTTCATGTTGTGTGTGTAAAGCACATTATACATACGAAAGTTACACAATGAACATTATAAATAGCTACCTATGAACTAGCATACATTTGAATTCAACTTAAGGTGGTTTAAAAAATTCGAATTCAACATGAAGTCCATTCCATTATTTGAATTTGATATCATGGCATTTGTAAATCATACCTAAATTATGGGGCACCAATCTTTGCTTTGATTTTGTACATAATAGCATATGTAGTCGTGTAGAAAATAGATTCAAATTTAGCTCCTCCATTCCAAAATAATCATAGTTATAGGATTTTCAAGTGTCAAAATTTCAAAAAGAAGCGGATAATTTAATGAGGTTTTCAAACATACAAGGTCAAATATAAAGTTGTCTATTTAGGTCAATCCTCATAGTTCAAGTGTACTCTAAACGTGAATGCTTGTGTTTCAAAATTTTGAACGAAGCGCCAAAAGAGCCTCTACTCGCCCGAAACCGCGTGATACCAATGCTTGGTAGTATAAGGAAATTACTTTTCTAATAACTCCGACCCGTGAAACCTACCGGCCCAACGTCCAAAGGTCTAAACCGGGGTAGGATTGTAGCTTCATCAAGACGCCACACAACCGCCTCCGAAAAACATTCATACACAATGGCCACCTAAGCACACATGCGCGCGGCCGAAATCGCTCCCGCCCACTATTTGGGACACCTGGGGTTACCATCCTACCCCCGACCCGTAGTAGGTCCGAAATTTAAGAGGGGGGCAAAGTTTGTACTTTCCCCAAATTTCAAACAAGCGCGTCCCATCTTCTGTTCAAAAAAGCCAAAAACAAGCGCGTCCCAGACCGAAACATGGTTCGCCCCCCCCCCCCCCCCCCCCCGACCCACCCGTCCGATTCCCGATTCATACTCCGTGGGCGCAAAAACTACCTCTCCACCAGCCGCAAAAACCACGGCGTCCTCCATCCACCACCCCATCCCACTCATCAACCGCCGCCCTCCTCCATCACGCCGGAGCCGATACCCCCGACATTGTCATGCACCGCAACCTCAACCGCAACGGCCTCCACGGCTAGTAGTTAAAGTCGAGGCCGAGCCGTCCGTACCCGATCCAGTTCAACCACGTCGTCCTGCACCTCACCGCTGCCGCTCCAACTTTGCCACCGTCCACC
Organism: Triticum aestivum; assembly: GCF_018294505.1. Taxonomy (NCBI): domain Eukaryota; kingdom Viridiplantae; phylum Streptophyta; class Magnoliopsida; order Poales; family Poaceae; genus Triticum; species Triticum aestivum. Next base: position 295,124,437 of record NC_057810.1, on the reverse strand, counting down.
GCACCGGAGCTATTCCTACTACGCCATCCTTCGCTGCCTTGGATCTGCTTCCCCTCCATTGATATACGACCACAGCAACATAGTCAATAATTTGGCCATGGGTTTGTCCAAGGATCCACGGCTCTCCAAAACATCGGTTCCCCCGGGAGAAAAAAGAAGATCGCCGCGAGACCACAGTGGCAACCGATAAGGGTACTCCTCTTCCCTTATTCGTGAAAATCTTACATGTCTGCTTGCACGGTATTCATCCCACAGAAGACACTAGTCAACCGCTTCTTCCTGATACTAGATGTTCCTAGTAATTCGCGATGCACAAGGTTTCTCCTCATATACTATTTCACCTTAGCTAGATGTCCGTCGCCCCCCTAAATTTCAATTTCTGGCCAGTTGATTCCCAATTAACGGAAGCATTCCCCGGCGTAACAGGCGCTAGTACGCCTATTACGCCGGGGAAGCAGCGCCTCAGTGTTTATCTTCAGGGCGTGTGGGGCCTAGAGCTACTGGCGCCCGATGTGGAGGTCGGCCGGAATTAAAGGGATGGCCTGGGGGCACTAAGGGAGTCCCATATTAAGGGGTCCTCGGACAGCCGGACTATATGCGTATGTCGGACTGTTGGACTATGAAGATACAAGATAGAAGACTCCGTCCCGTGTTCATATGGGACTCTCCTTTGCGTGGAAGGAAAGCTTGGTGGTTAAGATATGAAGATTCCTTTCTATGTAACCGACTTTGTGTAACCCTAGCCCCCTCCGGTGTATATATAAACCGGAGGGTTTAGTCCGTAGGACAACAACAATCATAACCATAGGCTAGCTTCTAGGGTTTAGCCTCTATGATCTCGTGGTAGATTAACTCTTGTAATACTCATATCATCAAGATCAATCAAGCAGGAAGTAGGGTATTACCTCCATCGAGAGGGCCCGAACCTGGGTAAACATTGTGTCCCCCGCCTCCTGTTACCATTAGCCTTAGATGCACAGTTCGGGACCCCCTACCCGAGATCTGCCGATTTTGACACCGACATTGGTGCTTTCATTGAGAGTTCCACTGTGTCATCACCATAAGGCTTGAATGCTCCTTCGATCATCAACAACACAGTCCAGGGTGAAATTTTTCTCCCCAAACAGATCTTCGTATTCGGCGGCTTCGCACTGCGGGCCAACTCGCTTGGCCATTTGGAGCAGATCGACAGCTACACCCCTGGCCATCAGGTCAGGTTTGCAAGCTTGAACTACACCGCCGACATCCGCGGGGACTTGATCTTCGACGGATTCGAGCCCATGACAGCCACGCCTCACCGCCACGATGAATATGACCTAAATCTGTCGTCAGATGGTGTGCGGGAGATGGCACATGTAACCACACTGGCCTTAGATCAAGAGCAGAGTGCGCCATCCGAGGACGGGAGGATCAACCCCGCCACGGAGGCCGTGGACTCAACGGCGCTAGAGCCAAATACCGACCTGACCTCCAACGAGGCATGCATCATCGGAACCTCAAACTCGTCTCCGACTACAGGCTCCGAACTGCGTGAATCCGCACCCCACTACTAGGAAAAGGCCTACTAATGGCGCACCAGTTTTGCCTACTAATGGCGCACTACTGGTGCGCCATTAGTATCACGCCACTAGTATTTTTTACTAATGGCGCACCAGTGGTGCGCCATTAGTATCTGGTATACTAATGGTGCACCACCAGTGCGCCATTAGTATAGGCCATGGTGCGCCATTAGTATAGGCCACTGGTGCGCCATTAGTATAGGCCACGGTGCACCATTAGTATTTTTGAATTTTGAAGGCAGGAAAATAGTAGTGGCGCACCATCTAACCCCCACCGTGCGCCATTGCTATTTTTGAATTTTGAATTTGGATCTGGATCGCGATTTTTTTGCCCATTTTTTGCTCGTTTTTTTTACTCGTTTTTTTCACGATATTATTTCAAAATTTGTTCCTGTTTTTGGATCTTGTATGTTCTTTTGCCGTGTTCTTTTGCCGGAGAGGAGTTCATCGGAGAGGAGTTCGCCGGAGAGGAGGAGGAGGAGGTGACCGCAGAGGCGCTCGCCTACATCGCCGGAGAGGAGGAGAGGGTCGCCGGAGAGGAGTTCACCGAAGCATCGGAGAGGAGGAATGAGAAACCATGAGGGGATGGGAGGAGAGGAGGGAGGAGGAGCTCACCGGAGAGGAGGAAGGAGGAGCTCACCGGAGATGAGGGAGGAGGAGCTCATCGAAGAGGAGGGAGGAGAAACCATGAGAGGAGGGGAGGAGGAGCTCACCGGAGATGAGGGAGGAGGAGCTCACCGGAGAGGAGGGAGGAGAAACCGTGAGGGGAGGGGAGGAGAGGAGACGAGGGAGGAGGAGGTCACCGGAGAGGAGGAGGAGGTCACCGGCGAGGAGGAGGAGTAGGTCGCCAGAGAGGAGGAGGGTAGTATGGTGGAGGAGAGAAGGGAAGATGGAGTGGAGGAGTGGGGGAGAGGTGGAGTGGAGGAGAAAAATGAAGAGGTAAGGAGGAGAGGACACGCCCATCCATATATACGGCATAGTAATGGCGCACCGTGGGCAGGTGCGCCATTACTATTTTTTTATTTTTTTATTTATTTTGAATTTTGAAGGCGAGAAGATACTAATGGCGCACCATGGCAGGTGCGCCATTAGTAACAATTTTTTTATTTTTTTATTTATTTTGAATTTTGAAGGCGGGAAGATAGTAATGGCGCACCATGGGCAGGTGCGCCATTAGTAAGTTTGAAATTTTTTTTGCCTCTCCAGATCTTAAAAGCCCCGTATCTTTTTTTCTGTTAGGTTTTTGAGGATTTTGAAAATTCATATAAAAAACTTTTTCATCCAAGTTTGTATGCAAAAGTTATACCCATTTTTACAAATTCTCGAGAGATTTTGCAAAAAAGTCGAAAATTCATGTTTGTAAATTTTGCTAACTAGACCACATATCACATGGGAATCTTATTTTCTTTTATTTTTTTGACATTCCTAGTATTTTCTTTTGTTTTTTTGAAACTGAAAAGGCGGTCCACGGGGGGGGGGTGGATGGGGGTGCATTCGGGGGAATGTTTGTGCAAAATTACTAATGGTGCACCGTGGGATGGTGCGCCATTACTAGTTGCGCACCACTCCCATGGTGCGCCATTAGTAGTTTTGAAAAAATTAAAAAAAATTACTAATGGCGCACCGTGGGATGTGGTGCGCCATTAGTATTTGCACACTAATGGCGCACCAACACATGGTGCGCCATTAGTATTTAGTAATGGCGCACCACATGTACAGTGCGCCATTAGTGTCCATTCCATCTATAGCCCTTTTCCTAGTAGTGCCCATCGAATGTGACTGGGCGTCGATCTTAGAGTTTAGCTCCATGGACATCTTCCAACACTCACCCCTAGGCAATGTGTTGAACTCACTAAAGTATCTCTCCTTGTCAGGAGATTCTTGGCAGAACTATGTCCGGCTTGAGTGGCAAGCGGACGACGAAGAATTTCGTTACCCACCCACCACCCACTTGATAACCACTATCGATGATTTGACCGACATGCTTGATTTCGACTCCGAAGACATCGACGGTATGGACGATGATGCCGGAGAAGAACAGGAACCACCGCCCACAGGGCGCTGGACAGCCACCTCCTCATGCAATATATACATGGTGGATACACCCAAAGAAGACAATGGCGATGACACATAAGATGCAGTTGACGACAAACTTCCTGAGAAGCAGTCTAAGCGCCGACGTCAGCGGCGCCGCTCTAAATCACGCCATGGTAAAAATAGCGATACCGGCAGAAGATATAATAGCACTCCGGACGATGCCGAAGACAACAAAGACCCCAACAAGCCAAGTTTTGAACAGGCTGAACGGGAAGATGGGCGAGCCAGCCCCGATGAATATGCCGTGAACGACGACTCGGAGGACAGCAACTACATGCCTCTCTCCAAAGATGAGGTGAGCCTCAGCGATGAAGAATTTATCGTGCCAGAGGATCCTATCGAGCAGGAGCGCTTTAAGCACCGCCTTATAGCCACGGCAAGGAGCCTGAAGAAGGAGCAGCAGCAGCTTCAAGCTGATCAAGATCTGCTCACAGATAGATGGACTGAGGTCCTAGCAACCGAGGAATACAGACTCGAGCGCCCAACCAAAAGTTACCCGAAGCGCAAATTGCTATCTCAATTCGATGACGAGGTGTTGGAGCCAGCACTACCAGCGTATGGCAGACCACCACGTGGCCGACATAAAACAACAATTCAGCACGAGCACCAGCCGGCACTGCCTCGCCGAACAAATACAAACACCACAGCTCAGGGATATACACATGACCTGGGTACGATTTGGAAAATAGAGCAGGACAAACCAGATCGATCTATGGATCACGAGGGTGCGCCCCAATGTGCAACGACGGCCGCCAAGCCGGATATAACAAGGACAAACCTGTCCGGGCCGAATACCGCAGACCGGCTCCATCCGAGCTACGTCCGGACATAGCCCGACACAGAGGTGCCGTGCACCCCCTCTGCTTCACTGATGAAGTAATGGAACATGAATTCCCAGAAGCATTTAAACCCGTAAATATTGAATCATACGATGGAACAACAGATCCCGCGGTATGGATTGAGGACTTCCTTCTCCATATACATATGGCCCGCAGCGACGACCTTCACGCCATCAAGTATCTCCTGCTATAACTCAAGGGACCAGCTAGCACTGGTTGAACAGTCTGCCTGAAAACTCTATTGCAGTTGGGAGAACCTGGAAGACGCATTCCTCGAAAACTTCCAGGGCACTTATGTCCGACCTCCGGATGCCGATGACTTAAGTCATATAATCCAACAACCCGGAGAGTTAGCCAGGAAATTCTGGACTCGGTTCTTAACTAAAAAGAACCAAATCGTCGACTGTTCGGATGCCGAAGCCCTAGCGGCCTTTAAGCATAACATCCACGACAAGTGGCTCACCCGACACCTCGTACAAGAGAAACCGAAGTCCATGGCAGCCCTCACGACGCTCATGACCCGCTTTTGTGTGGGCGAGGATAGCTGGCTAGCTCGTAGCAACAGCACCTCAAGTAAACCTGGCACTTCTGAAACCAGGGATAGCAACGGCAAGCCCCGAAGCAACAGACACAAGCGTCGAAACAATGGCGATAACGCCGAAGACACGACCGTCAATGCCGGATTCAGTGGCTCCAAGTCCGATCAGCGGAAAAAGCCAATTAAACGAAACAATTTGGGCATGTCCAGTCTGGACCGCATACTCGATCGTCCATGTCAAATCGACGGCACCCCCGATAAACCAGCCAATCACACCAACAGAGAATGTTGGGTCTTTAAACAGGCCGGCAAGTTAAATGCTGAAAACAAGGAAAAGGGATCGCCAAGTGACGACGACGAGGAACCCCGGCCGCCGAACACAAGGGGACAGAAGAAGTTTCCTCCCCAAGTGAAAACGGTGAACATGATATAAGCTACCCATATCCCCAAAACGGAGCAGAAGCACGTACTAAGGGACGTCTACGCGATGGAGCCAGTCGCCCCAAAATACAACCCGTGGTCCTCCTATTCGATCACCTTCGATCGAAGGGACCATCCAACCAGTATCCGTCATGGCGGTTCAGCCGCACTGGTGCTTGACCCTATCATTGATGGATTCCACCTCACACGTGTCCTCATGGACGGTAGTAGCAGCCTGAACCTGCTTTATCAGGATATAGTGCGCAAAATGGGTATTGATCCCTCAAGGATCAAACCCACCAAAACCACCTTTGAAGGTGTCATACCAGGTGTCGAGGCTCGCTGCATGGGCTCAATCACATTGGAAGTGGTCTTCGGATCCCCGAATAACTTCCGAAGTGAAGAGCTATTCTTCGATATCGTCTCCTTCCGCAGTGGTTATCACGCATTGCTCAGACGAACCGCATTTGCCCGTTTCAATGCGGTGCCACACTATGCCTACCTTAAGCTCAAAATGCCCGGACCTCGCGGTGTTATAACAGACAATGGAAATATGGAGCGCTCCCTCCGTACTGAGGAGCACACCGCGGCCCTTGCACCAGAAGTACAGAATAGCCTCCTTAGGCAAAATCTCAATTCGGCAATAAAGCCCCCGGACATCGTTAAGCGGGTCTATGCTAATCTGTAACAGGACCATCCGGCTCATCCAGAGCTCAGCTAGCAATACAGCCTTCGTCCCAGCCCCAATAAAGCGGTGAAATTCATGCCACACGTACACCACTACACACTTAAAATACCATGGGCATGGACAGAGGCACAACTAGACTGTGGCCCACAATGCGGCTCAACCGCTCCTGATCCACATACCTTCACTTTTTCTCTTCCTTTCAGGGTTTTTCACCTTTCAAAGCCTTTTCTGGTAAACCTACTCATCGGACCCGTAGCGGGACGGATACACCAAGAAAGCTAGGGGCTCGGACATACAAGGGAATACCCAGGTGATCTTTGCTAACGACCGTCATACCTGTTTTACATACCCGCACGCAGCTCGCTCTTGTTCGTGGCATGTTAAATAGCCTTATTTGCTTATTGCATTACTTTATACAGATACGCCTTGACGTATCAATCAACTTACAATGAAAAATAATCTGCAGCGCTTGCCCATTACTTAAATTTTTCCTTGTCCATTTATTTTCAATTGCACCCGTACATTCTGGTACGCCTTAATTCGCCAGGGGCTTCATTGTACCCCATAACACGGCAAGAAAGTCCGAACACTTTTACAGTATAGTTCGGCACCCCGAACTTATAGCATTATATGCATCGGCTCCGAATCATGATTTTGGTCAATAGTTGGGTTGCCCAGCTCCTGTGCTTGCTACCCTACGTTCCACTATATCGGCTAGGGTAGTAAAGGGAGAACTACTGCGGTTTGTGTCCTGGTTCTTCCGGACGAGCGCCTCAGTAGAGAAAGCTGAAAATTGACTGTCATGATGCAGCGAGAGCTGGTCAGCTGTTCGAGAGGTTTTCAAATCGCTAGAGATTTTTTCCGCTTTATGCGAGGAATTGGTTTTCGTCCGATTTGGCGTGTATAGCGCCCCAACTTCGGCCTTCCGAATACTAGGGGCTACGCCAAAATTTAAAATTATAGAACTCCTATGGCTAAGTGAGGGTGATAAAGCCGTATAGTCTGATTGCCTTGTTTGTTGCATTAAACACCTCCTTAAAGGACCAAACATTTGGATAGAGAGTGTTTAGATTTATCCCGAACACCCCCATACTAGCTACGTGGGGGCAGAAGCCGACGATTGGCCAACTCTCAGATTTTATAAATGGCCGCACATGAGGAATTTTTTTAAATAACAAGCATTGTATTACACAAAGACCTTGCCCAATATTACAGGACGGGATAAAATAATGCTTTCAAGGGAAAATGATATCCTTAGAACATTGCTCCACCACAAGGCAAGATCCCTTCATGACACTGTCATAGTACATCTCGGGCTTGCAATGCTCCTTGCCCTCGGACGGACCCTCAGTCATCAACTTTGTGGCATCCATCTTCGCCCAGTGCGTCTTGGCACGGGCAAAAGCCATCTGTGCACATTCAATACAGACCGACTAGTTGATAGCATCAAGCCGAGGGCAGGCAGCGACCAGCCGCTTCACGAGTCCAAAGTAGCTACTAGGCACGGGCTCGGCAGGCCATAGCCGGACTATTAGGTCCTTCGTGGCCAGTTCGGCCGCCTTGTGCAGCTCGACCAACTGCTTTAGCTGGTCACTAAGGGGCGACGCAAGTTCTGACCCAAGGTATTGAGACCAGAACAACTTCTCCGTAGAGCTCCCTTCTTCGGCTCGAAAGAACTCTGCGGCATATGATATGCTGTGGGGCAGATCCACAAACGCTCCTAGCAAAATCTAAATTCGGGTAAGAAAAAGTAATGCTTCCTCCATACACTTGCTTTTGCACAATAAAAGCCTTACCCGCCGCGATATCCTAGGCCACCTGGATTTCCTGGAGGGTGCTCTGGGCTTTGGCTCGGGCATCTTGCATGCTCTGGCGGGCCTTGGCAAGTTTGGACTCTTGAGTCTTCGAATCACGCTCCAAGGACTCGTACTTTTTGACGGCGTCCTGGAGCTCTTGTTGAACCTCGCTGAACCGGGCCTCCTGCTTCTCGCGCGCGGCGCATTCCTTAGACGCTTTGTCTTCGGCCTCGGCTAACGCCTTCTTGAGGGCCGCTACCTCGGTCACGACCTCTAATAAAGTTCATGACACTTTAGTCAGTACGAACTTTTCAACCTTCCTAAATATAAAGCACCAGTTAGTGCATACCTTGGCTATCCTCCAGTTGCTTCTTCATGATCTGAGTTCTTCCTCGGCCCGCTCCAGATCCCGCATCAAGCTAGAGACCTCCGCAGTATGAGTGGCAGCGGCTAGCAGCGACATCTTCTTATTCACACATATATTTTATGTAAGACTCCTGCGAAAAATATTTTGATCCTTTGTTTGGTTCTCCTTTCCGAACATCAAACAGAGCATCATGGGCTACTGTCTACAAGGTGATATTATTTTACAACTATATTACTTATCTCAAAGCCTATTAGAAGGCTAATGCAGGTTTCGGTCAATCCGCTTTTGGCGGATTGGACTTTCTCAATCACTATACTCATAAGAGTACGGTGTTCTTCCATAATGGAAGCGCCTTGTAGCGCTTCCAGCAATCTGTCCGGTGCCTCTGGATGGACAGAGGTCACTGGCGGAGGCGGCTTGCTCCCCTCGTTCGGGAGAGTCCGCCTGCCCGAATGCAGAGCCACTTGGGACTCCGGAGCTGTATCCGGCTAAGGACTGAATTGGACTTGGCCCTCATCATCGGGGTCTATAGGGGTCTTGCCCCCCATGTGCCCGGCAACCGAACTTCTTTCCTCTGGCATCATCGAAATGGCCTCCCCTTGGCCCGGTATCCTTCGGGACAACACCTCGGTATTGTCTGTGGCCTTATGGGAGGTGGCTGTTGGAAGGGACTCGCTGTTCATCGCCGACGGATCCAACGACCCCTTCGAAGAGGAGGAGAGCTCGATCTTGGATTGGGCCGGACTGCAAATGCATGGTCTAACACCTTAAAAAATGACAAAGTGAAAAAACCGGAAATATTACCGCGTCCAGATACTTACGATTTGGCCAGGGACTTGACCCTGGGCCCCCACTCCTCGCTGCTGTTGGTGGCTGTGGTGGAGTAGTCCGGAAGGGAGATTTTTCCCTTCTTGGGTGCCTCGGCCTCCCCATGTGCGGAGGCCTTCCTCTTCTTTTTCCCCCAGTAGGGGGGGGGACGGGCCTCCTCCTCCTCCTCCTCCTCCTCCTCCTCGTCATCTCCAGCGAAGGAAGGCGTCTCGGCGTCTTCGGACGTCACGTCTGAGACACCCTTGCGGCGGAGCCCCCTCTAGTCCCCTTGGCCGCCTTCTTTGTTTTCCTTTCCGGCACATCGTAAGGCACTAGAAACAGCATCTTCGTCAGAAGAGGCATTTCTGGATCTTCGGGCAGTGGAGCCGGACAATCGATCTGCTCTGCTATCGTTACCCAGGCCTGAAAGATTGGCATTACGGCTTAGGCTCCTCCCGCAGATATGCCAGCAAAGGATATACCTTGCAAACATAAAAGAACTTACCGGATTAGCCCGATGTTTTACATGAGCCCGCGATCTTCGGACGTGGGCAGTGGTACCTCACCGGCCTTAAAAAGCACCTTCCAGATGTCTTGGTGTGTTGTATCGAAGAGCTCCAGCAGCGTCTGCTGCTTGGTGGGGTCGAACTCCCACAGGTTACAAGTCTGGATCTGGCACGGAAGAATCCGGCAGAGGAGCATGACCTGGATCACATTGACAAGCTTGATTTTCTTGTCAATCATGTTCTGGACACATGTCTAGAGCCTGGTCACTTCTTCCACTGAGCCCCAGGCTAAACACTTCTATTGCCAGGAGGTGAGCCGCATAGGGACTTTGGATCGGAATTCGGGGGTCGCCGCCTAGTTGGCGCCGCGTGGCTCGGTGATGTAGAACCACCCCGATTGCCACCCCTTTACGGTCTCCACAAAGGAGCCCTCGGGCCAGGTGACATTGGGCATCTTGCCCACCATAGCGCCTCCGCACTCCGCTTGTTCGCCGCTCACCACCTTGGGCGTCATATTGAAGGTCTTCAGCCATAGGCCGAAGTGAGGTGGGATGCGGAGGAAGGCCTCACACACGACAATGAATGCCGAAATGTTGAGGATGGAGTTGGGGGCCAAGTCATGGAAGTCCAGCCCGTAGTAGAACATCAGTCCACGGACGAACGGGTGGAGGGGAACCCCAGCCCACGGACGAAGTGGGAGAGAAATACCACCCTTTCTTGGGGCTCCGGGGTGGGGATGATCTGCCCCTTTGCTGGAAGCCTATGAGTGATGTCTTCGCACAAATACCTAGCCTCGCGGAGCTTCTTGATGTCCTCCTTCTTGACAGAGGAGGCCATCCACTTGCCTCCAGCTCCAGATCTGGACATGATTGAAGTGCTTTGTGGCCGGAAGAGATGGGTGCTTTGGCGTTGGAGCTCGAGGATGAATGAGCAGAGGAAGAAGAGGGCGTGGGTAAAAGAGGGGAACTCTTATCTCTTTACAAAGGCAGTAAAAATCGTGCGCCTCCACGTTTGCCCTAAAACTCGTTATTTCCCAAGTGCCGTGCTGATGGCACGGTTGGGTTACCCATGCCGTATTGTTGAGAATCTCTTGATAAGGGGACACGATCTCTACTTCGACAAGATGTGCCAATGAAACCGCGCCTCGAAATACGGAGGGATAGGATAAAAAATGGTTTGAATAAAGACCGGGCCATGGCGTGATGTCACGCTATGAGTTGTCAGCAGATTGGACTCGTGGGATATTATACTCTCTACAATGGTATGTGGAATTTCTTTTGCAGAGCCGGACACGATTCTTGTGTTCAAGATCTACATTGAAGTATTCAGAGAAGGAACTCGCCTTGCAATGCCGAAGACAATCTGCGCGCCGGACTCATCGTCATTGAAGCCTGGTTTAGGGGCTACTGACGGAGTCCCGTATTAAGGGTTCCTCGGACAGCCGGACTATATGCGTATGCCGGATTGTTGGACTATGAGGATACAAGATAGAAGACTTCATCCCATGTTCGGATGGGACTCTCCTTTGAGTGGAAGGCAAGCTTGGTGGTTAAGATATGAAGATTCCTTTCTATGTAACCGACTCTGTGTAACCCTATCCCCCTCCAATGTCTATATAAACTGGAGGGTTTAGTCCGTAGAACAACACAATCATAACCATAGGCTAGCTTCTAGGGTTTAGCATCTACGATCTTGTGGTAGATCAACTCTTGTAATACTCATATCATCAAGATCAATCAAGCAGGAAGTAGGGTATTACCTCCATCGAGAGGGCCCGAACCTAGGTAAACATTGTGTCCCCCGCCTCATGTTACCATTAGCCTTAGACGCACAGTTCGGGATCCCCTACCCAAGATCCGCCGGTTTTGACACCAACAGGCACTGCCAAGTACGGCGGTGGGGTGAGGTCGAGGGGAGGGCGGGGCGGCGGAGGCAGGGGTCTGGGCCGGTGGTCGGCAGTTTGAGAAAGATCGTCAATAGTGACTGGCGGGAGGTAGACGAAGGCCATCTACCCGTTCCTTATAGATCGGACGGTTCATTAAAAAATTGACTGACCTATTTATTTTCAGCCGACTGTTATCTTAGATATGACCACATGTGGTGGTGTGTTGGAGGAGTACTTGCATTTCCTGTGCTCATGTATTACAAAATCATACGGAGTAGAATCTAATTTTGTTTGCCATGCAATGTTGTAGAGCTATCATATGTCTCCTGTCATTTATTTTTCAGCCACCTGCTATCTGCTACTTTTATAGTGCACTAGTTCTGCACACACTTCACTCATACTCTCACTATTGTGTTTTTATGCAAGGGTATTTCGGAGTCTGCCTCAAGAGACGCAGCAAAGAAAAGAGAGAAGTCATGCCAGCTTTCTTCGCGGGTAGGCACGACACTTTACATCGCTATAAAGGGTGCAGTGTCAACAGATAGAGGTGGTAAACGTAGCTCTAGAGTTGATGACCTCGCTCGCAATGAACCACCATCCCAGGTGCTTGCTTTAACTTTGCGGTGTCATATGTGGTTGCATGTTCCATAAGGTGTCGAGCTTGTATTCGAAAGGCCGAACTAGGTCTTTATTAAGATAAGGAAAGATATTTTTTACATGAACCACCATCCCGTGAGCACCAGCACACAAATAGCTAGTCAGGGCATTGGCCGATCCAGTGACAAGACCAACAGAGGCATGCATCACCTGGAAGCCAACTAAAAAGCCGCGATGGTGGTGAAGCAGCCCACCTCCCACTAGGCTCTCAGGTCCTAGATGATCATGCTCACCACTCTAGCCGGATGTCTAGCTTGTATTGCTTCCAATTTGGTTAAATTGCATCTGCTTAGCTTACACATTATACCTTTGAATATGACATGACTTTCTATTTTTGGTACATACTAGTACATCTGTGTATTAACCATGTTCTTACATCAAACTAATGTTCTTGTGTATCCCTCATCAATCCCTTATGATGAGGCAGTCAGGCAAGTGGACTACTCCTCATTTAAAGAATGCAGCGTCAGCCTCCCGACATGATTCTCAAGAAACAACAAGGCTAGATGAAGATAGTGAATGTAGCTCTGTAGTTGATTACCGCATTTCTCCTACACTAGCATCGCAGGTGCTTGCTCTAACTTGGCAGCATGATATGTGGTTGTGTGTTGCATATGGTGTCTAGATTGTAATTCTTCCAATCTAGTTAAACTGCATGTGCCATTCTGCTTAGCTTATACGTTATACCTGTTAATGTGACATGCCTTCCTGTATTTAGTACTCCCTCTGTAAACTAATATAAGAGCGTTTAGATCACTACTTTAGTATTCTAAACGCTCTTATATTAGTTTACGAAGGGAGTACATAGTACATCTGTCTATTAAGCATGTCCTTACATAAAACTATTGTTTTTTATCCCGCATCAATCAATATGACGAGACACCTTTAGTATATGCAGATGCCTTCCAGTATTCATTAGTACATAGTACATATGTCTATTAAGCATGTCCTTCCATAAAATTATTGTTTTTTTGTATCCTACATCAATCAATATGACAAGATACCTTTAGTATATGCAGTGCGATATTAGTTGCATCTTTCATATGATTTATAGCATGCGCTGCTTCTAATTTGTTGAAATGCCATTTATGATGGGACGCTTTTAACTTGGCAGAGAAATATTGGTTGCGTCTTTCATGTGGTGTCTAGCTTGCATTGCTTCTTATTTGTTGGAATGGTTTCCGCTTAATTTACACAAACAGATGCGAACATGCCATGCCGTTCTATTTTTCGTACATATTCCATCCTGGTATCATGTGTTTGCCTTACATTAAAGTAGTGATTCTCAGTATCATGCACGAAGAATTTTATTGCTTTTTCTTGTCGGTTTTACTTGACAATTCAAAATCAATAAAGCGGAAGGAAGTTAGCAAGGCAGCGGATAAAGGTGCTCCTTCCAAACGGAGGGCCTCTACAGATTCTACTCCTCCATCCCCCCAAGATGATTTGCAAGACAACACATGCATAGACACTCAACATAGTTGTGTTGATTATGATCACGTCTCCCCTAGTGCACCATCACAGGTGCTCCCTCTAACTTGGCACTGTTATATGTGGTTGCATGTTATGTGTGATGTCTAGCTTGTATTGCTTCTGATTTTGTTGAGTTCCATCTGCTTACTTTACACATTATACTTATGAATAAGACACGTATTCCTGTTTTTAGAACATACAATATATGTCTATCACACTATGTTCTTACATCAAATTACTACTATTGTGTAACCTGCAATAATCACTTATCATAAGACACGTTTGACTTGGGAGTGTGATATAGGTTACATCTCACATTCTTTTCTAGCTTGTACTACTAATTTGTTGAAATGGCACTTATGACGAGACAATTTTAAGTTGGTAGAGTGATATTCGTTGCATCTTTCATATGGTGTCTAGCTTTCATTGCTTCTAATTTGTTGAAATGCCTTCTCCTTAGTTTACACATCATAAGCTGTGAATATACAATGTTGTGAATATGCAATGGTACTAATGACGAGAGACCTCTAACTTGGTAGTGTGATGTTGTTTGCATCTTGCATATGATTTATTTCTTGTACTGCTTCACATTTGTTTAAACACCATTTATGATGAGACATTGTTAACTTGGCCGAGCGATATTTGTAGCATCTTTCATATGGTGTCTACCTTCCATTGCATTGCTTCTAATTTAGTGAAATGTCTTCTGCTTTGTTTACACATCATAGTTCGGGTTATCTCTTCTGTCCTGTTTTCCTACATATTACATCCTCCTATCATGTGGTTGTCTAACATCAAAGTTCAGTTCGTCTATATCACGCATCAATTTGTTCTGAAGAACTAAATTGTTATTCATTTTTCTTGTCGGCTTGACTTAACATGGCACAGAGAAAGAGTAAGCGACACAGAATGACAGGGAATGGGAAGTGGAAGAATCCTACAGATTCTGCTGGTACTGATGGTGCAATAGAAGGTCAAAGTCCAGCGGAAAATTCTACAAACAGGGTATCCCGTGCTACATGAGCTGTAGAACAAGCCAAACAGAAACAAATAGCTGCCACCAAACAAGCAGAGACGCCCCTAGTTGTTGCAACACCTTCCACAGTACTACCAGCTTCACGAGTTACTCGTGCGTCAACTGAGCTAGCAGCATGTTCCCAAGCTCCCTTGCCACCTGACACTACTTCCCAAGCACTCTTGACACAAGACGAGTTGGCAAGATCAGATGAACCTTGTGAGCTTCAACAGCAAGAAGGTAGTTGCTGGAGTCAAGTTATAGTTGCATGCTTCTTTATATGTAGTCTCATAGTTTGATGTACACTAACACTTCCTATGTTCGTTGTTGGACTAGCACCTAGGCGCAAGAGGAAACAAACATCAGGGATAATGCTTGATAGTTAACTAAATCTAGAGGAGGAAGAATGGAGATCCGTTTTGAGGCAGGTTTAAAAAGGCCATGTGATGCTACAGAGTCAGCCAAGTTAGTATTAGATGCAGCGGTTTCTGTTAGGTGTCATGTACATATCCTCCCAACATGGATTCAGTACAGGAATGACAAAGATGAAACCCAGTTCAACACCTTCCTCGACCATTTATCTATAAGTATGGTTATGTATGGAAACTAGTAATATCGTCTTGCTCTGTCCCATACTTTCTAGGTTGCTGATAATGAGACTCCCATAATTTTCAACAGATGAGGTTCAAGTTGGATAGCCAAGATGATGCAACCAGACAAGCTTGCACCCATGTTTTCAAGTCTGCTCTGCGATAGTATCGGTATAACTTGAGGAAAACTCACTTTGAAGGCAAGGCTAACAGTGAGCTTGCCCAAACATCTCAAGTGGAAAATATATCGGATGAAGACTGGAGAGGCCTCGTTAAACACTAGTCTGATCTGAAGTATCAGGTACATTATATATATGTGATCAGATCACATGTTGAAGTCCTATTTACACATGTGCCACACAAATCTATCTTGTAGGTGAACTGTTCAAAGAACAAGGCCAACCGTACGAAAGTGAAATTCAAACAGACGACATGATCTCGTAGCTATATTGCACACTGCGAGGCTCTTGTAATTAGTTGTTGTTTCATTGTTTTTGCTATACCATATTATCAGATCTATATTGACTTGTTCCAAATGCAGAGGAAAGCCCGCAAGGACCAAAAAGTACCTGAACCAAATGCTGTGGAAATCTTCAAGGACTGTCACACCAGCAAGAAGAAGGGCATGACTACACCAATCAAAGCCGCTGTTGCAAGTCCTTAATCCTCATGCCTTTTAACTACTACTTACTCTGACTTGTGCCTTGAACTGCATGGTTTGCAGCCAATGTCTATTACTCTTTTCAATTTTATACACAATTTTCTTAGCGTATCATTGCACCTTACAAGGTTTAAAAGAGAGGAGTGATGTTCCATTGATCTTGACATGTAATCTAGTTCCTTGCTGGACTTGCCCACACAACGTTACAATTGCCTATTTGCTTGTTCTCAGTTGTTTTGTGATATGAATGATGTCATACTATGCTTACCGTATTATAAACTTCGTCTCTTTATCCTAGTTGTCAATACAATGTGAAGAAATAGACAATACATTAGCGATGGTACATGGTCATATGTTTGGAACCTGGTTTTATTATGTACTTTGCAATAAAATACAACTAATATTTCACATGGGTTCACCAGAATAAGTTATGTATATAGACCAAAGCTATTTTGTTTGGTTTTACTGCCTCCTTAATATCTTCTGTTCTGGTACTACTAATGTAAAAGCTCAACTTTTCAGCAAGCTACGGAAAAAATGGTGGAACCGCCACCTTCTGAAGGTGGCGAGGCAACTATAAGCGCAATGCCAGCTCTTGATGCAGTGGGTCAGCACCTGTCCACTAACAGTGCCAAAAGCACATTCCTGCATAATACTAGGTTGGTTGTTAAGGCAATATCGTCCAAACTGCCTCATGATGAAGATATGTAAGCTCAAAACAATGTTATATCTGCGCTCCAGACACAAGTCCATTACCTAATAGAGACCCTTTGTGAAACAAGGAGAGACATTGTTCGATGTTTTCAAGATATGCATGGTTTTGAAACCAGACTATCAGACAGTTGCTATGTTGTTCATGAGCCTAGGAGAAATGAAGGCGAAAGTTATGGTGCTCCATCAAACAATAGAGCATGAAAACGTAACAGTCAGGTCAAATGAACTGAGCTTCTGAACTTCTGGTGGTGCATTTATCTCCTAGACTGTTAACGTTTATGCCAACCTTCCTTTTGTTTTATAGTTGTAATTTGTTTTGGTGCGATACAAAATTTGTTATTAGTGTGCAGACATCGGCTGAAGAAAACAGCAAGCCATTTTTGTATAGTGTAGGGTGTTCCCTATATTTGCGCTGGTGGCGATCTTTGATGGCGAGTGGATGTAATCTGTGCAATCGCCTTAATAGCCTAGCATTTGTTTCGGGCTTATTTATTTCTTAGTCTTTTTCTTCCCTGGTTTGCTAGTGGCCGCAACAACCATGGGCCATATACGGACCGTGGTAACCTTGACCCTGCTGCGGGCCGTTGGATCCATGGGTCTCCTACGGGTCGTCAATAAATGGGCCTCCAACAGGGTCGTAGAATCGGTGGGCCTCGGGCCGTCGGATAAATGGGTCTACATGGGCCGTAAACGGGCATAATGAAGGAAATATGCCCTAGAGGCAATAATAAAGTTATTATTTATTTCCTTATTTCATGATAAATGTTTATTATTCATGCTAGAATTGTATTAACCGAAAACATAATACATGTGTGAATACATAGACAAACATAGTGTCACTAGTATGCCTCTACTTGACTAGCTCGTGAATCAAAGATGGTTAAGTTTCCTAGCCATGGACAAAAGAGTTGTCATTTGATTAACGGGATCACATCATTAGGAGAATGATGTGATTGACTTGACCCATTCCGTTAGCTTAGCACACGATCGTTTAGTATGTTGCTACTGCTTTCTTCATGACTTATACATGTTCCAGTGACTATGAGATTATGCAACTCCCGTTTACCAGAGGAACACTTTGTGTGCTACCAAACGTCACAACATAACTGGGTGATTATAAAGGTGCTCTATAGGTGTCTCCGAAGGAACATGTTGGGTTGGCGTATTTCGAGATTAGGTTTTGTCACTCTGATTGTCGGAGAGGTATCTCTGGGCCCTCTCGGTAATACACATCACTTAAGCCTTGCAAGCATTGCAATTAATGAGTTAGTTGTGGGATGATGTATTACGGAACAAGTAAATAGACTTTCCGGTAACGAGATTGAACTAGGTATTGGATACCGACGATCGAATCTCGGGCAAGTAACATACCGATGACAAAGGGAACAACGTATGTTGTTATGCGGTTTGACCGATAAAGATCTTCATAGAATATGTAGGAGCCAATATGAACATCCAGGTTCCACTATTGGTTATTGACGGGAAATAGTTCTAGGTCATGTCTACATAGTTCTCGAACCCGTAGGGTCCGCACGCTTAAGGTTTCGATGACAATTATATTATGAGTTTATGAGTTTTGATGTACCGAAGGAGTTCGGAGTCCCTGATGAGATCGGGGACATGACGAGGAGTCTCGAAATGGTCGAGACGTAAAGATCGATATATTGGACGACTATATTCGGAGTTCGGAAAGGTTCCGAGTGATTCGAGTATTTTTCGGAGTACCGGAGAGTTACGGGAATTCGCCGGGGAGTATATGGGCCTTATTGGGCCATACGGGAATAGAGGAGAGAGGCCAAAAGGAAGGAGGCCTGCGGCCCCCCTCTGGTCCGAATTGGACAAGGGGCGCAGCCCCCCTTTCCTTCTTCCTCTCCCCCTCTTTCCCCTTCTCCTACTCCAACAAGGGAGGTGGAATCCTACTAGGACTAGGGAGTCCTAGTAGGACTCCACACTTGGCGCGCCCCCTCCTAGGGCCGGCCTCCTCCCCCCTTGCTCCTTTATATACGGGGGCAGGGGGGCACCCCATGACACACAAGTTGATCTACGGATCCTTCCTTAGCCGTGTGCGGTGCCCCCCTCCACCATATTCCATCTCGGTCATATCATTGTGAAGTTTAAGCGAAGCCTTGCGTCGATAGAACATCATCATCGTCACCATGCCGTCGTGCTGACGGAACTCATCCCCGACGCTTTGCTGGATTGGAGCCCGGGGAACGTCATCGAGCTGAACGTGTGCTGAACACGGAGGTGCCATACGTTCGGTGCTTGGATCGGTCGAATCGTGAAGACGTACGACTACATCAACCGTGTTGTCATAACGCTTCCGCTTACGGTCTACGAGGGTACGTGGACAACACTCTCCCCTCCCATTGCTATGCCATCACCATGATCTTGCGTGTGCGTAGGAAATTTTTTGAAATTACTACGTCCCCAACAATGGTATCAGAGCCAGGTTTTGTGCGTTGATGTTATATGCACAAGTAGAACACAGGTGAGTTGTGGGTGATACAAGTCATACTGCTTACCAGCAGGTCATACTTTGGTTCGGCGGTATTGTTGGATGAAGTGGCCCGAACCGACATTACGCATACGCTTACGCGAGACTGGTTTTACCGCCGTGCTTTGCACACAGGTGACTAGCGGGTGTCACTTTCTCCAACTTTAGTTGAACCGAGTGTGGCTACACCCGGTCCTTGAGAAGGTTAAAACAGCACCAACTTGACGAACTATCGTTGTGGTTTTGATGCGTAGGTAAGAACGGTTCTTGCTCAGCCCGTAGCAGCCACGTAAAACTTGCAACAACAAAGTAGAGGACGTCTAACTTGTTTTTGCAGGGCATGTTGTGATGTGATATGGTCAAGACGTGATGAGATATAAGTTGTTGTATGAGATGATCATGTTTTGTTGAAGTTATCGTCAACTGGCAGAAGCTCTATGGTTGTCTCTTTGTTGCATAAGATGCAAGTGCCAAATAATTGCTTTACTTTATCGCTATGCGATAGCAATAGTTGCAAGAGCAATAGTTGGCGAGACGACCATGTGACGACACATTGATATAGATCAAGATGATGAAGATCATGGTGTCGTGCCGGTGACAATAGAGATCATGACAGTACTTTGGAGATGGAGATCAAAGGCGCAAGATGATCATGGCCATATCATGTCACATATTTTGATTGCATATGATGTTTATCTGTTATACATCTTATTCTGTTTTGTTTGACGATAGCATTATAAGATGATCTCTCACTAATTATCAAGAAGTGTTCTCCCTGAGTATGCACCATTGCCAAAGTTCGTCGTGCCCAGACACCACGTGATGATCGGGTGTGATAAGCTCTACGTCCATCTACAACGGGTGCAAGCCAGTTTTGCACACGCGGAATAATCAGGTTAAACTTGACGAGCCTAGCATATGCAGATATGGCCTCGGAACACGGAGACCGAAAGGTTGAGCGTGAATCATATAGTAGATATGATCAACATAATGATGTTCACCATTGAAAGCTACTCCATTTCACGTGATGATCGGTTATGGTTTAGTTGATTTGGATCACGTGATCACTTCGAGGATTAGAGGGATGTCTTTCTAAGTGGGAGTTCTTAAGTAATATGATTAATTGAACTTAAATTTCTCATGAACTTAGTCCTGGTAGTATTTTGCAAATTATGTTGTAGATCAATAGCTTGCGTCGTTGCTTTCATATGTTTATTTTGATATGTTCCTAGAGAAAATTGTGTTGAAAAATGTTAGTAGCAATGATGCAGATTGGATCCGTGATCTGAGGTTTATCCTCATTGCTACGCAGAAGAATTATGTCCTTGATGCACCGCTAGGTGACAAACCTATTGCAGGAGCAGATGCACACGTTATGAACGTTTGGCTAGATCAATATGATGACTACTTGATAGTTTAGTGCACCATGCTTAACGGCTTAGAATCGGGACTTCAAAGACGTTTTGAACGTCATGGACCATATGAGATGTTCCAGGAATTGAAGTTAATATTTCAAGCAAATACCCGAGTTGAGAGATATGAAGTCTCCAACAAGTTCTATTGCTAAAAGATGGAGGAGAATCGCTCGACTAGTGAGCAAGTGCTCAGATTGTCTGGGTACTACAATCACTTGAATCAAGTGGGAGTTAATCTTCCAGATAAGATAGTGATTGACATAGTTCTCTAGTCATCATCACTAAGTTAGTAGAACTTTGTGATGAACTATAGTATGCAAGGGATGACGAAAACGATTCCCGAGCTCTTCATGATGTTGAAATCGACGAAGGTAGAAATCAAGAAAGAGCATCAAGTGTTGATGATTGACAAGACCACTAGTTTCAAGAAAAGGGCAAAGGGATAGAAAGGGAACTTCAAGTAGAATGACAAGCAATTTGTCACTCCCGCGAAGAAGCTCACAGCTGGACCAAAGCCTGAAACTGAGTGCTTACACTGCAAAGGAAATGGTCACTGGAAGCGGAAATGCCCTGAATATTTGGTGGATAAGAAGGATGGCGAAGTGAACAAGGGTATATTTGATGTGTGCCTTACTAGTGTTTATAGTAGCCCCTGAGTATTTGATACTTGTTCAGTTGCTAAGATTAGTAACTCGAAACAGGAGTTATATAAACAGAGACTGGTTGAAGGGGAAGTGACGATGAGTGTTGGAAGTGGTTCCAAGATTGATATGATCATCATCGCACACTCCCTATACTTTCGGGATTAGCGTTGAACCTAAATAAATGTTATTTGGCGTTTGCGTTGAGCATGAATATGATTTGATCATGTTTATTGCAATACGGTTATTCATTTAAAATTAGAGAATAATTGTTGTTTTGTTTAAATGAATAAAACCTTTGATGGTCATACACCCAATGAAAATAGTTTGTTGGATCTCGATCGTAGTGATACACATATTCATAATATTGATGCCAAAAGATGCAAAGTTGATAATGATAGTGCAACTTATTTGTGGCACTGTCGTTTGGGTCATATCAGTGTAAAGCACATGAAGAAACTCCATAAAGATGGATTTTTGGAATTACTTGGTTATGAATCATTTGATGCTTGCGAACCATGCCTTTTGGGCAAGATGACTAAAACTCTGTTCTCTGGAACAATGGAACGAGCTACTAACTTATTGGAAACAATACATACCAATGTATGCGGTCCAATGAGTGTTGATGCTCGTGGCGGGTATCGTTATTTTCTGACCTTCACAAGATGAATTGAGCAGATATGAGTATATCTACTTGATGAAACATAAGTCTGAAATAATTGAAAGGTTCAAAGAATTTTAGAGTGAAGTGGAAAAATCATCGTAACAAGAAAATAAAGTCTCTACGATCTGATCGTGGAGACAAATATTTGAGTTATGAGTTTGGTCTTCAATTAAAACAATGTGGAATAGTTTCACAGCTCACGCCACCTGGAACACCACAACGTTATGGTGTGTCCGAACGTCGTAACTGCACTTTATTGGATATGGTGCGATCTATGATGTCTCTTATCGGTTTTACCACTATCGTTTTGGCGTTGTGCATTAGAGACAGTTGCATTCACGTTTAAAAGGGCACCATCTAAATCCGTTGAGACGACACCGTATGAACTATGGTTTAGCAGTAAACCTAAGCTGTCATTTCTCAAAGTTTGGAGTTGCGATGCTTATATGAAAAAGTTTCAACCTGATAAGCTCGAACCCAAATCGGAGAAGTGCGTCTTCATAGAATACCCAAAGTAAACTGTTGGGTACTCCTTCTATCACAAATCCAAAGGCAAAACATTCATTGCTAAGAATGGATCCTTTCAAGAGAAGGAGTTTCTCTCGAAAGAAGTGAGTGGGAGGAAAGTAGAACTTGATGAGGTAATTTTACATGCTCCCTTATTTGAAAGTAGTTCATCACAGAAATCTGTTCATGTGACTACTACACCAATTAGTGAGGAAGTTAATGATGATGATCATGAAACTTCAGATTAAGTTACTACGGAACCTCGTAGGTCTTCCAGAGTAAGATCCGCACCAGAGTGGTACGGTAATCCTGTTCTGGAAGTTATGTTACTAGACCATGACGAACCTACGAGCTATGAAGAAGCGATGGTGAGCCCAGATTCCGCAAAATGGCTTGAGGCCATGAGATCTGAGATAAGATCCATGTATGAAAACAAAGTTTGGACTTTGATTGACTTGCCCAATGATCGATGAGACATTGAGATTAAATGGATCTTCAAGAGGAAGACGGACGCTGATAGTGTTACTATCTACAAAGCTAGAATTGTCACAAAAGGTTTTCGACAAGTTCAAAGGTGTTGACTACGATGAGAGTTTTTCACTCGTATCTATGCTTAAGTCTGTCTGAATCATGTTAGCAATTGCCACATTTTATGAAATCTGGCAAATGGATGTCAAAACTGCATTCCTTAATGGATTTTTTAAAGAAGAGTTGTATATGATGCAACCAGAAGGTTTTGTCGATCCGAAAGGTGCTAACAAAATGTGCAAGCTCCAGCGATCCATCAATGGACTGGTGCAAGCATCTCGGAGTTGGAATATACACTTTGATAAGTTGATCAAAGCATATAGTTTTAATACAGACTTGCGGTGAAGCCGGTATTTACAAGAAAGTGAGTGGGAGCACTATAGCATTTTTGATAAGTATATGTGAATGACATATTATTAATTGGAAATGATGTAGAATTTTCTGGAAAGCATAAAGGAGTGTTTGAAAGAAGTTTTTCAAAGAAAGACCTTGGTGAAGCTGCTTACACATTGAGCATCAAGATCTATATAGATAGATCAAGACGCTTGATAAGTTTTTTCAATGAGTACATACCTTGATAAATTTTTTTGAAGTAGTTCAAAATGGAACAGTCAAAGAAAGAGTTCTTGCCTGTGTTGCAAGGTGTGAAGTTGAGTAAGACTCAAAACCCGACTATGGCAGAAAATAGAAAGAGAATGAAAAGTCATTCCCTATGCCTCAGTCATAGGTTCTATAAAGTATGCTATGCTATGAACCAGACCTATTGTATACCTTGCTCTGTGTTTGCAAAGGAATACAATTTTGATCTAATAGTAGATCACTGGACAACGGTCAAGAATATCCTTAGTGAGGACCAAGGAAATACTTCTCGATTATGGAGGTGATAAAAGAGCCCATCATAAAAAGTTACAATGATGCAAGCTTTTACACCAATCCAGATTACTCTAAGTCTCAATCTGGATACATATTGAAAGTGGGAGCAATTAGCTAGAGTAGCTTCGTGCAGAGCATTGTGGACATAGAATATTTGCAAAATACATACGGCTCTGAATGTGATAGACTCGTTGACTAAACTTCTCTCATGAGCAAAACATGATCATACCTTAGTACTCTTTGGGTGTTAATCACATAGCCATGTGAACTAGATTATTGACTCTAGTAAACCCTTTGGGCGTTGATCACATGACGATGTGAACTATGGGTATTAATCACATACATATGTGAATATTGGTGTTAAATCACATGGTGATGTGAACTAGATTATTGACTCTGGTGCAAGTGGGAGACTGAAGGAAATATGCCCTAGAGGCAATAATAAAGTTATTATTTATTTCCTTATTTCATGATAAATTTTTCTTATTCATGCTAGAATTGTATTAACCGGAAACATAATACATGTGTGAATACATAGACAAACATAGTGTCACTAGTATGCCTCTACTTGACTAGCTCGTGAATCAAAGATGGTTAAGTTTCCT
The DNA here is from genome assembly GCF_018294505.1 of Triticum aestivum. Taxonomy (NCBI): domain Eukaryota; kingdom Viridiplantae; phylum Streptophyta; class Magnoliopsida; order Poales; family Poaceae; genus Triticum; species Triticum aestivum. The sequence continues at coordinate 295,100,095 of NC_057810.1, read as the reverse complement.
AGCCATGGACAAAAGAGTTGTCATTTGATTAACGGGATCACATCATTAGGAGAATGATGTGATTGACTTGACCCATTCCGTTAGCTTAGCACACGATCATTTAGTATGTTGCTACTGCTTTCTTCATGACTTATACATGTTCCTGTGACTATGAGATTATGCAACTCCCGTTTACCAGAGGAACACTTTGTGTGCTACCAAACGTCACAACGTAACTGGGTGATTATAAAGGTGCTCTATAGGTGTCTCCGAAGGAACATGTTGGGTTGGCGTATTTCGAGATTAGGTTTTGTCACTCCGATTGTCGGAGAGGTATCTCTGGGCCCTCTCGGTAATACACATCACTTAAGCCTTGCAAGCATTGCAACTAATGAGTTAGTTGTGGGATGATGTATTACAGAACGAGTAAAGAGACTTGTCAGTAACGAGATTGAACTAGGTATTGGATACCGACGATCGAATCTCGGGCAAGTAACATACCGATGACAAAGGGAACAACGTATGTTGTTATGCGGTTTGACCGATAAAGATCTTCGTAGAATATGTAGGAGCCAATATGAACATCCAGGTTCCACTATTGGTTATTGACCGGAAACAGTTCTAGGTCATGTCTACATAGTTCTCGAACCCGTAGGGTCCGCACGCTTAAGGTTTTGATGACAGTTATATTATGAGTTTATGAGTTTTGATGTAACGAAGGAGTTCGGAGTCCCGGATGAGATCGGGGACATGAGGAGGAGTCTCGAAATGGTCGAGACGTAAAGATCGATATATTGGACGACTATATTCGGAGTTCGGAAAGGTTCCGAGTGATTCAAGTATTTTTCGGAGTACCGGAGAGTTACGGGAATTCGCCGGGGAGTATATGGGCCTTATTGGTCCATACGGGAATAGAGGAGAGAGGCCAAAAGGAAGGAGTCCTGCGCCCCCCCTCTGGTCCGAATTGGACAAGGGGCGCAGCCCCCCTTTCCTTCTTCCTCTCCCCCTCTTTCCCCTTCTCCTACTCCAACAAGGGAGGTGGAATCCTACTAGGACTAGGGAGTCCTAGTAGGACTCCACACTTGGCGCGCCCCCTCTTAGGGCCGGCCTCCTCCCCCCTTGCTCCTTTATATATGGGGGCAAGGGGGCACCCCATGACACACAAGTTGATCTACGGATCGCTCCTTAGCCGTGTGCGGTGCCCCCCTCCACCATATTCCATCTCGGTCATATCGTTGCGAAGTTTAGGCGAAGCCTTGCGCCGGTAGAACATCATCATCGTCACCACGCCGTCGTGCTGACGGAACTCATCCCCGACGCTTTGCTGGATTGGAGCCCGGGGAACGTCATCGAGCTAAACGTGTGCTGAACACATAGGTGTCATACGTTCGGTGCTTGGATCGGTCGAATCATGAAGACGTACGACTACATCAACCACGTTGTCATAACGCTTCCGCTTATGGTCTACGAGGGTACGTGGACAACACTCTCCCCTCTCGTTGCTATGCCATCACCATGATCTTGCATGTGCGTAGGAAATTTTTTGAAATTACTACGTCCCCAACACGTAATTGGTATCGGCCCAGCATGGTAACGGGTCGTTAACAGGTCGGAGGACAGCAAAGGCTTAATTTTGTCACAGGCATAACGGGTTGTTAATGGGCCAGAATATAGGACGTGCTGGAAATGGCGCAATGGGTTAACAGGCTAGAAACGGGACGACTCTTGCCATGGGCCGAATTTGGCCCATTAGTGGAACATGCCATTAAGAGGCCAAAAGTAATCGAGGGCCGGAAAGGAGCTCGAGAACGTATGGTCCGTTAGTAGGCCGAAAGCTAACACAGGCTGGAAACGTCCCATGCGAATCATGGGCCGTTAACGGGTACAAAGAAATTTACTGTTCATTATGGGGTAGAGTCACCGTGGGCCTCTAAAGGGCCTAAAGATACGAAGGCCTCATGTGGGCCGAAAGACGTCGTGGGGCATACATGGGCCGTAAGTGAAACGGGCTAGTGTTATATTCGACGGCCCACATGATGTTGTTGGGCCGATTTCCATTAGGCCCTAACGGGCCGTGAGTTACCGGGCCGTAAAATGGGCTATTTGCGAAGAAACCGTTAACAGGCTTTTCATGGGCCAGCCCGCGAACATTTGACCAAGTCAAACGGGCCGGCTTTGTAAGCTAAATGGGCCAGTGGTGGGCCATCACACATGTCGACATATCATAGTTGCCTATCTGACCCACTAACGAGCTGACACGTGTTTCCTCCGGCCAATCAGAATTTTACACGTGGAAATTTCCCATTGGTCCGGGCTGTTAACGGGTTGTCGGATCCAAAACCTGACTCGATAGCTTAACAGTGTCCCGTTACGGTGGATGCCACGTGTCGGTCACCCTTGATGAAAGCATTTCTTTGACACGCGATTTATCCTCATGGAAGTGGACACTTCCGTGATGATAATTTTGGTAATGTCATGGAACACTTCTATGACAGCACCGGTATGACTATCATGATTTTGTCATAAAATCGTCATGGATGTACATGCATGACAAAAAATGCGACCTACTGTGACAAACACGTATCATTACATAAGTGTATTTTTTGTAGTGGTGGGCTCCCCGAATGTATATATATCATCCCTTTGACCGATAACGAGGGGTATGTGTTGGACATGAATGGATTCCTCCTAGTTCGTGTTAGGGTCGGTCACCGTCACATGTCGTTCAACCAAATCTCGATCTCATGCGTTGTCAGGATTCCCTCCCACATGCTTGGATTGCTGGGTTCGACCGACACTGTACCCTGCGTATCTCGTCCTTAACTACCTGGCTTTCATGGTTGTTGTCTATATTGAGAGGCAGGCACCACATCTAAATTGTACATTATTCTATATTGAAAACACACATCACCCTGTCCAGCGTACATCATTTTGGGACACATGCAAGAGGTGTTGGTTTTGTGGCCCCTCTTGTGCGATTTTTTATAATGGTTCAATCTATTGGCCCAAACGGTTTATGGAAAATAGTTGTCTTTTGACCATACGATAGATTCACTGGCCCGTCTTATGGTAGGTCATGGCGACATGCATGTATGACCAAAGTATCATTAGGTGCATCCGCCCCACTGACATGAAGTGGGAGGTGAGTCAAGCACCCTAGCTAGCTACGACATTATGTCATTATAGATATATCCAAGGCTGCTTTCGGGTTTGCGAGGCGGGTGCAACCAAAGTTGTGCATTGTGTATTTAAAGTTTTAAACATCACACCCTATATTCCTACATATATTTGGCCACTTCTAGGTGGTTCTTGACTTCTGGCCCCTCTCATCAATCTTCGACGACGCGCACAACCATGGGCTCGCGCGGTCAAAGTTGTGCATTGGAATTTTGAACGTCATAGACCACCCTTTTCACTCATATATATTTGGGCCACATGCTGATGTGGCTTTCTTCTGACCCTCTCTAATGTTTTTTTGCTGCAAAGACTCTGATGACACTCAACGGACACGGGTATAATGTCTTAACCATGTGCGATGCAAGTGCGCTGTGAATCACCATGACTGCGTAAGCGCGAGCAAAGGTGGAGGTACTAGCTCAACCGTGTGCGATGCAAGTGTGTTATATAATCACCCGACTGCGCAAGCATGAGCAAACGTGGAGGTACTAGCTTAACCATGTGTGATGCAAGTGTGCTGTAAAATCACCACTTGCGCAAGCGCGAGCAAAGGTGGAGGTATTGGCTTAACCGTGTGCGATGCAAGTGCGCTGTAAAATCACCACCTGAGCAAGCTAAAGGCGGGTAGTTTATTTAGATTGAATCCCATGTCTGCATCTAAAAATGAGGACGAACCTTGTCCAATAGACCAGCTAGCTAGAAATCTAAAAACAAACTACCTGCCTTGAGTGTTGCAAAAATCAGCAATTCCGCACTTTTCCTTATTATCATACACGCATAACCGTGCACGATCTTGGGTACTCCCACCCCGCATCAATTTATTTCCCCAATTTTTAGTAGCCGTCGTACTTCAACCGTCGCCCACACTCCTCTAGCACCGACCTTTTGGTAAAATTGCAGTAGCCGAGGCATTTGAACCTTCGTCCACCACAATCTCCACCCACCATTACTAAAATTTTCAGTAGCCGTGGCGTATCCTCAAAAACCAACCCCCCCCCCTCCACAGTCCCCCACCCGCCCCCCTCCCCCCCTCGAACCCTAGCTCCCCGCCGCCACCAACCCCTGCCGCTCTGCACATTCCTCCTAGCTTAGATAATAAAGTTCAGGTTACCCAGCGATTCCCATATCGTCGCCCCACACCCCTGAGTTTTTAGATGAGGCATGTAGTGTCCCTCCCCGCCAGATCCACTTCCCCCGATCCATAATGTCGTAGCCTAAGCTCGACCACGTATCCCTGGGAGCCTGACGAGTGTTCGGCCAAGAAGAGGTTTATCATGGCCTCTTCGGCGGACATTGGCGAGGTGGCCGCCATTCGCCCTGACCTGTCGATCCCGGAGCAACACCTCGCCGCGGAAGCCGGTGAAGACGTTGACTATGTTGCCATGCCAAAGGCTTCATGCCAGCGGGCTAGCGTATTAATGTATCTCGGGAAAGCTGGCTATGACATCAAGCTCGTCGACAGCGACGGCTTCACGTGGGCCATGTCACAGATTAAGTGGTCCATCCCCAGCCCCTCTTGTTCAACCGCCGTCGATCTCTTTGGCGGCCCTGCCACTGATCTCCTCCGCCATGCAGTCAAGGATTTGCAATCCTTATATGCCAGCAAGCTCATTTTGTCATTTCTGAAGGACACATTCTACGGCGGCGGTTTGGGATCCTCAATTGCCAAGTCAGATCTCATCGACCACGACCACGAGGAGGGAACCCACAAAGGTTCTTCCAAGGTGAAACAGTCCATCTGTGACATCAGAGAGTGCACCATGGGTCTGTGCTCTTCCAACAGGAAGGATCTCGTCCATTACATGTGAGGCAACATCATATCAGCAAATCTTACCTTTTCTAACTTGCCAACCTGTACCCTTTTTTGTAGTAGCATTTGTTGTGTGGTGTTTTAACGGTGCCATGTTTAATTATTTCAGTTATGCAAAAATGTATTGTTCAATAGGGCTATGTGATATTTAAGTTTGAATTGTCCACTTCAGTTTCATGAATGGCTATATTTGGTTGTTTATAGTGAGTAGATGCCTTGTTTATCTGTATTTTGTTGTTAGGTTGGTTGCAGTGAGCATTTCTTCAGTTATTTAATAGATGCCTTGTTTATATGTATTTGGTTCTTAGGTTGGTTGTAGTGAGCATTTGTCCAGTTATCAAGCAGATGCCTTGTTTATCTGTATTTGGTTCTTAGGTTGGTTGCAGTAAACATTTGTCCAGTTTTCAAGCAGATGCCTTGTTTATCTGCATTTTCTTGTTAGGTTGGTTGGAGTGAGCATTTGTCCAGTTCTCAAGCATATGCCTTGTTTATCTGTATTTGCTTGTTAGGTTGGTTGAAGTGAGACTCTGTCCAGTTTTCAATGGCTATATTTGGTTGTTATACTGATCAATTATGCCTTGTTTATTCCAGTCATTCACAATGTGATGTTCATTATGTGCAAGTCGGAACTGTGCCGCTCGATTGCATCAATACCATTTTGAACGCCTATATTTGGTTCCAATTATGCCTGGTGTAGTTAACACATGCCCTTTATTTCAGTTTTACACATTTATCTGGTGTGATATTTAAGCATTACCTATGTTCTATTCATTTTCAACAATACCAGTTTGAATTGCAATATTTGATGGCTGTTAAGCCTGTTGTCTGTAACATTGCCTTCCATTTTATATCTACTTTAACAGCGTGCTGAACCAACACATTCAAGCTATCATTTGGAGATGATGTTGTTTACCTTTGCTATATTTGTTTGATGTTAAGGTTGTTGTACTTATCATACCTTTCCACTACTTATGCAGGACAACAACAGGAGTGGCCACCATTTTCTGCCGACGTTAGTTTCATCCCTCGGCTTGTACTCCCCTCGTCGTTCCATAATGTAGTGCATATAGATCCAGACCTGGACACTTGTTAGCTTCTAATATTGACTTGTTGCTTGTAGGTACATATGCCCTTGGCAAGGATCCACACATCAACCATTTTTGTGTATGGGGTAATGAGATATTCATGAACTAGCATCAAGTGAGGAAACTAATAAGGATATTAGCAGAAAGATATGAATGGTGGCAAGAAAAATGTTTGTTTATGCTCTATCCAACACAATAGTGAGTTGTAGGATGGTATGTACAAACTCTGCAACCTTCTCTTTTTACTACCCATAATGAGTTGTTAGATAACAATGTCTGAATCTTTTTCATTCACAGTGGTTCCCGAAGCAGTTCCTTAACATTACCTTGCAAAGTACATGATTGGTGGATGAGCGGGTCCTGGATTATGGGGTCCTCGGGGAACCGGCCTATGCGATATGGGTCGGGCTGATGGGCCATGAAGATACAAGACAGAGGGCCTTCCCCCGTGTCCGGATGGGACTCTCCTTAGCGTGGATGACAAGCTTGGCGTCCGGATGTGTAGTTTCCTTCCTCTGTAAACCGACTTTGTACAACCCTAGTCCCCTCCGATGTCTATACAAACTAGAGGGTTTAGTCCGTAAAGGTCATCACAATCATATAGGCTAGATATCTAGGGTTTAGCCATTACGATCTCGAGGTAGATCAACTCTTGTAACCCCTATACTCATCAAAGTCAATCAAGCAGGAAGTAGGGTATTACCTCCATTAAGAGGGCCCGAACCTGGGTAAACATCGTGTCCCCTGCCTCCTGTTACCTTTGATCATTAGACGCACAGTTTGGGACCCCCTACCCGAGCCGCCGGTTTTGACACCGACATTGGTGCTTTCATTGAGAGTTCCTCTGTGCCGTTGATAGAAGGGTTGATGGATTGTCTTAACATCAAGGACAGCATCACTTCCGAAGGATCCCTAGCTTTAGGGCAAACCCTCTAGCTTGGCAGCTTCACCATGGGCGCTTGTTCGTCCATTAAGCCAAAGGCAGCTCGACCTGTCGCCAAAAATTGTCTCCGCATCGGCCCCGAATACTCCGACAAGATGGATCCATCAGATGTATCGGCTTTAAACAAACAGCTAGATCACATCGCCGCCCTGGGGGTCACAACCGACTATGATCATATTGGGCTCAAACCCGATCAGAGAGAAATTAGATCTCCGCCGATCACCCACCAAGTGGCAATTGTGGAGGAACAAGCTGACAATTACTCTTCTCCTACGTTGAGAACAAAGTATGTTCGGATTTCCGAGCTCGGAGAGCTGGACACCCAGCTTCGGGAGGACACATCTTGTCCTACGAACATAGAGTCGGGTGTTGAGGCTAAAAACTCACCAGATGCTCTGAAACCTAAGCTTGTAACTTTAGAAATTTTTCAGATCCGGACTTCACAGTGGGTCAGGGTTCAGATTCAATCTCACCCACTCACCACAAGCAATATTATCCAAGCAATTCCGGTCATCTGAACATATGCAACATAATGTACATGCAGCAATAGCCTCAGGAAACAGTCCACCAATTTTGGGCTAGGTTCCTCCTTGTTAAAAACAAGATCAAAGATTGTTGTGACAACATCGCGATCTCGGTATTTTGCAACAATTGTATGGATGAGGGAATTCTTAACGCCCTCAACCGCCGTCGCATACTGCACTTTGCAGATTTAACACACATAGTATAGAAGTACTGCACAATGGAAAGCACCTAGAAAACTCAGACAGCCCCCTGGGAACCACAGGCCTTTGGGCCACCTCCCAGACGGGCAAAAAGGATGCATCCTCGCGGAGCACCTAATCATCATCCCGTGGACAAGAAAATCAAGCCCTTCACGGGGCATAGAATGGTCCTCGAGGAATGGCTCGACAAGCCCTGTCAAATTCACATGGCGCCGGACACCGAACCGACGTATAGCCTCCGAGCATGTTGGATATTGCGGCAAGTGGCCAAGAGCGGTGAGGGTATCCTCACCAACAACACCCCAGAGAATTACTCTTTGGAGGATAACGATCTCAAAGTATTCATGGACTTCTAGACCTTTTCATCAAATAATCGGTGCAAAAGGGTGCTCCGCGACCTCGCCAAAGTCTTCCAGGTGGCAGCAGTAAATCCTTGGAACGATACGGCAATCACTTTCAACGCCGATGACGAACCAAGATCCCGCTCAGTCCGGGCACCAGCCAATTTGGTCCTCAACCCAATCATGGACGGCTTTCGGCTCACTAAAGTGCTAATGGACGGCGGCAGCGGATTGAACCTCATGTATGAATACACGCTCAATAAAATGCAATTGGACAAGAGTCGCATTGAGCAAAGTAACACAACCTTTCGAGGTATTATTCCTAGCTGGGAAGCAAGATGCTCAGGGAAAATCAAACTCGACATGGTATTCGGCACGCCGGAGAACTCCAGGTCCGAAGAGTTACTCTTCCATGTGGCACCTTTCAACAGCGGGTATCATGCCCTGCTGGGGCATGACGCATTCACACGCTTCCCAGCCGTACCCCATTACGGGTATATGAAGCTCAAAATGCCCGGGCCCAATGGAGTCATCACTATCACCGGTGATCCGGACATAACACTCCGCGCCGAAAACAAAACCGCATCTCTGGCCCTTGAGGCTGTATCCATGGCCTTCGCGGCTGAAGAACTAACCACCCTACGTTCCATAGTGGATAGGTACGACGTAATCCTCGATAAGAGACCCAAATCCACTTCCTTCAAGCCAGTAGACGAAATAGTCAAATTTCAAGTCCACCCAACGGACCCCAAGAAGACAGCTTCCATTGGGGCATAGCTGGATCCGATGGTCGACACTGCATTACGCGCATTCCTGCGTGAAAACTGGGACATTTTTGCCTGGCACCCTTCGGATATGCCAGGTATCTCATGAAGACTGGCCAAGCATAGTCTCAATATACTTAAAGGATACAAACCAGTCAAGCAAACTCTACGCCGATTTTCCAAACCCAAACGACGGGCTATGGGGGAGGAGCTGACCAAGCTACTCGAAGTCGGATTTATCAGAGAGATCAAACATCCAGACTGGCTAGTAAACCTGGTCATGGTACCGAAGAAGGATAAATCCTGGCGCCTATGTGTCGATTTCAAAGACCTTAATAAGGCTTGCCCTAAGGACCCCTTCCTACTACCTCGCATTGATCATATTATTGACGCGACTGCAGGACACGATTCCCTGTGCTTCCTCGATACATACTCCGGATACCATCAAATTAACATGAAGGAATCCGACCAAGCCGCAATGGCATTCATCACCCCATATGGGCCCTTCTACTTTAACACTATGCCTTTCGGTCTCAAGAACGTCGGCGCAACCTACCAACGCATGATTCAAACATGCTTGGAAAAGCAAATTGGCAAAACTATGGAGGCATATGTAGATGACGTAGTCATCAAAACCAAGCATGACGAATCATTGGTGGATGACTTACGCCTTACATTCGACAACCTACGAGCATATGACATACGGCTCAATCCGGAAAAATGCGTTTTCGGCATTCCAGCCGGAAAACTGCTTGGATTCATTGTCTCCAATAGAGGAATCGAAGCAAACCCATCCAAAATCCGAGCCCTGTCACAATGGGCAACACCAACAGACCTCAGGCAGGTCCAAAAACTAGCTGGATGCATGGCAGCTTTGAGCCATTTTATCTCCAGACTAGGGGAAAAGGCATTGCGATTGTATCACCTGCTTCGCTGAACCGACCACTTCGTGTGGACGGAAGCAACCCACTCCTGGCCGCACCAAACGTCGGAGGACCGATGTTACACTACATATCGGCAACCCACCGGCTGGTGAGTGCGGTGTGCATCATAGAACAAGATGAAGAGGGACATAAATTCCCACTTCAAAATCAATATATTACATATCAACGGTCCTTACACCAGGCAAATCCCGATATCCGCAATATCAAAAGATAGCATATGCGGTCTTCAAGGCATCCCACAAGCTGCGGCACTACTTTCAAGAGTGCTTGATCACGGTGGCTTCTGAAGTACCACTTAATGATATTATAAACAACCGGGACGTCACCGGCCAGATTGCCAAATGGGCCATTGAGCTCTTACCATTTGAAATAATTTACAAGCCACACCAAGCTATTAAATCTCAGGTGTTGGCTAACTTCATCGTCGAATGGACAGAGGCCGAACTCCGTAAAGAGTACGGCACGTATTCCAACTGGGTGATGCACTTTGATGGCTCTAAAATGCTAGCCGAACTAGGGATTGGTGTCGTCTTGACATCCCCCACAGGAGACGCAGTCCGTTATGTGATCCAAATACTGTATACAGACTCTAACAATGCAGCCGAATATGAGGCCCTATTGCATGGTCTCCGGATGGCCGTCTCCATGGGCATACAATGCCTCGAAGTGCGTGGGGATTCAAACCTCACAATATCTCAGATAAATAGAGACTTCGACGCAAAATATTCGAAGATGGCGGCTTACCACAATGCCGTACTCAAAATATCAGCTCGGTTTGAGGGGCTCTAGTTTCATCATGTGTCTCGAGAGAGTAATCAAGCTGCGGACATTCTCGCCCACATGGGCGCCAAACGCGACCCCGTCCCACCTAACACCTTTGTGGAGAGGCTCTTCAAGCCATCCGTAGTGTGGCAGGACGATAGCGGCAACACCGTTCCGGAGCCGATCATACGCCCAGATTCCGAACACAATTCCGATATCATCGAGGGTTCGGGCACCGAAATAACACCATCGGCCCACGAAATCATGGTTGTAATTGCCCCGTGGACTGAACCTTTCCTCGCCTACCTTACTAGGAACGAGCTGCCTGCTAATCAGACTGAGGCCCGTCGTATTGTTTGACGCTCGAAGGCTTACAAAATTCATGAAGGGGAACTATACAAAAAAAGTACCACTGGAGTACTTCAAAGATGTATCTCCGAATAAGAGGAACGGCATCTCTTGGCTGAAATACACGCCGGTCTTGGTGGCTATCATGCCGCAGCCCAGGCCCTTGTAAGCAAGGCCTTCCGTACGGGTTTCTTTTGGCCCACGGCCCTAGCAGACGCACAGGACCTTGTACAGCACTGTGTTGGATGCCAGCTTTTCGCCAATCAAAGCCATATGCCGCCCAGTGCCTTACAAACCATTCCCATTACTTGGCCTTTTGTGGTCTGGGGGCTAGACATGGTCGGACCCCTTAAAGGGGGGAAGCCATAAGAAGAAATATTTACTGGTTATGGTCGACAAGTTCACTAAGTGGATAGAAGCCAAACCAGTCAAAACGGCCGAAGTCGGACCGGTTATAGACTTCATATCCGGTATCATACACCGTTATGGTGTCCCGCATAGTATCATTACTGACAACGGTTCTAACTTTACGGCCGATGAGGTGAAAACCTGGTGCGCTAATTTGGGCATCAAGCTCGATTACGCCTCCATATATCACCCTCAGACAAACGGTCATGTCGAACGGGCCAACGGCTTGATAATGAGCGGCATCAAACCAAAACTAGTGTGATCTCTGCGAGAATTAGGCAAGCACTGGGTTGAAGAACTTGATTCTGTACTCTGGGGGATGCGGACCACGCCCAATCGCACGACCGGATATACACCTTTTTCATGGTGTACGGCACAGAGGCAGTTTTGCCTTGCGACATTATTTATGACTCACCTCGAGTGCGCATGTATGAAGAGAGAGAGGCCAAGCTCGATTGGCAGAACAATCTGGATGGCTTGGAGGAGGAGCGCGATATCGCGAAGGCCCATTCCGCATTTTACCAACAACAAGCTCGGCGATATCAAAGCAGGGAACTATGAGCAAAGACTTATAATGTCAGAGAACTCGTTCTATGCCTACCAGAGAAGAAAAAGGACAAGCTCAAGCCCAAACGGGAGGGTCCCTTCATTATAGATTCTGGAGGAGCCTGTCGCCTTCCCAACGTTTTAGATAATCATCTGGAACCAAACCCATGGAACGCTCCTCGGCTCCGAAGATTCTACGCCTAAGTTCACACTTATACCTTTTTTCATCCCTTCTTTTCTCCTTCTCACTTTCTTCTTTTCGTTTTTATACGACTTCTAGCCAGTGTTCGGATAAACCGCATACTTGAGGGGCATACATCATTAAATGTACAAACCCCATAATACTTGGGGGCTTCTTTTCACAGAAGCTCTGGGGGCTTCTTTTCAAAGAAGCTTAATATCATCATTATTTTTCGAGCATCAAGCTCACCGTATATATGTGTTGTCTACTCATATGTGTCTTGTCTTCGCCATTATATGCACCTTTATGACTTAAGGTTTTGCCAAACTGGGTTGCCTGGCTCCTGTGCTTCCCTACATTCCCATTTGTTCGGCTAGGGTATAAAGGGAGCACCTCTACGATTGTTACAGCCAGGTCATCCGGACATGTACCTCAGACGGGTGAAGCCGAAAGCTAGCGTTCTTGAGGGAATAATTGGTCGGCGGACAACAGACGAACTGCCCTCACAACAATATGATCCCCCAAATTATACCGTGTACTTTGGTTTTTACCATCACAGCTTATGCATGCACAAAAATGCATGCTGGCCCAGGGAGAGGAACCCTTAACGGAACTATTCTCTCTGGAAGATGTTTCTTACGATTAAATGTAATATAACATAACTCCCTGAATACAACTTGTCTGTTTAAGAAACTATGACCAGACTGCCTGGTTTCCAAACATACCTTGGTGTTCACCTATGGTACAATATCCGGAAACACTCCGAACCTCGGGTTCTGGAGGTCGAAGCAGAAAGTCTGCCATGACAATCATTTTACAATTTGGCCGGAGATAAGTTTGTTGAGAAAGTACATTGCTACTTGGACTCAAAACTTCTTCCTCCTCTAGACCCTCTAGCAGGTTGTCTAGTTTACAATCTTGTTGAGAAAACTTAGCGGTTATTTTTACTTGGACGTACACTAAGCTAACTGGAATTTCTTGTCCATCTGGTCCCCGAGGTCCGACCAGGGCCATATGATTGGGATCAAGTCTGGTGTACCGCTTTTTCACCATGGCCCAGGCCTCTCGTGCGCCTTCCCGACATGCTGAGCTCCCTTGAATAAATTCACAAGCTCCTCCATAGTTCTTGGAGGTGCATCAGATGGCCATAAAGCCTTGGCCATATTCCTCAATGCTTTCTGAGCTCGCTCGTGCACTTTAGATAGCTCTTGTAGCAGGTCGCCTTGGAATCCAGACACTTCTCCCTCGGGACATCCGGTTGGCACACCTACAGAAACAAACTTATAAAAATTTCAAACAGGAGACCATGTGAAAGTCAGGTTAAAGAGCATACTGAATATGATGCCTTTCAGCTTCCTGTTCTCCTTCAAAGCATCCGATAGTTGGGCTCTTAAATCCTTCAGTTCTTCAGCTAGCTTGAAATTTGCATCCTATTGTTTGTTCTTCTCATTAATGGTCTGTGTCAATACACATTGACCAGCGGCTTCTTGCCCTTCGGCATGTTGTTTGTCCGCTTGAGCAGCCCTTAGCTTATCCTCCGGCTGATATGTTGAACCTACCAACAAAACGATGCATAATTAAGCAACATTGTTGTAGCCATGGAATCTTATTTCCGGACTGCTGTTCTACTTACCATCAGGTGCCTTCTTGGATTTCTTTAAATTTTCCAGCTCGGCGGTGGCAACAGTTAGCTTAGCTCGACAATCCTCTAGCTCCTTGGATAATGTGTTATTTCTATCCGTGAGTACCTGCGAATGTAATGACCCTTAGATTAGTTAGGACAACTGCTTCAAGACTCGGGGGCTACTAGTATATGCTTATTGAATCTGCACCAAAAATACTTACTCGCATATCCTTTGAAAGTTGGTGAGTGGCTCCAGCAAGTCCATCCCGAGCAGCTCGGATGTAAGCATCCGTTGAGCTGAAAGCATTGAATGCCTCTTTGGTGAAATTTGGGTCACGCATAGTCGCTCTCCGCTGCCGATGATTCATCGTGCTCTCCAATTCGGAGTTGGTGACGGATACATTATCCGAATCCTCTAGGAGATGACAATCCGGCATTGCTCTCGCCTCCCCTCCAATCCTTGTGGTAGGGCCCGGGGCCGAATTAGTCTGCGCATGGCCGGCTAGGTATCCAGATACAGTCCAGCGCACACTCCTCCTGCGATATGGCACAGCAAAAAACATCACCGTCTGATCTATCCATTGAGTGTGTGTTAAAGAATTATACCTCTTTGACAAAGGAGAGGGCCTGGCAGTATCATTGTTTGCCTTTCTTTTCAAAGACGCACCCCGTGCGAGTGTCGTCTTCACAAAAGACGCCTTTGTCGCAGCACAATGGGATGAGTGTCGCCCCTTGGGAGCAGGATATAGTGCGACAGGTGTGTTGCAAGGGGAAAACTCTCTTTGAGAAGGTGTCTCCTGGATACTTACATGGGAGGAAGGGAGAAGGCCGGGGTAATCGGCTATAATGGCCACCTACGTGCCATCATAGCTCGCTTGATGAAAGACTCCTTCCTTTAATTCAATAAATATATCCGGATCCTCTTCAAATCCGGGATCTAGGTCTCGATTATGGTTCTCCGGTTGTGGAGCGGGGCTGTAGATCCCTGCGACGACCTTTCTCCATTCCTGTTAAGGGTAGCCGTATTAAAATTCGACTAAGCTTAATTAAAGAAAAAAGATTGAGTGAGGCCTATGATTGAAAACTTACCCAATAGATGGGGTTATACATGGAGAAACCTTCTCGGCATTTAAGGCGAGTTAAGTCTTCCTTCTCCCCTTTGTAAACATCAGCCAACATGGCGCCCAAAGCGGCAAAATTGACCGGCCCCTTGCGCCCACAGCGCGACGCATCGTCCTCCCCATTGTAATGCCACATGGAGAGCCTTCTGAATTGAAGTGGTTGGACGCATCGCGTTATTGAAATCGCCATTACCTCAACTATGGATAGTCCGAAACGGGCGAGTATTCTGATCTTGCTCACTAGCCTCTTAATCTCTACAATGTCTTCTTCTTCATAGCTTCGGTGACGCCAGCTGGCACGCTTCTTTAAAGGAGCAGTGGAAAATTCAGGAAGACCTTGTCGGATTGGGTCAGGGAGAACAACATCTTCAATGTAGAACCATTCTGAGGGCCGCTCTTCGGCCGCCTTCTTCGGAGTGTCGGACAGGTATCCTGTTCCGGCTATGCGCCATACTTCCGCACCGCCCACCTCCAATATGGATCCCTCTTGGGAGCGGGGGACGAGGCAGAAATATTTCCTCCACAAATCAAAATGGGCCTCGCAGCCTAGGAAGGGCTCGTAAAGAGCAACGAAGCCTGCAATATGCAGGATGGAGCCCGGCGTGAGATTGTGCAGTTGGAGGCCATGATACTCTAGAAGACCTCTGAGGAAAGGATGAATCGGAAATCCCACGCCCCTCAGCAGGAAAGAAACAAAGCACACCCATTCCCCTTTAGTAGGATTAGGGAAGTTCTCCGTCAGGGTTTCCCCGTTGATAGAAGTTAGTCCCGCCTGAACGGGGACTAGATCCACGGGTGGGAGATATCCCTGCGTCTGAAGCTTGGTCAACTGGGTGTGGGATATTGAAAAGCTCTCCCAATCTCCTTTTTGAGGACCGAGTGGGGGCGAGAAACAGCTAGAGGCGCTAGCCATGTTTGGATGAATTCCTATGTCAAGATCTAAGGATTTTTGCCTGGTGAGGAATGGTATCTGAGATCGATCTCTTTAAATAGACGCCTTCCTCATATGGACGAGGGGTTATTTGCAAAAATTCTTAGACCCTTCGTATTCATTTGACACATGGAGGCTGAGGCGACGGTGGCAAGGAAGCTGAAGGGTATGGTATTTAAAGTAAAAGGCCGAGCTATACGAAGTACAGTGGAGAACCCGCCTTGCAAAGCCGAAGACATGAAGACGGATACAATGTCGTCATTGAAAGCAAGTTCAGGGGCTACTGAGGGAGTCTTGGATTATGGGGTCCTCGGGGAGCCGGCCAATGTGATATGGGTCGGGCTGATGAGTCATGAAAATACAAGATAGAGGGCCTTCCCCCGTGTCCAGATCGGACCCTCCTTTGCGTGGATGACAAGCTTGGCATCCGGATATGTAGTTTCCTTCCTCTGTAAACCAACTTTGTACAACCCTAGTCCCCTCCGGTGTCTATATAAACTGGAGGGTTTAGTCCGTAAAGATCATCACAATCATATAGGATATACATATAGGGTTTAGCCATTACGATCTCGAGGTAGGTCAACTTTTGTAACCCCTATACTCATCAAAGTCAATCAAGCAGGAAGTAGGGTATTACCTCCATTAAGAGGGCCCAAACCTAGGTAAACATCGTGTCCCCTGCCTCCTGTTACCTTCGATCCTTAGACGCATAGTTTGGGACCCCCTACCCGAGATCCGCCGGTTTTGACACCGACAGTGGACACGCAATGAAGGTTAAAGTATTTCATCCACACTACAATGAGCATCGAGAAGTCCTGAAGACAGTGAATGATGGATGGGCAGCCACCACAAGGGGTTGGCCTAGAGTCGTGCACGCATTACGCATGGAGTATGGCACAATATGGGCATTCCGCTTCACCTTCTCCAGCAACCAGAATGTATTTCGTCTCTCTCTTTAAAGTCTTTATTAGAACTATAGTTCATCATTATTTACTTGGTGCATATGTGGTTCTTCAGTATATGTACCTGTGCATCGAATTATGCATTCGTGGTTGAACCTGTATTTGTAATAAACATGGTTGGATATGAAATAAGTGATTGCCTACTTTCAAATTCAAAACATGTGATTTTTAAATTAGGGATTACACTGCACACGGTTTGCGAAAGCGAAATGTCTGCGACAGACTTGGACACCATAAATGTTCCTAGGATCCACTATGTGTGCGATCAATCTCTACTGCACACACGATCAGCCAAGAAAAAACAAGTGCGATTAACAACAGCATCGCACACAGTTCTTTCTTATTAAATGTTTGCGATAGTCACCTTATCACACACGCTTCGCAATTATGGACTGTTTGTGATGTTCTGTGCGTTGCAAACGTTTGGTCATAGAAGAACGCGTGCGATAGGTCTTCATCCGACATGGGTACGACGGATGAATCATGTGGGGTGTACTCAAGCTTCGCATACAGTTTTATAGCGACAACTATGTGCGCTCGCACATAGAATCGCATACAGTCGAGGAAGAGTAAATGTGTGTGATTGTCTGCTTCTATAATTGTGAACTGTTTGTGATGGGCCGCACATCGTAAACGTAGCACCATAGAATACTGACTATGATGGAAATGCGATCCCAAACGAGTTGCAAGGATGGAGCGTTTCGGATATTCGAGATATCAGAAACAGTTTAGTAGGGAAAACTGTATGCATCAAGGCTCCCTATCCCCAACGGTTTCTGGGTCGTGTGGGAGGGACCCCCCTATTGCAGTCACTCACTTGGCGACAATTCAAAACACCGTTGCGGAAAGGGGTTAAAAACCGTTTGTATAGAACCTAGTTGTACAAGTGTCATATGGTGTTATTTTAGTATGAACTCTAGGGTTGTTTGTGACATTTATAGGAATAGCACAATGGATTGATCGGAAAGAATAACTTTGAGGTGGTTTCATAACCCACAAGCAATTTCATCTTATGTACTCTGCAGTAGGAACTTTGGAGTGAATCTTTGTTGCACGTTGAGAGATTGTTATATGATCCAATTATGTTATCATTGTTGAGAGGCTTTGCTACTGAAAGTATGAACCCTAGGCCTTGTTTCCAAGCATTGCAATACCATTTTTGCTCACTTTTGTTACTAGTTACCTTGCTGTTTTTACATTTTCATATTACAAAAACCTATATCTACTATCCATATTATACTTGTATCACCATCTCTTCGCCGAACTAGTGCACATATAAAATTTACCATTGTATTAGGTGTGTTGGGGACACAAGAGACTCTCTCTTATTTGGTTGCAGGGTTGTTTGAGAGATACCATCTTCATCCTATGTATCCCACGGATTGATAAACCTTAGGTCATCCACTTGAGGGAAAATTGCTACTGTCCTACAAAACTTTGTGCTTGGAGGCCCAACACGAGTCTACAAGAAGAAGGTTGCGTAGTAGACATCATTGACCAGTCAAAGTTTGACTAGTCAACTGGGCCCCCCTGGCCCACATGTCAGCCTGTGTACACTTATGTGTACACAGTGATGTGTGCCCCTAGCAATTTTGCATTTAATCTAGAAATAATAGTAATTTCAAAAATTGATTAAAACTTTGAAAATTAATATAAAATAATCTGTAACTCGGATGAAAATAATTTATACATGAAAGTTGCTCAGAAAAATACAACGAATCTGAATATGCAATATGTTCATTTGTCACATGCCCCTAGCATGCTGAACATGGAACTGTCCCCTCCAATTCCTCTGTCCGGAAAATACCAAACTTCGGGAAAACATTCCCAGATGTTTTCCCCCTTCACCGGTATCGTGTAGTAAAGCGATAGGTCACGCCTAGCACTACATATCGCCATGTCATGCTTAGTGATGCACTTGTTTGCTACATATATATTGTTTCTTCCCCTCTTCTTTCCGGTAGACCCTAAGACCGACGCTGCCCCTGTGATCGACTACGTCACCGACGACCCTTCTTCCTTTTCAGCAAATAGGCAAGCAAAACCCCTTGATCATTCCTATATCACCCATTTCATTCTCTCTCATGCTTGCATTAGATTTTGCTACTGTATTTGATTGCTCCTATTCTGATGCATAGCCTGCTTTTCTACCTTACATGATTATCCTAAACTGCTTAGTTTAGATTGGTTAGTGATCCATCAATGACCCCTCACCGTGTCCTAGTTGCCCCGGCTTGATGACCGGTGACTCGATCAACGTGATCGACGTCCAGAGCCCGATACACCACCTCACCCCCTTTAGTTGTACGACACTGCAGGGCTACTATCGAGTGCCGAGGGTGATACCTCGTGATGCACTCCTAATGATAACGCTGTAGTGTAGCTAATCAATCATGGTCTGTCGAGGGTGATTCCTCCTTCACCACTCCCGATACGACTCTATAGTGCAACACCTCAAGTGTGAAGCTCGAGGGTGATTCCTCCTATTTCACCTTGATGGTTACATCAAGAAGGAAACCATGGAGGGTGATTCCTCGGATTTCCTCCTTGATGTTTTGGACACATGGTTACTTTGACTTTACCCCCTAAGGGAGTCCTGGATTAGGGGGGTCGTCGGACAGCCGGACTGTATGCTTATGCCGGACTGTTGGACTACGAAGATACAAGACTGAAGACTTCGTCCTGTGTCCGGGTGGGACTCTCCTTTGCGTGGAAGGCAAGCTTGGCAATTCAGATATGTAGATTTCCTTCTCTATAACCGACTCTCTGTAACCCTAGCCTCCTCCGGTGTCTATATAAACCGGAGGGTTTAGTCCGCAGGACAACAACAATCATAATCATAGGCTAGCTTCTAGGGTTTAGCCTATACGATCTCATGGTAGATCAACTCTTGTAATACTCATATCATCAAGATCAATCAAGCAGGAAGTAGGGTATTACCTCCATAGAGAGGGCCCGAACCTGGGTAAACATTGTGTTCCCCGCCTCCTATTACCATTAGCCTTAGACGCACAGTTCGGGACCCCCTACCCGAGATCCGCCGGTTTTGACACCGACATTGGTGCTTTCATTGAGAGTTCCACTATGTCGTCACCGTAAGGCTTCATGGCTCCTTCAATCATCTACAATGATGCGGTCCAGGGCGAGGTTTTCCTCCCTGGGAGATCTTCGTATTTGGCGGCTTCGCACTGCGGGCCAACTCGTTTGGCCATCTGGAGCAGATCGATAGCTACGCCCCTGGCCATCAGGTCAGGTTTGGAAGCCTAAACTACACTGCCGACATCCCTAGAGACTTGATCTACGACAGATTCGAGCCCATGACAGGTACACCCTACAGTCGCGACAAGCATGACCTAGATCGGCCATCGGACGGTGTTCAGGAGCACCTGCAACTGCCCTGGCTTTAAATCCAGAGCAGATCGTGCCAAGGATGGGTGGATGGACCCCGCCACGGAGGCCGCACACCCAGTGGCGATGGAGCCGAACACATGTCTCACTTCCAAAGAGGCATGTATCATCAGACCCTCGGACTTGTCTCCGGCCATGGGCTCTGAACCGCGTGCATCCGTGCCCATCGGATCTGACTGGGCACCAATCATGGAGTTTAGCTCGGCGGATATCTTTCAGCACTCGCCCTTGGGCGATGTGCTAAACTCATTAAAATCTCTCTCCTTGTCAGGAGACTCTTGGCCGAACTATGTCCGGCTCGAGTGGGGAGCGGACGATGAAGGAATTCGTTACCCACCCACCACCCACATAATAGCCACTGTTGACGACTCAACCGGCATGCTTGAATTTGACTCCGAAGACATCAACGGTATGGACGATGATGCCGGAGAAAAATGGGAACCACCGCCCCCAGGGCGCTGGAGGCCACCTCATCATATGATATATATATGGTGGACACACCCAAAGAAAGCAATGGCGATGATGCAATGGAGGATAATCCCCTTGAGAAGCAAACAAAACACCGACGTCAACGGCGCCGCTCTAAAGCCCACCATAGCAAAAACAGCGATACCGGCACAAGAAAGAATAATACCCTGGATGAGGCTAAACATAACAACGACCCCGTGGACCCAGCGATGGAGCAGGATGAGCTAGGGGACGGCAAACATAGTCCAAGGCCACTGCTCGATCACAGCGATGCCGAGGACAAAACTTATAAACCTATCTCCGGAGAGGAGAACAGTCCGGACGACGATGCACACATCATCCCGGAAAAGCATTTGGAACAAGAGCACCTCCATAGAAGGCTTATTGCCACCGCGAGGAGCTTGAAGAAGCAGAAGCAACGGCTTAAAGCCGCGCAGGATACGCTCAACCACAGATGGAACAAAGCGCTCGACACTGACGAAATATAACAGTGATCGCCACACAAAGAGCTACCCAAAACGCAAGCTGCTGCCCGATTTCGACGACGAGGCTATCGCGCCCATTCCGCGGAAGAACAATACGGCCGATCTACTGGACCGACCACCCCATGGCCAAGACAGAGCGGCTAATGACGCCACACACAAGTCAGCACACGATCTACGTGAGCACCTGGACAAAAGAGCCGGTATGGCCAGGTCCATCTATGGATCTAGGAAGCGTGCTCCTACGCAGGATCACGGCCACCAAACCGACTACACTGATCGACTACCAGCTCGGAATCAACACCGAACACTACAGCCGTTGGACACATGTCACGACACATCCAAATACAGGGGCGCTGCGCACCCCCTGTGCTTCACCAATGAGGTGCTGGATCATGAATTTCCAGAGGGGCTTAAACCCGTAAACATCGAGTCATACGACGGAAGGACAGACCCTGCAGTATGGATTAAGGACTTTATTCTTCACATCCATATGGCTCGTGGAGACGATCTCCACGCCATCAAATACCTGCCCTTCAAGTTGAAAGGACCAGCTCGACACTGGTTGAAAATCCTCCCCGAAAATTCAATTGGAAGTTGGGAGGAACTCGAGGATGCTTTCAGGGCTAACTTTCAAGGGACCTATGTCCGACCTCCGGATGCAGATGATTTAAGTCACATAATCCAACAACCCGGAGAATCAGCCCATAAGCTTTGGAACAAATTTCTCACCAAGAAGAACCAAATCGTCGACTGTCCGGATGCTGAAGCCCTAGCAGCTTTCAAACACAGCGTCCGGGACGAATGGCTTGCCAGACACCTCGGCCAGGAAAAGCCGAGGACAATGGCAGCCTTAACAACTCTTATGACCCGCTTTTGTGCGGGAGAGGACAGTTGGTTGGCCCTCAGCGGCACCAGCAACCCAGGCACATCTGAAATCAGGGATGGCAATGGGAAGTTGTGACGCAATAAAAACAAGCGTCAAAACAATGAAGACAACACAGTGGTAAACGCCAAATTTAGGGGCTCTTGACCCGGTCAACGGAAAAAGCCATTTAAAGATAGTGGAGATGTACCGTCCAGCCTAAACAAAATTCTAGACAGATCCTGTCAGATTCATGGCACCCCTGAGAAACCTGCGAATCACACCAACAGAGAATGCTGGGTCTTCAAGCAGGCCGGCAAGCTAACGCCGAACACAAGGGGAGGGAGCCGCCAAGTGAAGACGAGGACGAACCTCGCCAGCCGAACACTGGGGGACAGAAAAAATTTCCACCAGAGGTCAAAACAGTGAACATGATTTACGCAACCCACATACCAAAGAGGAAGCGCAAGCGCGCACTCCGGGACATATACGCTGTAGAGCCCGTCGTCCCCAAATCCAACCCATGGTCGGCCTGCCCGGTCACTTTCGAGCGCAGGGATCATCCGACTAGTATCCGGCATGGAGTTTCAGCTGCCTTGGTGCTCAACCCAATGCTTGATGGGTACCATCTCACCCGAGTCCTCATGGTCAACGGCAGTAGTCTTAATCTGATATATCAGGACACTGTCCGCAAGATGGGGATAGACCCGTCAAGAATCAGCCAAAGCAGTACTACCTTTAAAGGAGTAATACCAGGCGTAGAGGCCTGCTGCACGGGCTCTCTAACATTAGGGGTCGTATTCGGTTCTCTCAACAACTTCTGAAGCGAAGAACTAATCTTCGACACCGCTCCGTTCCGAAGCGGTTATCATGCTCTACTCGGAAGAACGGCCTTCGCTCGTTTCAACGCAGTACCGCACTACGCTTATCTCAAACTTAAGATGTTCGGTCTACGCGGCACAGAGCGTTCTCTTCGTGCGGAAGACTACATGGCGGCTCTAGCAGCCGAATCACTAAACGGCCTCTCCACCCCGAATAACTGATTGGTCTTCGAGACCACGAACATGGCTAGACGTGTCCGGTGCACCACTAGTTGTAAACAGCCCAGATAAACCTGAGCTTGATTAATGGCTAGGCCCCCACAAGTGGTGCTAGGGGCTGCCCGCATGCAAAGGGTCCATAGTTCGGTTGGACCCTATTAATACTCAATAGATTGAACTCTCATGGTTCATTAAGAATAATCAACTTTTCGCACGGTCACAACAGATTCTTTCACCTGGGGTTTTCCTTTTTTTTATAGATGACCATCACACCCTTTCAGGATACGGCACAACAGAGACAAAGGTGCAGACGTGCAGTAGTGCCCCGTTCAAAGGTTTCTTTTTAGATTAAGACCCTGTGTAAACCTTTTTTATTGTCTCTTGTTGCCTCAGACCCTCATGGCACTTAAAATAACCAAGAGGGATACTGGCGTTATTGGCAAGTTTATGATTCGCCGATCTAAAATTGACGTTACAAGGGCAGCAACTAATGTGTTTTTGGGATTTATGCCCTCACCACAGCCGCTCTTTCGTCACGCCAGATTAATGCAGGTACTTGGAAATTTAGGGATCATTATCGAGGGCGGTACTCATCCCAGTATATGTTGAAAAGTCCGAATACCTTCGGGAGTGTTCAGCGTCGCGAGTTTGTCCTTATATGCATCAGCTCCGAATCATGTCTTTGGTCAATAGTTGGGTTTGCCCAGTCCCGTGTTTTGCTACCTTATGTTCCGCTCTATCGGCTAAGGTAGCACCGGGAGAACTACTGTTATTGTGCCCTGGTTCATCTGGATGAGCACCTCAGTAGAGAAAGCCGAAAACTGACTGTCATGATAAAGTGAGAGACTGGTCAACCACTCGATGACTCAGCGGAATCTTCGCGATTCCTCCACATTAACGAAGGACCAGTTTCCCGGTCACGTATGTACATGCACCGTATTCGGATGAACACGGACATACCAGGGGCTGTATAGTAGCCCCACTGTCAAACTCCTACGGCTAAGTGAAAGTGTTAAAGCTATATAGTCCGATTGCCTCGTTTGGCGTGCCACCACCTCCTTAACGGACCAAGACGTTTGATCAAGTGTGATTACGCGCTTTGCCGAACAGCCCCGCATTATATGCGAGGGGGCTGAAGCCGACGACTACAAACTTTCAGGTTATATACATATATACATAAACGGCCACACAGGAGGCACTACAATACTTTACGGGCAAAAGTATAAATATAGCCTTTATTATCAAAAGCATTGTTTTTACAATCAAGATACATGTCACTGGAACATGGTATTCTTTGAGCATTGAGCCTCTATTAAACTGGCACCTTCTAATACTTCTTCAAAATAGTGCTCGGGCGAGTCCTGGCCCCCGGGTGGACCCCCGGTTACAATATTGGTGGCCTCCATCTTTGCCCAATATGTCTTAACACGGGCAAGGGCCATCCGTGCACCCTCTATGCACGCCGACCTCTTGACAGTGTCGATGTGTGGCACAACACGAATAAATCATTGCACCAAATCAAAATAACTATCCGGACTTGGTTCTTTTGGCCATAGGTGGTCCACGACGGCCTTCATGGCAAGCCCGGATAACCTATGGAGCTCAGCCCATTCAGCCATTTGCTCATTCAACAGTAGCGGGCGCCTTGGATTACTGAACTACGACCAAAAAAAAATTCTGCCTCATGATCTTCTCGATCTTTGAAATACTCCGTCGCATCAGCAACACTCTTTGCTAAATCCAAGTATGCATCTGAAGAACTCCACAATTGATCAAGAGGGGCATACTTTGGATCGCCGAACTTCGTTCGCAATAAAAAGGCCTTCCCAGCCGCGATATCACCAAC
This sequence comes from Triticum aestivum, assembly GCF_018294505.1. Classification (NCBI taxonomy): domain Eukaryota; kingdom Viridiplantae; phylum Streptophyta; class Magnoliopsida; order Poales; family Poaceae; genus Triticum; species Triticum aestivum. The sequence continues at coordinate 295,075,335 of NC_057810.1, read as the reverse complement.
TTGCCGAAGCTCCTCCCGCGCTGATCTGATTTCAGAGCGAGTTTCCTTTGCTGCTTGCAAGGCCTACTTTAGGTCATCTGTCTTCGTTTGGTTTTCCCTTTCGAGAAGCTCATATCGGCTCGCGGTATTTTGCAGCTCAAGAGCCATGTTGGCTATTTTATCCTTACTTTGGCGATCAGCAGCCTGTTTGACTTTTAATTCTTCGGCTGCCTTTAGCGCGGCCGCATCACTTCTCCTGGCTTGCTCCTTGGCCCGGGCAAGTTCTGCCCGAAGGGTCTCCACGGCGGCAGCTCCATCTGCAGTCAAAGCATATTATAAATCCTAGCATCATGCTCTTATTAATATTTGCTGACCACTTAAATAAACATACCCTGTGCCTCGTCAAGATGCTTGTTCACAAGCGTGATGTCCGCATCCGCCACATCAAGTTGCTGCCTCAGTTCGGCAAATTCAGCAGTCCGGTCAGCCGCCGGATCTGCAATCGCCTGCGCACAAAATCAGCGCTATCATATGATCCTCTGCTCGCCTCGTCCGTATGGCAACCAGAGTCTCAGGGGCTACTATCTATACAATGTACACCTTGCGTGTATGGTACAATCAAATATATATATATATATATATCACTTTACTTACCTCAAAGCCTGTTAGGAGGCTAGCGCAGGCTTCTATCAATCCGCTTTTGGCGGAACAAACCTTCTCAATCACCGTACTCATAAGAGTACGATGTTCTTCATCAATGGAAGCGCCGCGAAGCGCTTCCAGCAAGTTGTCCGATGCCTCTAGATGGACAGAGGTCATCGATATAGGCGGCTCGCCCCCCTTAGATAGAGGCTGTCTGCCTGAATTCGGAACCACTGGGGGTTCCGAAGCCGTATCCGGCTGGGGGGCAAACATGTTGCGGCCCCGTTACCGGGGTCCATGGGGGTCTCCCCCCCCCCCCCCATGTGCCCGGCGACTGGGATTTCGCCTGGGGGCGTCTCCAGAACTGTCTCCCCTTGGCCCGGTATCCTCTGAGACAACACCTCAGTGCCGTCTGCGGGCCTGGTGGAGGACACTGTCGGGAGTGAATCGTTGTTCATCGCCGACGGGCCCAGAGACCCCTACGAAGAGGATACCTCGATGTAGGATTTGGCCGGACTGCAAGTGTACGTCTGGCATGATAATAAGCAATAAAACAAACATACCAGAAATGCTATTGTGGCCGGATACTTATGACTTCGCCAGGGGCTTGTCCCTGGGCTCCCACTCCTTGCCGTTGTAGGTGGCGGTGGTGGAATGGTCCAGAAGGAAGGTCTTTCCCTTCTTGGACACCTCAGCCTCCCCCTGCGGGGCGGCCTTTCTCTTCTCCCCCCCCCCCCCCCCGGTTGGGGAGGGAGAGATTTCCTCTTCCTCCTCCTCGTCTTCGTTGGAGGAGTGCGTTTTGGTGTCTACAGACGTCATGTCCGATGCCACCTTGTGACAGAGACCTTTCCTGGTCCCTACAGCCTTCTTCTTAGCCTTCTTCTACGGCACCTCATAGGGCTCCAGAAACAGCATCTTCGTTAGAAGAGACGATTCTAGGTCTTCAGGTAGCGGGGCCGGACAGTCAATCCACTCTGCTCTCGCTACCCAGTCCTGATTAAATCGGCATCGAGGCTTAGATTCCTCCTGTGAATGCGCTGGTTAAAAGCACATCTTGCAAAATATAAAAACTCACCGGGTGGGCTTGGCGTTTCGTGCTGAGTCTGCAATCTTCGGTTATGGATGGAGGGACCTCGTTGGCCTTGAATAGCACCTTCCAGACGTCTTCGTGCATCATGGCAAGGAGCTCTTGCAGCGTCTGGTGTTCGGCCGGGTCGAACTCCCACAGATTGTAAGCCCGTCTCTGACACGGAAGAATCCGGTGGAGGAGCATGACTTGGACCACGTTGACAAGCTTGATTTTCTTGCCTATCATATTTTGGACACAGGTATGAAGTCCGGTCAGCTCCACCGCTGAGCCCCAGGTTAAGCCCTTCTCTTTCCAGGAGGTGAGCCGCATGGGGACGCCGGATCGAAATTCGGGGGTCGCCGCCCAGTTGGTGTCGCACGGCTCGGTGATGTAGAACCACCCCGATTGCCACCCCTTCACGGTCTCCACAAAGGAGCCTTGCCAGGTGACATTGGGCATCTTGCCCACCATGGCGCCCCCGCACTCCGCTTGCTGACCGCCCACCACCTTTGGCTTCACGTTGAAGGTCTTCAGCCATAGGCTGAAGTGGGGCGTAATGCGAAGGCCTCGCACACGACGATAAACGCCGAGATGCTGAGGATGAAGTTGGGGGGGCAGATCATGGAAGTCTAGCCCGTAGTAGAACATAAGCCCGCGGACAAACGGGTGGAGGGGGAATCCCGGTCCACAAACAAAGTGAGAGAGGAATACTACCCTTTCCTAGGGGTTCGGGGTAGGGACGATCTGCCCTTCAGACACCACGTACAATTGTCGTAGGGTTCTGAGAATCAATTTCTTCATTAATTTCTTCACACTTAGAGTGTTATTCTTCATTGATTGAAGAAAAACGTTTCTTCATGTGTTGCACATCTAAGTCATCAATTTTGCATAAGTGTTAGGATGTGTGTCCTTTTCAAAGAACATTTGAAGATTCTAAGATATTTAGCTCACACCGCAACTTGCTAAATCTCTTCTCATCCAAGGGCTTAGTGAAGATATCAGCTAGCTGTTCTTCAGTCTTCACGTGCTCGATGGAGATGTCGCCCTTCAACACATGATCACGAAGAAAATGATGACGAATCTGAATGTGCTTTGTCTTCGAGTGCTGAACTGGGTTGTGAGCAATTTTGATGGCACTCTCATTGTCGCAGAGGAGAGGCACATTCTTCACGTTGATGCCATAGTCCTTGAGTGTTTGCTTCATCCAAAGTAGTTGAGCACAGCAAGAGCTAGCAGCAATGTATTCAGCTTCCGCAGTGGACAGTGATACGCAGTTTTGTTTCTTCGAGGACCAACAGACCAAAGATCGTCCGAGGAAATGACAAGTGCCAGAAGTTGACTTGCGGTCCACACGATCACCAGCATGGTCAGAGTCAGAATATCCAATGAGATCAAAAGCAGAGCCCTTGGGGTACCATAATCCTAGTGTTGGTGTGTGAGCTAGATATCGAAGAATATGCTTCATAGCCTTATGGTGTGATTCCTTCGATGCAGCTTGAAATCGGGCACACATGCAAATACTAAGCATTATATCTGGCCTAGATGCACATAAGTACAATAAAGAACCAATCATGGAGCGGTATACCTTGTGATCGAAGTCAATACCATTTTCATCAGTGCATAGATGGCCTTTTGTGGGCATAGGAATTTTGACGCCTTTGCAATCTTGCATGCCGAATTTCCTCAGTACATCTTTGAGGTATTTCTCCTGAGATATGAATATGCCATTGCGCTGTTGACGAATTTGAAGACCTAAGAAGAATTTAAACTCTCCCATCATAGACATTTGATATTCTTCACTCATCATATAGGCAAATTCATCACTATAACGTTGGTCAGTACAGCCAAAGATAATATCATCAACATATATTTGGCACACAAACAGTTCACCATCATAAGATTTAGTAAAGAGAGTAGGGTCGAGTGAACCGGGTGTGAAGCCATTCTTCACGAAGAATTCCTTCAATGTATCATACCACGCCCGAGGGGCTTGCTTGAGGCCATAGAGGGCCTTATTAAGTCTGAAGACTTTGTCAGGATTCTTTGGATCTTCAAAACCTCGGGGTTAAGCAACATATACTTCTTCCTCAAGCTTACCATTGAGGAATGCACTTTTCACATCCATTTGATATAAGATGATATCATGATGGTTAGCATAAGCAAGTAATATGCGAATAGCCTCAAGTCTAGCAACAGGTGCAAAAGTTTCATCGAAATCAATTCCTTCAACCTGTGTGTAGCCTTGAGCTACCAGTCATGCCTTATTCCTTACCACAAGGCCATTTTCATCTTGCTTGTTGCGGTAGATCCACTTTGTGCCAATGATATTATGCTTGCGAGGATCTGGACGTTTAACCAGTTCCCAGACATTGTTGAGCTCGAACTGATGTAATTCTTCTTGCATAGCCTGAATCCACTCCGGCTCCAAAAATGCTTCATCTACCTTAGTGGGCTCTATGATAGAGACAAAAGCATAGTGCCCACAAAAGTTAGATAAATGTGAAGCTTTTGAGCGTGTGAGAGGACCTGGTGCTCTAATGTCATCGATGATCTTCTCCACTTGCACTTCTTTTGCAACGCGAGGATGAGCTGGTTGTCGCTGAGGAGTTTGATCAGCATTTTCTTCAGCACCATTTTCCTCAGCATTTTCTTCAGGTGTATCAGCTCGATGTTCTTCATGAACTGGAATGAATTCTTCAGCAAATTCTTCAGTAGGAATGACATCCTCAGTTGCGAGCCATTAGTTTCATCGAACCGCACATCTACAGTGTCAACAATCTTGTGAAGAACAATGTTGAAGACTCTGTAGGTGTGCGAGTCCTTTCCGTAACCAAGCATAAAACCTTCATGTGCTTTCGGTGCAAATTTAGAATTGTGGTGAGGATCTCTAATCCAACATTTAGCACCGAAGACTTTGAAATAACTCACATTGGGTTTCTTGTCAGTGAGGAGTTCATAGGCCGTCTTCTTGAAGAATTTGTGAAGATATACTCTGTTGATGATGTGGCACGCAGTATCAATTGCATCAATCCAAAAACGATGAGGCATTTTGTATTCATCAAGCATAGTGCGAGCCATCTCAACAAGAGTTCTGTTCTTGCGCTCCACTACGCCATTTTGCTGAGGAGTATAGGGAGCAGATAACTCATGAGTAATACCAAGTTCATCAAGATAGGCATCAAGACCGGAATTCTTGAACTCAGTTCCATTGTCACTTCTGATGTGCTTGATCTTCACACCAAAGTTGGTTGAAGCCCTCGAGGAAAAACGTTTGAAGACTTCCTGCACTTCATGTTTGTAAGTAACAATGTGTACCCATGTATATCGAGAGTAATTATCAACAATGACAAACCATATAGAGATGCATCATTAGTGACTGCCGAGTAATGATTAGGTCCGAAGAGGTCCATGTGAAGCAATTCGAATGGACGAGTAGTGGTCATGATAGTCTTCGCTGGATGGTTGGCCTTGGTCATTTTTCCAGCTTCACAGGCTCCGCATAAGTGATCCTTGAGGAATTTGACATTCTCAATGCCAATGACATGCTTCTTCTTCGCAAGTGTGTGCAAATTCCTCATGCCTGCGTGACCAAGTCGTCGATGCCATAGCCAGCCTTCTGAAGCTTTTGCAAGTAGACACATGGCTGGTTGTGGTCCTGTAGAGAAATCAACAATATACAAATCTCATCTCCTAAAGCCTTCGAAGACTTTGGAATTGTCAGCTTCCATAATCACAACACAGCGATACTTGCCAAAGACAACAACCATATCAAGATCACAAAGCATTGAGACTGACATGAGGTTGTATCCTAAGGACTCAACAAGCATGACTTTGTTCATGTGTTTATCCTTAGAGATCGCAACCTTACCAAGACCCAATACCTGACTTTTGCCTTTGTCAGCAAAGATGATATGCTTCAGATGTGACGGTGATAAGGAAGCATCCATCAAAAGATTCTTGTCACCAGTCATGTGATTTGTACATCCACTATCGAGGACCCATTCAGTGGTTTTGGGTTGATCATCCTGCAGATGAATTAGTGTAGCTTACAATCTCATATGCTTCATCAATGAAGAATATGATATCAAGTTCATTAGATGAATTTCATCAAGCAGTAAGCAGATATAGCAGTAGGAGGACGTGTGAAAGTTTATTTCATCATGATTCGCCTGCGTCCTTTCAGGCAATTTTGTCAGGTCCCCAGCAAATTCTTTAGACGTTAAGACACGTCTGGAGACCTGACCCTGCAAAAGAGATTAGTTCTTTTTCTTCACCACCCACATCTGAAGGGGTGGCAAAGAGTTCATCACTCTGCGAGCACCATACGAGAATGGTGGCATAGAAGCCAAACCATTTCGTTTCACATAAGAGGGGTTAGGGTAAGCATATGAATAAGCAAAGAAATTCTTCGAGGACTTATGAACATAATGCTTTGAAGAATAATGTGCATATTCATAGCCCTTAGCTCTACCCTGCGAAACAGAGTTGTTAGCACGATGATAGTCATATGAGGACTTTGATCCATTTGAGGAATTTGATCCATGTGAGGAATTTTGTCCGTGTGAGGACTTGGATTCATATGAAGAATTTGGTCCATATGAAGAGTTTGATCTGGGGTTCCTGTTCTTCACAGGTGGTGTCATGAGGACATTTACCTGAAGACTTTCAACATAACTTTTGGGAACCCAGATTTTCTTCATAGGGGGATCGTTCCTGCAGTTAGTCCCAACATATCTAGTAAATACTTCACCATTCTGATTTTTGAACAGTTTATAGTTGGAGTCAAATGACTCATCAGAAGAATGAGGAGATTCACATGTAAAGCCAGATAAGTTGGATGGATCAACTGGAGGTCCCTTTGCAGCAACCCATGAGGTTTTGGGGTACTGCTCAGGCTTCCAATATGTTCTATCAGCATTAAGTTTCCTCTCAAAGGCGATACCCTCTTTCCTAGGGTTTCTGTTGAGGATCTGCTTTTTAAGCACATCACAAAGAGTCTGATGCCCTTTGAGGCTTTTGTACATGCTTGTCATGTACAATTCCTTCAGCCTTGCATCGTCAGTGATACTAGCAATGTCCTCAGATGAGGAATTAGTGATAGCAGAGGCAGGTGAAGAGTTTGTAACAGTTGACGCATTTGAACATTCAGGTGAAGAATTAGCAGATTCACGTTCAATGCACTTTAAGCATGGAGGAACAAATTCTTCCTGAGAAGTGCTGATTTGTTGAGCAAGTAATGAATCGTGCTCCTTCTAAAGATCTTCATAACTCACTCTTAGCTTCTCAAGATCTTGCTTTCTTTGAAGAAATTCATAAGAAAGTTTCTCATGATCAGATAAGAGAGTGTTATGATGATTTTGAAGGTTATCAAACCTAGACTGAAGTCTCTGAAGATTTTTAGTCAGGGCTTTAGTGCGATCCATTTCTTCACCCAACATATCATCACTTTTGTCTAGCATGTTTTGAACCTTTTCAAAAGCCCTTTGTTGTTTTACTGCAATCTTAGCAAGTTTAGAGTAGTTGGGCTTGAGATTCTCATCAAATTCATTTTCACTAGATTCAGAGGAGGTGTATTTGAGTACCTTTGCACCTTTTGCCATGAAGCAATAGGTGGGAGCGTAGTCATCATTATCTTCATCAGGGTTGTCGGTGGGGTCAGTTTCTTCAGTGTTGAAGATGGACTTGCTAACGAAGGCAGTAGCGAAGGCCAGACTCGCCACACCAGATTCGGATTCTTCAGACGCCTCCTCTTCCTCATGTTCCTCAGATTCAGCTTCAGAGTCCATTTCCTTGCCAATGAATGCCCGAGCCTTCTTGGAGCTGCTCTTCTTGTGAGATGAAGACTTCGAGGATTTTGATGACGAAGATTTTGACGATTTCTTCTTCTTCTTCGCATCATCAGAACTGTAATCCTTGTATTTCTTCTTCTTCAATTCCTTTTCCCACTGAGGACAATCTTGAATATAATGACCAGGTTTCTTGCATTTGTGGCACAGCCTTCTCTTATAGTCACTTGATGATGAATCACTGCTTCTTGAGGATTTTCTAAAGCGACCACGTCTTGAGAACTTCTAAAATTTCTTCACGAGCAGTGCTAGCTCCTGGCTCAATTCTTCAGGATCACCAAGGCTACTACCAGAATCCTCACATTCAGATTCAGACACAACCTTGGCCTTCAGGGCACGTGGTTTGCCATAGCTTGAACCATAGAGATCTCTCTTTTCAGCAAGCTGGAACTCGTGAGTATTTAGCCTTTCGAGGATATCGGCAGGATCAAGAGACTTGTAGTCAACCCATTCTTGTATCATCAGACCCAGAGTATCAAATGAGGAATCAAGCGATCTCAACAGTTTCTTCACCACCTCATGGTCAGTGATGTCAGTGGCACCGAGGGCTTGAAGCTCATTTGAGATGTCAGTGAGGCGATCAAAGGTTTGTTGGACATTTTCATTGTCGAGTCTTTTGAAGCGGTTGAAGAGATTCCGAAGAACATCAACTCGAGAGTCACGCTGAGTTGAGACTCCTTCATTCACTTTGGACAGCCTATCCCAGATAAGCTTAGCAGTTTCCAAAGCACTCACTCTTCCATACTGTCCTTTACTCAGGTGGCCACATATGATATTCTTCGCTTGAGAATTGAGTTGCTTGAATCTCTTCACATCGGTAGCGTTCAGTGAGGGTGAGACAGAGGGAACACCATTTTCCACAACATACCAGAGATCGTTGTTAATTGCCTCGAGATGCATTCGCATCTTGTTTTTCCAGTAGGGGTAGTCCGTCCCATCAAAGGTAGGACACCCAGCCGAGACATTGATCATACCTGTGGTCGACATAACTAAAACTCCAGGCGGTTAAACCAAAATCACACAGAACAAGGGAGTACCTTGCTCTGATACCAATTGAAAGTGCGTTATGTCGACTAGAGGGGGGGTGAATAGGCGATTTTTATGAATTCTTCACTGAGGATTTTGCCGGTGAGGAAATTCCTTAGCGAAGAACTATTAGCAGCGGAATAGATACTCAGAAGTAAGCATAACAGAATACAAGCATGGTCATCATGATGAAATGAAGACTAGCACAGAGTACAGAAAGCGTAATCACAGGATAACACAAGATGAAGACAAACAGACTGAAGAAATTGAACTGAGGAAATTGAGAAAGTCTTCAGTCAAAGTCTTCAAACACATATATGAACAAACACTCAACACAGTAATCAGGAAATGAAAGGGTTGAGGAAATAGAACCAGTTAGGTTGGTGAAGACAATGATTTGGTAGACCAGTTTCAACTGCTGTCTCAGTTGTACGTCTGGTTGGAGCGGCTGAGTATTTAAACTCGAGGACACACAGTCCCGGACACCCAGTCGCTGAGCACGCAGCTCAGGACATCTAGTCCTCACTGTATTCTCCTTGAACTAAGATCACACAGATCTCGTCCAATCACTCGTGGTAAGTGTTCAGGTGACTTCCAAACCTTCACAGACTTGGTCACTCGGCGATCCACAATTCCTCTTGGATGCTCTAGACCTTGACGCCTAACCGTCTGGAAGAAGCATAGTCTTCAAAGGTAACAAGCATCAGATCCACGCAGGATTAATTTCTTTAGTGATGCTCAATCACTTTGGGTTTGTAGGGGTTTGGTTTTGGGTTTTCCTCACTCGATGATTTTCGCTCAAAGTCCTCGGAGGATGGGTTGCTCTCAAATGACAAGTGTCAAGTTCTCTCGGAGCAGCCAAGCAACTAGTGGTTGTAGGGGGCGGCTATTTATAGCCTAGGGAGCAGCCCGACATGATAAGACATAAATGCCCCTCAATGATATGACCGTTAGGTGGATAAGATATTTTGGGACAGCTGGCGCGCAGCATAGCAACGGTCGGAAATTTGACTCTCAAATTCCTCAGGGCTATCATGTTCCTCACTGTGTAGGTAATTCGCACTGACGAATTCCTAACTCCTCAGTCAGAACAAATTCATCAGCGACCAGAAGAACTTCGTCTCTGTCACTAAAGAAAGTGGCTGAACTGTATGAGATTTCCAAAGGCTTCACTCGAAGGGATTGGTAGGTGTAGGATTTTGAGTTGAGCATCACATGGAAATTTTTCCTTAGTATTTCCTCGACCCCCTTTAACAGTACGGTGTTTCCTATGACTCAAGAAAGAGAAAATAAAACTACAAAAACAAAAGTCTTCATGCTTCATGTTCCACAAATGAATACCAAGTCTTCAAGGTCACACCAATTTCTTCATTTTCAAAGTCTTCAGAAAGTCTTCAGAATATCAAAGTTTTCAGTTGAAGAACTTCATTTTTAGGGGTCAACTTTCTCTGTAAATATCAAACTCCTCATAGACTTATAGACCTGTGTACACTCACAAACGCATTAGTCCCTTAACCTATAAGTCTTCAATACACCAAAATCACTAAGGGGCACTAGATGCACTTACAGAACACCGCCACTCATCATCGCCACGAGGTCGTCATCGACATTGACCACTTCATCATCATTCGTCCTTGCTTACAAACGACTACCTCGACGGTAACCTCGACAACATCATTGTACATTCTCCTTGTCATTGCATAATTACCCCCTAGACCATTTTACGTCACTTGCCTATCGAGACTAGCCATTGAGTATTGCCGACAATGTTACTTGTGCACATTAGTGATCATTGATCTACACCTTCCATTGCATATATACCATATCATATTGGTATCATCTTGCTATCATATCATATCTTGTGTCACAAGTTTGTTCCCGCATATACACTATTGCTATCTTGGTTTGTGCATTGTGCAAAAGTGGCCATATCAAAAAAAGAATAAGCTTTTAAGCAAAGAAAAAGAGTGAACAATGAGCTTGTAAGCAAGAGCCATAGCATCATATCATAGTGCATTACAATATATCATATGGTATCATACTTGTTCGTCTTGGATCATCGTGTGAGAAACACTGGAACATCGTACACATATAGCATCCTTCGGATAGAAAGTTGATACATTACGCATACTAGTAGAGTGCCCGTGCGTTGCCACGTGCTCTTAAAAAAGTTACAAGAGTTACATGTTAAATTGGTCTTACACCATGCTACGGGCTACAATGCATATAAATAAATTAAATAAATGATTAAGGTCATCTTCAAAATCGAAGCCCATTTCTCCCTCATATGTCCGGGCATTTTTGAGATCAAACAGGTGGATCAGTAGCTTCAACTTTTGTGCAAGCATAAGAAATATCTTTTTCGTCAGTAGCAATCAGTAGTTTAAGGCTTCACGACAATTGATGAGCTCCCTCCCTCCCTCTCTCCTTTACCAGTAAAAACGAATAGAAGCAGAAACAACACCGTTTAGTGAAGAATCCCATCTTGTCTCTCTCTTACTCTTTTTTTGCCAAACATCTCTCAGCCACTGGGATCTCTTTGTCATTCCCTGCTCTATGTATTTAAAAACAAGAATATCTGATATCTTCATCATTAAATAAATAGTAAAAAAGCCAAGGGCCAAACCCAAATATTTTGGAATGAATATCTGCTGCCACTTCCAAATGATAACACCAATTCTTAACTCCACCAGCATGCAGTAGAATTTTTACTATAGGATACTGGATACAAATGGCTTTGTAAAAGGTCTCATGCACTCTTCTTGATGTGTAAGTACATCAAACATGTTCGAACAAGCAGAAATTAATTTTCCAAAAAAAGTTGTACTTCAGTAAGCCTATAGAAATCCACACAGAAAACAAATAAGTTTACTTCAGTAGACAGGGATCGACACACTTGGAGACATAACCACACAACAATATAGGATCTGCAGAAATAGAAAAACAACCACACACTCCCTCCGTCCTAAAATAAGTGGCTCGACCTTAGTACAACTTTGTACTAAATTTGGTACAAAGTTAAGAAACTTATTTTGGGACGGAGGGAGTATCAGGTACATACCTTGATGTAACCACAAACAACATCGATCTACATGTTAAAATAACACCATATGATACCCCCAAAAAAACCTGAGCAGATGATAATAACACCAGTTTCCCATCTAGCATCTCAATCTAAACCCAAGGATCATGCATCATTTGTAGAAAGGGAAGAACAACTCAAATGTAGAGAGATATTAAAAGTTTCCGTAATGCAACTGCTTGGAACCTCCGTGCGTGTGTGTGTGTGTGTTTGGACATGTGTGGAACCTTGGGGGATGCTTGATGTGGGCGGTTGCTTTATAATATAAAGCGGGGCGAAAGCCTTTTACGGTAATGCAACTGTTTTTCTAAAAGTAGAGAGATATCAGGTATTCTGTCCATATGTGCTCTAAAATATTTTGGAAGCCATCACCAAATATCTGTTCTGTGATAGCTTAGTACTGAAACAATTGATTATATTCGAAGGAATAACTCACTACAAGCGCATGAAACAAGATCAACTGAGTTGCTGATTTTATTAAGTAGGAACAAAATGTAAATCATGCAAAAAATAAAGTGCAATGTAGTGCAGATGACGTCAAACGTCCAGGTGAGTACCTAAAGGCCTACTCTTACTGCTTGAATTAGAAAAACAATGGATTAGCAGTACTTGTTTAATTGTTTTAGTTTTCCAGATTTTGGAAAGCTACAAGAGTAGTTGCCTCTTTTTCGAGCAATTCAGTTCAGCTATTTGACAACCACATTTTCTCGACAATCTCAGCTTATTAGGTTGCTTTTCTCTAGCTCTATAGTGTATAGTATGGGACAAAATTTCACCATACACAACAAGGGGGCATTTTTGGTTATGAGGTTATCCCTCAGCTAGCTAGGGATAGCCACTTTTCAGGTGGCGGCCGTGCCATTGTTTGAGAGATGACCAATCATATGGGCAACCAAGGTATACTGAATATGCTCTCAAAACTTGGCTAAGCACATCCACAAAAATCTGGCGGATACAACCAGCCACCCCACTCCCGTTCCTTCGTAGACCGTACCCGGTCCAACACCAGTAGCAGCTCATCATTGCTGCTGAGCTCGGCCTCCAATGCTTCCTCTAGCAGCCTCCGCACCCTCCCGACCTCGAGCAGTATATGAGACACTCTCCCAATATTAACATATCTGAATCGTCCCCAACAGAGAATGCAATTTTCATCAGGTAATCTACAACGGCGATATAGTTTCAGAAAATAGACATCAGACTGGCCAAATTATATTAAGAAATAAATTTGACCTTATGCTTGTATGCTTGGAAAGAGCCTCATCTTTTTGGTCATATGGCTCTAGTAAGGAAGAGTCGAACTTTCTATCCAGATGTCTCTCGCGTCCACCAACAGAGCCTGACAGAAAAATCCTGAACCAGCACTACGTTAAACACTGAGGTGTTGGCATATGATTCCAAAAAAAATATCCACACAATTGCTGAACTGAATGAGCAACCTGTCCGCACCTCGATTGCAGACTTGACAAGCTCTTCCTTCTTGACCTTCTCTGTGAGGCCCAGAAACTGCATGGTCAGAGATGCATCATAAAAAGAGTACATATGATCCACTCGCTTATAAATTCTCCTCAACTGTATACTGCAAACAGAAAAAGGGAGGCATGTGAAGCTACAGGGCGTCGAACTACAATGATAAAATCCATGACTATTTAACCCGTAACCGCGTCAATGGATCGAGCAACAGCACGGTTTGGCAACAACCACGGGGGCGCATTTCTGGGAAATTCAAACTCAGAAGCAGAAAACAAAATCAAGAAATTCAACAACTTGCACAGTATCTCAAAGATTAAAGCAACAGTAACATCTGACACAAATAACCTCGCAGAAATAAAGGATCAGTCACCCCATGGTTGACTTGAACCTGAACTCCAGAAACAGCCAGAAGCACCCAGATACAAACTGAAATCACAAAAATGAACATAATTTTGACAGTTTGCAGAACTGTGCAAAAATGGTAGAACCGTGCCTAGATTCATTTATTAATTAGTTGCTTATAAGCATAAAAAGGAAGCCTATCTTCATGGCCTACATTATGAGCTAAACCATATCCAATAGAGGATTAACATGCATGAACATCTGGATGCAAGTGATTCAAGCTGAGCTCCTGCCCACAAAGAAAAAAAAATACATATGCAAGTGAATCAAGCCGAGCTCCTGCCCACGCGGTCCAACCCCTGGATGCCTGCGTTAATGGAGCAGAAGTTGTGCTCTCACCTGAAGGCTGCTGGAGGGGCTCGATGGGATTGGCAGCTTCCAGAACCAGAGCTCGGCAGGTCCAAAACTCAAGGGGCCAACACTGGCAATGCCGATGACACCGCCACCTCGCCCCCGAGTTGTGGTCACGGTCTCTGGCGCCGGCGCAGACATCGGCATCTCACCCTCATTACAGTTCACTGTCGTCGGTGCGATGCCCCATCCTTGGCTGTTGTAGAACTGAATAAATTACATGTAATTTTTTTGAGTGAATTTTTTTTGTGCTTCTACTGTAGTATATTTTGCACTTGAAAGAAATTGTAGGACTCTACGGACCAATACTACCATTGTTGCTTCATGTACTACTAATTTCTTAATAGACAAATATAAGTTTCGAAGGAAAATGAATATAAGCTCCGAAGGCAATCATAAGTATTCATTTGCCCATTGAAATAGTTAACTACTACATTCAAAACAAAATTGCCCAATCAATTAAGAAACTATAGGAATCAAGGCAAATTGGTATATCACTAAATTTCAAATATAACCTAAATGGCACATACACGTGGAACCGTCATTAAATACTCACCCCTCCTGGTGTTACCTGATTTCAACGTGGAAACATAGTTGTCGCTTCACCAGAGAAAACATTTAATGTAAACGGCGGGACCCCTCTTAGAAAGATATAAAAATTAGTGATTAGCACAGGCCATTATCAAAATTCTTTTTAAATTAACACAAGCATGGCAGAGTTTTTTCTTCATCCAAAATAAATCTTCTTACTGGTACGATTTGAGAATGGAAACAAAAGTATGTGTTGGCTTTCCTTCCTATTTTAAATAGTATACACCAAATAATAACAAGAATGCAATTGCCTTGGCACGGTTTCAAAGAGAAGCATGTTTCCGTTTTGTTACCTGAGCACCACCTTCCATTATGCCTAGCACAATCTGTGTCGCTACATACTGTTGAACAAACAAAACAATAAAATCATCATCAGGTAGAGCATCTCGACAAGTTTCTCTGAGCATCACCTTCCATCACGCCTAGCACAATCTGTGTTGCTGCATACTATTGAACAAACAAACAAAAGATTATCATCAGGTAGAGAACCTTCGTAACGAGTGAACAACTACAACAATTAGGAGTCATCTTTTCCCGATTGAAAGATATTTTGTGTTAAGGTTCAAGCAAAATAGCACAAAAGCATACACAGAAACTTGATAAGTTCAAAGACGAAAACACGTCGGTTTACAACATTATTTGAAGACGGAAATCTAATGTAGTTTCTTTAAGATTCAATATACTAACAACCTGTTCAGTAATGTTTCTGCACAAATGCGATGAAGATTTATATTTCTATACTAAGGGAATACACCCAAATAGCTATATAATTTTCCTGATTTCCATACTATTTAGATTCTGAAGGCGAATAAAGGAATTGCTTACAGTACAAAATATATGTGCAGACGTGCTTTATGGAGCAAACAGGCTAGGTGCTCGCTAGCTAGAGATTATCCCATGCCAATAATTCATCAGTGTGTGTGACATGACCTTGAATAAAACTAGATGACCCGTTGCGCCAATGGCGCAAAGGCCGACGGCAAGCCAAGTATTGTAAGAGTGGTGATAGAAAAACTCAGTCACAGATTAAAATAATGAGTACTTACTACTGGTTATTGTTTCTGTTCATGATTACTATTTCTCCTGGAACACTCTGTGCTAAATGATAGTGCTATATCCCTTGAGTGGAAGGTGCATGCCTCTTTCTTGCTTAGCATATTTGTTGTTGCTGGTGAGTACTTGATGTTTGAAACAGAAAAAGTAGCAATAACAGATAATTATAGATAAGGATGGCATTATGCATATTAATAGATCGATGAGGAACAGCAGCTGAGGTTATATAGGTAAAAGCATATGTAATAGTTGTTCAAAAGCAACAGATAGCATCGTCGAAAAACAGAGGAAGGTAGTCCTATTATAGAGCTTGATTAGTAGTCCTTACAATGCTAGATGATATTTAGATACGATTTCCGTTGTTGTTGATGGTTCATCTAAAGGCAATGCACGATGAGAACCAGGCGCTGCTTTGTGGTGACCTTGAAACGAAAGGTACAGAAGTCTACTTCATGGATTTTTGAAAGGCGGCGGAACTCAGACCAGTTGGTTGTCACGGTGGCTCTCTTGTCGGTTCCTAGCATGATGCGACAATTGGCGTGTAGATCACTGTTTGCAAGCCTGACCTTGAGCGTATTATAATCTGAATCTTTTAGTTTGCTTTTAGTGTAGTTGACCTGAAAATACTGATAAGAAAAAAGGAATCAATTGAATGGATAGGAGAGTGTCTTGTCACTCTTACACTGAGAAGGTTTAAATATAGATAGTGAGAACAGTTATCAGTAAATAATGGCACGAAGCAAAAGAAGGGTGCAGAGCATAGGATCCAGTTTTTAGATAAGTCTATGAGTCGGTCATATAGGAGGCATATCACTTTTCACTATGCTAATCCTGGCACATATAATTTAATACTACAATTTGAGAACTAAAATTGCTACTCCAATGGTAGTGCATATATTCCCTTATAAGCTTAGAAGTTATAAGAACACCTCATTCGACATCTCCTTTACTGGAAGAAAACTAAAGTAGTCTATGCCGGAGTTCATGCCCAGCAACCGAGTCTACACCTTTTCTCTGTGCATAGCTTTATTTTCAGTTACGTATGTCTGAGATAAGGCTACACAAGGAAGGATCAGGAATTCAGGATTTAGTTCAATGTTGTAACAGAGTTATATATGAACCCTTAAAGAAAAAAAGATTTTATTTACAGAGAGTATCTATAAAAATGCTGCAGTACACAGATTTATGGTGAAAACGTCAACTATTATTCTGAAGTGGCAGAGAGGCAGGGATGAAGATATAGTGATATTCTGGATTGGTGGCAGGCTGTGGCGAAGGCGGCCATGGCGTCCTTGTCCACCACACCTCCACCCTCCTCCTTCGCCGGCGCCGGCCACGGCAACCCAGGCGAGCTTGTCCTGGACCAGCTGCCACGCGATGGCCTTGGGGAGCTCCTTCGCCTCCGCCTCCGTCATCGCCGCTGCTAGTGTAGGCTTGGCCTTGGGCGCCCCTCGGGCGGCTGCAGTGCTTTGGTCTTGCCCGCCATAGATCAATACACTGCTGTTGGTGGTGGCTGGTGAGGCGACATGGGAAAGCACGGAGGCATCGTCGAGGAAGAAGAGGACACACTATATAGTTGTCCACCACTGCTCACCTCGACAGCTCGGACGCCTCTGCTGCACCGCCGGAGACACAGGATGAAGCCGAGGTGAGGCAAAATATATAGAGGAAGCACATAAACACAGTAACACAGATATGAATAGTACTAACCGAGCATATACGTATCATACAGGATGCTGCAAAGTATATCTTTTCAGATGGAAATAGTTGCAGAACCACTCTAACCTTGACCTGACACCCACGAACAGATCTCATACTCATTGCCCCATGAACCGTATGAATAAAAAATAATAAGGATGATCAGTAGTCACCAACAATTTGCAATAATAAAAATCTATTATTTTGATGCATATATCACTATATCAGAGGCCCCAAGTATTAAGCTGGATTAACATTCAAACTTCAGTAATTTTACACTTCTGGCTGTTCTAATGAGAAAGCGGAATTCCATAGAACATACTCCCTCCGTCCGAAAATACTTGTCATCAAAATGAATAAAAAAGGATGCATCTAGAACTAAAATACATCTAAATACATCCCCTTTTATTCATTTTGATGACAAGTATTTCCGGACGGAGGGAGTATAAGGCATATACTAACCTGCAGTTGGACGGAAGTTTAATTCTAGTTCCATCTTCTCAATGTATTTATGTGCACATCAAGAATCCAACTGTCCAAATTTGCATCCATGCATCATGAAGGCTAATCGCGTCTGAACTCAAAGAAAAAGTATTATCTGAAGAACAGATGGGATTTAGTGAGAAGTAGACCAAATCTTCTGGACTTGGCTAATCACATCTGAATTTATACAAAGATGAAAAGATTGTCCGTTCACTTATTTCTCCTACGGAAAGGAGCATCGATGGTTTTATGTGTGCTTCCAGCTGCCTGGGCACTTTGTGGCACCTGGACAGATGGGATTTAGTGAGAAATAAGTGAACAGGATATCTTTAGGCACCGCTTGGAATGGGGGTAATTTTATACGCGTGTATTTATTCTACAGGTGTAAGTTACAGGTCAACAGTTAAGATCAGCCTGAAATGAAAACGAACCAGAGGACGTCCGTATCTTATACCGGCCAGAAAACGAGCAGAAACGCTAATCCAAACAGGGCCTTAAAGTATTTCCCAAAAAGCATGATAGTACAGAATACGCACAATATCCATTGTTGACGAGAGAAATAAGAATAACAGTTCCAGCAGAACAACGACATGGAAAAGAATTTTATTTGGGTCTCATTTTCAAACACCCTAAACCCTCCAAGCCCTCAAGGAGTTTCGGAACTATCTCTCCAGCTTCTGTACCTCATAGCACCTGCCAAGGTTTCTTGCCAAGGGAAAAAAAGGCTAGGGTGCTTGAATACTGGTCAGGCCTAGCAAACAGGTAGGAAGAAATTCTTCAGACGATGGTAAAAGAAATTACAGCTAAGAAACATGGCAGCTTGCATCGGGACTTTCTCCTCTGGAGAAAGTTCAGCTCAAATGGACAATTTATGGTCCACGTCAAAGGTACAACCTCTAGCAACTAATAAATTCAGATGAAAACAGAGTACACATTGCAATATCCAGGAGTTCCTGGACCAAGTTTTATGTCTGTCCAACTTTCCTAGGCAACTTAAAATAAATAAATGATCACAAAGTGAACAGATTGCCATTTTTCCATGAAAGGTTGGGTGAGCAACCCCCAGCTTGAAAGACATAATTAGGACATGTTTGATGGAGAAGCTTATTTAGAAATAGTTTAATCGATACCATGATCATAGTGAAGGTAATAAATATGTATGAAAGAGCAGATGATCCTCCTCTCCACAACAACAGAAAAATTGAGTTTGAATAAACAGATCAAGTAATGAAAAAGCTCACGCCACTGCGACCATATACAAACACATTTGACCAGTCTAACATTGCAAAATATAGCTAGAAAATTAGAATGTCTTCTAACGCTCTAGCCCAACAAATGAAGGTGGAAGGAGATTGTTGTGCTGCAATACCATAGCTGAGAGGGAGGAAGGTCTAATTGTTGTGGACCAGAGTATTTACTCTGTCACACGGTTTGTGAGCGGAGAGGCGCGAGCAGTCCTCACAGTCATGACACCCAGATCATCGATGCCATAGCAGACCTCACGCTAGCCTCAGCAGGCCTCTAACCTGCAGGTTGTACAAACAGCACTATGTGCCTCAAGAAATTGTAACAAACAGGCCAAAAAAATACAATGGGCAACTGACCGAGTGAATGTGATATGTTTCATATTTCACACTTTTTACCTTGCAGAATAAACCATAAAGACCTTTCAGGCAATCTTTTCTTGTACCTATGGCATTCTCACAAGGAAAACCTTGGCCTTCAACAGCTCATCCATAATAACAACAGCATCAGCCTACATGTTTAGCAATGTTATGTGCATTTAAGAGATCTTCAATTGTTCAACAACAATAATGACACTAAACAGAGGTAAACCTGATCTGAAGCGACGCATACAGGGGAAAAAACACACCAAAAAAGTTCATCTCCTCCAGCAAGAATCCTAAAAAGAAAGTAATTGTTCAACAACAATAATGGCACTAAACAGAGGTAAACCTGATCTGAAGCGAGGCATACAGGGCAAAAAAACTCACCATAAAAGTTCGTCTCCTCCGGCAAGAATCCTAAAAAGAAAGTAATTCTTAATTTCCAAAGGCACCAATAGGATACAGGAAAAAAAGACATCTAAAACACTGCCACTAAGCTATGAACACTGCCATCCAAAAGTACAGCTACGCCAATCAGTAAATGTAATCATGTTACAGCAATTATTTGTCTGCATAAGAAATAACGATCATCTTGGAGTGGCCTCAAGGAATAGCAACACGCAACAAAACAACAGATATTAAGGCATACATCTCAACTGCTTTCAACTTAGTAAATGATGTAAAACTAACCATGCCAATGAAGCAACAAAAAAGTATTACCTTTGTTACTTGACGTGCAACCAACAAAAGTTAACTTTTCAGAGTGAAGAAATATACTAAGCGCAAAGCATGAGTAAGAAAATTGTGTTACTGTGGTAATCAGAAGACACCTGAAAAGTAGTTATCCAACCAATTAGATAAAAGACCTTGATTTGGGTATACCTGCAATCAAACCTTTCATAAACAATCGTTTGTTCTTGGTCTCCACCATAAGCTATAACCAAATTGATAACAAACCTCTATAGCTAACTATTTCTGTGAAATAATATTAACAAACTTTAACCATGGCACAAATATATATGAGTGTGTGTGATGAGCAATAAAAAGGAAAGACCAAAAATGTAAACTTCATGGATTGGAACCTTAAGTCAATAAACTAATCTCCAACAGTGCTAACTGATGCCAATAAATTAACTACCAGTATTTTCACCCCTCAAGAAACCCCCAAACATTTAATAGAAGCATCAAATTAGTTAGCCGGTACCCAAAAAGAGGTCACCCTAATTAGCAAGGAGATGCATGGCAAGGGGCACGTACATGGCAGAGATGAAGATGCAGGTGCTGTGGCAGAGGCGTCCTTGTCCACCACACCCTAAACACAGTCACTGTTAGACCCCCGAGCTAGGAAGCAGCAAGCAGCACACGTGCACAAAGGACACCCAAAGAACTAACCTAAATAGGTACTGCAGCGCACTAAAAAATGATGACACCACACAAGCATGCACACGAGAGAAAGCATACAAACATCTTCTCCAATAAGCAAGGAAGAAGCGTGTAATCTAATTAACTTAAATTACCTGAACCTACTTAAATTCCATGCTTGCTTTTATTAAGTTCAGCAAATGCTTTCCTGCTTTGTTCCGCAATGCTCAGGCTAGTAGCCTACAAATTAGAAGCAGCATATATGTTTTGTTAGGCAAAAGGGAACAATCAAAATCTTACTTGAAGGAAGAACTCTTCCATCGACATTTTACAAGAATATGTGATACCTTGGTCTTGCGTTCAGATTTAAACGACTCGGAGACCTGATGCCCACATTCAAAAACAAACTAAGTTTGTCAGCGCTGATGGAAAAGCAACACAGCTTGGGAGCGGGTCGCCACGTGTGTTGTGACCATCGGCGGCTTGAGAACATCATGGTCAGGCTGAACTGTGCGGAGCACAACAGTGTGAGGCGATGAAGATCAGGAGCAGTGCAGCTTGGGAGAGGGCCATTGATGTCGCTCTGAGCGTCGGCGGCTTGAGGACGTCATGGCCGGGCCGCTGGAAGAAGCCGAAGAAGCTCACATCCTACATTGTTCGACGAGAATGCATTGGAAGACTAAATCCATGTGATAACAGAGACATTGAACATTTTGGCAGCATGTTAAAAAAATCACAGCAGCCAAAAAAGGATCCACGGCGAGCTCTAGAAACCTGAAAAGTAAAGAGGAGATTTATCAGAAAGCAAATAATTATATTATGGAAAATTATCTTAACTCGAGAAAAGTTGGAAGGCATACCATTTCTCTATTGTCACACTTGGATACGAGGGAGAAATTGAAAAGGTCACTTCTGAGTTAATTTTTTATTGTAGCTCTTTTGCAAGATGAAAAGCTTCAGCGATGCATACGCATGATACAAGTGACTCGGATATTCAGGATATTTCAGTTAGTTTGGCATAATATAAGACAATGACAGATGGTTTTGGAGTTCTCTTAACCATGTTCACCAAGCCATGAATATTCTCCACAGATCGGAAGGCTTCCTGCAAAAAAGAGACTTCTTTAGCATTATGATAAGACAATTGTGAAACAGACCGGCCATAGGGAAAGTTCTGTAACAATTTTCAGTCGTTCAACCTCACACGTCCCTAACACAAGAGATCAAGCCAACCTATAGCTCAACATGTGAAAACTGAAAATAAAATATGAAGGAGATGCGGTGCTGGCGTGCAACGGGGAGGCAGAGGCCGCCAGATCCTTGCTCCTGCTGCTCCGGCCGGCGCACGACCTCGAAAGGCACTCCTTCTGGTGACCCTCTCCCGTCCTCCACCACACCTCCCTCTCCTCTTTCCTCTCTCTTTCTCCCCCCTCTCCTTCCTTCTCTCTCTCCCTCTCATCTTCTCCCTTTGCCTGCAGGTCGGCGCTACCGCCGGAAAGAAAAGCGGGCGCTCCTTCCGGTGACCCTATCTGCCAGCCGCCTCACCTCTCTCTCCTCTTTACTCTCTCTTTCTCCCTCCTCTCTTCCCCTTCTCTCTCTCCCTCCATCTTCTCTCTTCCGCAGATTGAATCGAGCGCTGCCGTCGTCTCCCTTTGCCTACAGATTGGCGCCCCCGCCGTCTCCCTTTGCCCGCAGATTGGCGCCGCCGCCGGAGAGGACAGTAAAGGGGAGGAGAGGAGATGTGGTGGAGAGCAGGGCAGAAGGGGAGGAGGCGGCACGGTGGAGAGGGAGGGGAGCGGGGCCTGGATTGGTTGCTCGGAGACGTGGGGGATTGGTGGCTGAGTTTTCACCTCGCACCACGATCCACCCCCATTCTCCTCCTTTTCTCACCCAGCACACACACAGGCCACACCAGAATGCTGGGCCCGAGGGCAATTGAGGCCCACCTATCATACAAGAAAAGCGAAACGAAGGAGTCACGAACAACGAACGGCCAAGACTTTGACAGCACCGTAAAAATCGCTGTCGCAGTGAAATCGTGCGAAGGAAAACGCATGCGCGACGCGAAGGCTTCAGGATAGCGGGTACTCTAGGAGGCTTTATATGTTAGATAACTCAAGCCATGAAATTAATTTCAAAGGTAACAAGGTGTGCAGGATCTAGGCACCACGAGTTTTATGTGCAACTCATGATTTGTCTGTGCCCTTCAATGTAATGTACATCTGCATGCAAGAAAAGAAGTAAAAAAATACGAATAATGAGAAGTTGATTAGCTTAATCTAATTCATGTCATTTGTTTTTTTCAAAGTTAATACAAATGTATCTAGAGCAGAAGATTAAAGGCAAAAAGGGAGAATAGGTACTTGGTATCAACTAATAACAAACCACTACGGCGAAAAAGATGTTTGAGCTAGCATATACATGAATAGATGCAGGTAAAAAATAGTAGGAAAGAAGTCTTTGTTATAGTTACTTGCCTGTAGGTGACTCTTAACATGAGGGAGTGTAAGATCCTTAATGTTCATCAGTTCCAGTACTGAGTTGGGTACTGCTCATAGAAGATGTTGTATCGAATACAAAAGGAAGTGAATTTTAAAGAACAGTAAGGGTTAATCTTAAATATGCACAAATGAAAATTAAATTTAGTACAAACACAACGTTTGGATACATTTGTATGGCTTTCTATTCTTTTAATGACAGCGGAAAAGGGCATCAAAGAAACACCATGCAGCCTCCCCAAAAGCAATTTGCAAGAGACCATCTGATTTTATCAGTTACTACTTATAATTACCCGTTCAGGCTCAAGAACCCACGCTGAGATACCAATAGGCAAACAAAACCATCACATTGCTTCTTTGCGGCCGCCTCATGGAGCCCCAGCCGCACCTCTCCTTTGCCATCCACCGGCGACAGAGGGCTGATGTGAAGGGAAAGATCAGGAGCAATTGGCGATGGATCAACAGAAAGGCCGCATCGCTCTTTCCCATCCACCATACATCAAGAATACATATCAGGCAAAATTCACTGCACTCAAAAGCACATTTTCATCAGGCAAATATCCTTTATGTCCATCTACGGGGCCGATTGTAGTGTAAGAAGTAGAAACATGTCACCTTCTATCGAAACAAATACGTGGTACCCATTGACTACAATGAATCACAAAATTGAGAACCGTTTTAGTATCATGGCTGAAGCCACAAAACCATCAATGGCTAACTACAGTATGTGTGCACCTTTGAGGCAAAGAAAACCTGCAATTCCTCACGAATACATTGATCATGTAATAGTCAAGAGATGTTACTGTGGGTAGAAGTAAAACCGTGAAGTGCAGCATATCCACAAATCAATTCAGACAAGCCTGATATATGACCCATTAGTGCACATGCGTGAAAATTCATTAGTGCACACGCGTGAAAATTCAGATTTGACGCCTGATATATGATCCATTAGTTTCAGATATCTACTAATCATATCAGCTCATCATCAAGAATCATTTAAGCACAAACACATCAGATCTTATTAAGTTAGAAGAGAAGAGGCAAACCAGCATCTAGTACCATGGTTGCACTGCAGCTCCAGCTAAAAATGCTCAATCAAACAAAGATGTAATTTCTCAATATCAATATACAAATAATTCTTACCCGTTGTTGGATGTTCTCCCTATTTTTCAAACCCTCTTCTATCTTTCCATTCGCTTCAACTTCTGAAATCTTCATGTTGCACAAGTAAAATACAGATACACCTTCAATCCGATCTGATTGCCATAAGAAAAAAACTAAGTAAATAAGAAATGATAATCACATTCCAAACTTATTAACCACATGTGTCACATATGAAGAAATCATATAGGAAATGCATAGTGCATAAAGTGCATGTGTGCTACCACAGAATAGCTTGTTTCATGAATAACTACCCAAAAGAACTATTCAATTTTGTGGAATATTAGCATATTTTTCAGATAGCGTTTGAATAAATCTAAAAGAAAGAATATAACATAGAAGATGCAACTCAATATTTTCTGTGGTTAGAATTTAGAGCAAAAAAATATACCATTCAGTTATTATGATGCAAAGGAAATATGAAATTATGAAAAAAGAGGAGCACTAAGGAGATAGTACAAGACGGTCTTCTTCACTAAAACAAACGGCTATAATTTCTTGTTTATTGCCATCTGAGGTTAAAACATATGTCATCTAAGAAAGAAAAACATCTAAGAAAAAACGCAAAAAATCTAAGAAAGAAAAAAAGGATACTAATTGCACATGAATCAACAGCCTTAGCTTCCACGATCTTGCTCAACAACCCAAAATTACTAAATCCCATCAAAAACTACATGTTGAACTGTTCCAAAGCACCATTAATCAGAACATGTACAAAGAAACAAAGGAGTGATCAACAGCCAAAAATAGGCTAAATTACGAACCTGAGAATCAGGTCATGGGGTTCAAGGGGAAACTCCTTCGCGCCCTCCTGGCAGGAGTTGAGCACGACCGTGGACTCACCAGGGTCGTCGAAGCTGCAGAACCTGCTGCTGCTGCTGCTGCTTGACATCATGCTGCTGTCCCTTGCAAAGTATTATTCTGAACACTCTGCGAAACGCCCGTCTGAATTTCCATGATGGCATGAAACTAAATGTAAGTAATATTGCTCTAGGAAATACATGAGTACTCCAAGAGTGCTATGTTCATCTGATGGATTGTGCGTGTGCCAAGAGCCAGGCCAAGATGCACATTTAGTATGCATAGGACCCAGATTTGTCACAGGGTGACAAAGACTGCAAGCTGCATATATATATTACATTGTTCTGTCCGAAGATTGGAGTCAAGACCTGGATCAAAATTACATTGTCATATTTTTCTCTAACTGAAGGTAGATCAAGTACACTACTTGCTACTCCCTCCGTTCCAAAATAGATGACTCAACTTTGTACTAACTTTAACACAAAGTTGGATCATCTATTTTGAAATGGAGGGAGTACCATAGAAAATTCAAAAGGGGGAATCAAGCAGAGGAGAGGGAGCCATGCAACCTTGATGGAGGATGAGGTCGGCCTCTCTGCGTGGCCTTGCGCAGCTAGAGCAGGTGATGGTCTCCTCATCCTCGCACAGCTCTATCAAGGCCATCGGGGGAACTCGGTCCTGTCCGGACCAGATCTAATGAAAGCGGGAGGGTGCAGCCTTGGGGATCAGCCGGGAGTGGGGAAGGGGTAAGGAGGGCACTGGTGGGGGGGAGAGACAGGAGCCATGGCAGGGGGCCGAAGAGGTCGCCGCACCTTGTGCCATTGGCCATGGAGGGGGAGGGCGGGGGAGAAGGACCACCCTGATCCAAGCCCGCAACCGCCGCCTTGGGAGAGCCAAGGCTCGATCCGGCGGAACCAGCCCGCACCGAGCCCCGCCGCCTCAACAGGAGCTCGTCTCCCTACCCGCCGGCCGGTCACCAGAGCCGCCACCGCCCGCGACCGCCTTCCTCGCCTTGTGCCCCTTCTCCTTCTCCTTTCTTCCTCTCTTTCCTCTCTCCCTTACGCCCTGTCTCTCCCTTTCCCTGGATCAGCAGGATGTCGTCGCCATCGGAGCAAGACGCTGCACCCGCCGCCAGATCGGCGCGACACCGGATCGAGCGTCGCGCGGGGTGGGGTGCCTCCTGGCGGCTGGGATCGGGAGGCCAGGGAGAGAGAGGCGTTGGATGGTGGAGGGGTGGATTGAACAGAGGAGGCTGCGGTCGGTGGAGGCGCGGGATCGAGTGGCTCCACGGTGCTTCCCTCGCCGCGAGCCCTCGCCTTACCGCCGCCAACGTCCGTGCCGGCGCCAGAGACCGTGACCACAGTGATGGAGAGGATGGCGAGGCCGGCGGAGTTGAGTCCTTAGGGGCGAGATCGATGTCGGTGAGGCGTCGTGCGGAGGGGGCGGCGGGGAGGCCGAGGAGGTGACGGGCGGCGGCGGAGCAAGAGATGGGGGCAGCGCCGCATCGGGAGGAGAGGAGAAGAGAGCGGTCGCACGAGGGGTGGATCGAGAGGATGGTTTTTTTCGTGCGAGGGAGGCTAAGGCGTCGTCATAGTTGTCCTGGTTAACCTACGAAATTTCGTAGATTTTTTTAGGATGAAAAAAACCCAGCAAAGGTGAGACGAAAATTGACCGGCGGAGACTACCAACTGCTCCATTAGGAGTAGAGATCATAGGTTGTGCACAAGTGTCATACCCGCCTATTGAGCAATCGTGTTAGCGTCTCTCTTGAGTTGTGCAACACGAGCATTTTTCGTGGATTCCACATTTTATGCTCATTCCTTGGTTGCACGACCCCATTTATCTATCCGTGTGTGCGTTTTCGTGTGCCATTCATTGCTATTGGTCTACTTATTTGACTTGCGAATTTTTGAATCTCTTTCAACATTGTTGAGTCTTGCTAACATTTTGCATCAAATTTTTGTGCCACTATCCTCACCAAGCTACTCCATAAACTTTACTTGATGGGTGTGAGTGAACAAGTCTGGTACCAGTACCACTATTTTTTCATTTCACACTGAGTGAAACAGGATACATCCTCAACTTTAAGAAAAGGTAACTTGGTATTGTTTATCTTATTTCCTACTCACCTCTACTCGAGTCTTGTGATGGATAGGCAAAGCACACCTCCTTCAGTCTACAACAATGATGAGTTCGATGCCACGAACAACAACTTTGACGCCAAGATGCAAGCTCAAATGGAGGCGATCAAATCCCTCATCAAGTCCTGCAAGCGATCTTCCTCATCTTCTAGAAGACGCTCAAGAGCACATCCTTTCGAGCTACCATCTCGGGCAAGATCACATCGGCATCGACACCATCACCAACAAGAATGTGAAGGTCAAGAACTCAACACCAACCACCGCTTTATGGCTTCACCATCTTCCTTGGCATCTTCGCCAAGCGACTTCAAGGCATATTCTCCTACAGATATTCGGCATCTTCGCCAACAAGAACCTCAAGGCTATGCTCCAGAGAAGCTCCCCAAGCTCAAGTCCGCGACTTCCACGAGCTACTAAGACCTCGACACCGACCACGAGATTCCTTTCTATGGGACTCTAGAACCCGAGGAGTATCTCGACTGGGAGCGATTGATGGATGACTACCTCAAGCTACATCAAGTTCACCCCGAAGATCAAGTGAAGTGCGCCACAAGGAACTTCCATGACTACTCGTGCACATGGTGGCTTCACACGCCTTCGGAGAGCTACGGCATGAGTTGGCCCAAAACAAAGAGAGCTATGCGGTGAGAGTTCATGCCTCCAACCTACACGGAACAACTTCTACGCCAATTGGAGAACTCCACCCAAGGATCCAAATCCATCGACGCGTACTTCAAGGAGATGAAGAATGCCTTGCGACGAGCCGGCAATGACGACCCCATTTTGATGAAGTTCCATTTCATGATGGGATTGAACAACGACATTTCCAAGACTATCTTCCTCAAAAACTACAAGTCCCTCGACGACAACTACATTGGTGCTCTCAAGGCGGAACAATAACTCATGAAGACCAAGGCTTATCCACCCCAAGCTCACTTCGCGACGACCAAGCTCCATGAGAACGAGCATGAGGATAGCACCACCAAGATGTCCAAGCCCGACAAGATCCAAGACGATGCTCCCAAGTTCTACTTCACCGCCATCCCTCTTTGTGGCATTAATGATGCCAAGTCTACTTCGACTCTTTTTCAAGAAGGTGCGGAGACGAGTACGACTACGGAGACCCTCAAGGAACAAGCTTTGGAGGCGATTAACACGGTGACGAGCAAGGATGATGCTTCCATCTTAGGAGGCGAGAGTGATGATGTGCCATATTTGGCCTTCATCCACGGCGACGATGACGAGATGGTTGAGCATGGGATTTTCCCTTCGACCACGACGACGTATGATGACTTGAGTGACTTGTGCCACCATCTTGGGAGTGAGAGTGACTTCACCACTAGCCCCATATACGGCCATGGTGGAATATGATGCACCCCCCCACACACACAAGGTTCCATCAAGATGAATATGACCATCATTTGGTATTTCCCACCTCACCTACACCACTTGAGTGTAATGATAACGGTAACATAGGTGTCGGTGATGCTCTAGTCCCATTAGTGGACATTCTTGACATTGATTGCTTGCATGATGTTGATCCACCTAGTACCATGCTTCATGCTAGTATTATTTCCCCATGCGATGATTTTCCCATTTATGATGAGTATGATGATTCTCATGTGGAGTCTATTAGTTGTCATGCCATGTTACATAGGATTTCTTGTGACAATTCTTTAGGTCACATCATATTTGATAATCCGCTTGACTTGTCATATGCTATGCATGAGATCAACCATATGTCTTATTTGAAATCTCTTCATAGTGAATATGTATATGGCATTAAAATAAACCCAATTTGCACATATGGCATAGATGACAAGCCCATGGTTATTGGTATTTGTTTTTCTTGTGATGACATTGATATGCTCACTTTGCATAATTTATCTCATATGCCATGCCATGACCACCTAGCTTCGGATATGCATTGTTTTGGATGTTGTCCGTCTTCTCCATATGATGTTTCCAATATTGCTCACGAGGACACTCCCATAGTTCCCTCATACATGTTAGTAGATTGTGATCCATCCCATCCATTGATGATCCCAATAATTAAGTGCACCATATGCTCCCCGTGAATAAATATGCTATTGATGTGTCATATACTTGCATTCTCAATTTATGTCCCCATTGTCTCATACATAATAACTATTCTTTCATGATGGATGACATGTTCTTATATCATGCATCAAATTTCTTTGAGCGATGCTTACCTTGTGCTAACTCACACATGCACATACACATCATGATGGATGATATGTACATTTACCACACGCGCAATTTCTTTGGTTTGTGTCTATTTTGTGTAGGTACCCATGAATACTTGTCAATCTCACAATCCCATGAGTTGACAAAACGAGCTCTAGAGAGCAATGATGACTTGGGATACTGTGGATTATCCTTACCACCATCTGCATTGCGCAAAAACTTTGCGCATTTCTTCTACATGGCCCTCACTTGGCTATGGGTTATTGTCCATTACATATTATATACTCATCTTGCCATGTTCACCTTGCATGATATGCTTATTCCTATGCCTTTGCCATGCATTTGTGACCCATGCTTTGTTGGGGAACGTTGCAGAAAATTAAAATTTTTCCTACGGTTTCACCAAGATCCATCTATGAGTTCTTCTAAGCAACGAGTCAAGGGAGTGAGTTTGCATCTACATACCACTTGTAGATCGAGTGCGGAAGCGTTCAAGGGGATGGTGATGATGGAGTCGTACTCGCCGTGATTCGGATCACCGATGACCAAGTGCTGAACGAACAGCACCTCCGCGTTCAACACACGTACGGTACGGACGACGTCTCCTCCGTCGTGATCCAGCAAGGAGGAAGGAGAGGTTGAGGAAGACAGCTCCAACGGCAGCACGACGGCATGGTGTTGTTGGTGCAGCAGTACTCCGACAGGGCTTCGCCAAGCACGTACGGAGGAGGAGAGGTGTTGGGGAGCGGAGGGGCTGCGCCTTGGCTTGTGTGTGCAGCCCTCCCCTCACCCTCTATTTATAGGGGAAGGGGCAAGGGGGGCCGGCCCCTCTAGATGGGATCTAGAGGGGGGGCGGCGGTCAGGGAGGGGGGACTTGCCCCCCAAGCAAGGGGGCGCCCCCTCTAGGGTTCCCCCCCCCCCAACCCTAGGCGCATGGGCCCAAGGGGGGCGCGCCCAGCCCTCCAAGGGCTGGCTCCTGCCCCATGTAGCCCATGTAGCCCCCCGGGAGGGGTGGACCCCCGGAACCCTTCCGGTGGCCCCGGTACAATACCGATATGCCCCCGAAACCTTCCGGTGTCCATATGACAGCTTCCCATATATAAATCTTTACCTCCGGACCATTCCGGAACTCCTCGTGACGTCCAGGATCTCATCCGGGACTCCAAACAACATTCGGTATTCACATACAAGTCTTCCTAATAACCCTAGCATCACCGAACCTTAAGTGTGTAGACCCTACGGGTTCGGGAGACATGCAGACATGACTGAGACGGCTCTCAGGTCAATAACCAACAGCGGGATCTGGATACCCATGTTGGATCCCACATGCTCCTCGATGATGTCTTCGGATGAACCACGATGTCGAGGATTCAAGCAACCCTGTATACTATTTCCTTTGTCAATCGGTACGTTACATGCCCGAGACTCGATCATCGGTATCCCAATACCTCGTTCAGTCTCGTTACCGGCAAGTCACTTTACTCATACCGTAATGCATGATCCCGTGACCAAACACTTGGTCACTTTGAGCTTATTATGATGATGCATTACCGAGTGGGCCCAGAGATACCTCTCCGTCATACGGAGTGACAAATCCCAGTCTCGATCCGTGTCAACCCAACAGACACTTTCGGAGATACCTGTAGTGCACCTTTATAGTCACCCAGTTACGTTGTGACGTTTGGTACACCCAAAGCACTCCTACGGTATCCGGGAGTTACACGATCTCATGGTCTAAGGAAGAGATACTTAACATTGAAAAAGCTCTAGCAAAACGAACTACACGATCTTGTGCTATGCTTAGGATTGGGTCTTGTCCATCATGTCATTCTCCTAATAACGTGATCCCGTTGTCAATGACATCTAATGTCCATAGTCAGGAAACCATGACTATCTGTTGACCAACGAGCTAGTCAACTAGAGGCTTACTAGGGACGTATTGTGGTCTATGTATTCACACGTGTATTACGATTTCCGGATAATACAATTATAGCATGAATAAAAGACAATTATCATGAACAAGGAAATATAATAATAATGCTTTTATTATTGCCTCTAGGGCATATTTCCAACAGTCTCCCACTCGCACTAGAGTCAATAATCTAGTTACATTGTGATGAATCGAACACCCATAGAGTTCTGGTGTTGATCATGTTTTGCTCGCGAGAGAGGTTTAGTCAACGGATCTGCGACATTCAGATCCGTATGTACTTTGCAAATATCTATGTCTCCATCTTGAACATTTTCACGGATGGAGTTGAAACAACGCTTGATGTGCCTGGTCTTCTTGTGAAACCTGGGCTCCTTGGCAAGGGCAATAGCTCCAGTGTTGTCATAGAAGAGTTTGATCGGCCCCGACGCATTGGGTATGACTCCTAGGTCGGTGATGAACTCCTTCACCCAAATTGCTTTATGCGCTGCCTCTGAGGCTGCCATGTACTCCGCTTCACATGTAGATCCCGCCACGACGCTCTGCTTGCAGCTGCACCAGCTTACTGCTCCACCATTCAGCATATACACGTATCTAGTTTGTGACTTAGAGTCATCCAGATCTGTGTCGAAGCTAGCGTCGACGTAACCCTTTACGACGAGCTCTTCGTCACCTCCATAAACGAGAAACATGTCCTTCGTCCTTTTCAGGTACTTTAGGATATTCTTGACCGCTGTCCAGTGTTCCTTGCCGGGATTACTTTGGTACCTTCCTACCAAACTTACGGCAAGGTTTACATCAGGTCTGGTACACAGCATGGCATACATAATAGATCCTATGGCTGAGGCATAGGGGATGACGCTCATCTCTTCTTTATCTTTTGCCGTGGTCGGGCATTGAGCCGAGCTCAATCTCACACCTTGCAATACAGGCAAGAACCCCTTCTTGGACTGATCCATTTTGAACTTCTTCAAAATCTTATCAAGGTATGTGCTCTGTGAAAGACCTATGAGGCGTCTCGATCTATCTCTATACATCTTGATGCCTAATATATAAGCAGCTTCTCCAAGGTCCTTCATTGAAAAATACTTATTCAAGTAGGCCTTAATGCTGTCCAAGAATTCTATATCATTTCCCATCAAAAGTATGTCGTCTACATATAATATGAGAAATGCTACAGAGCTCCCACTCACTTTCTTATAAACGCAGGCTTCTCCATAAGTCTGCATAAACCCAAACGCTTTGATCATTTCATCAAAGCGAATGTTCCAACTCCGAGATGCTTGCACCAGCCCATAAATGGATCGCTGGAGCTTGCATACTTTGTTAGCATTCTTAGGATCGACAAAATCCTCCGGCTTCATCATATACAGTTCTTCCTTAAGATGCCCGTTAAGGAATGCCGTTTTGACGTCCATCTGCCATATCTCATAATCATAGTATGCGGCAATTGCTAACATGATTCGGACGGACTTAAGCTTCGCTACGGGAGAGAAAGTCTCATCGTAGTCAATCCCTTGAACTTGCCGATAACCTTTAGCGACAAGTCGAGCTTTATAGATGGTGACATTACCATCCGCGTCCGTCTTCTTCTTAAAGATCCATTTGTTTTCTATCGCTCGCCGACCATCGGGCAAGTCAGTCAAAGTCCATACTTTGTTTTCATACATGGATTCTATCTCGGATTTCATGGCTTGTAGCCATTTGTTGGAATCTGGGCCCGCCATCGCTTCTTCATAGTTTGAAGGTTCACCGTTGTCTAACAACATGACTTCCAGGACAGGATTGCCGTACCACTCTGGTGCGGAACGTGTCCTTGTGGACCTACGAAGTTCAGCAGCAACTTGATCCGAAGTACCTTGATCATCATCATTATTTTCCTCTTTAGTTGGTGTAGGCATCACAAGAACATTTTCCTGAGCTGCACTACTTTCCCGTTCAAGAGGTAGTACTTCATCGAGTTCTACTTTCCTCCCACTTACTTCTTTCGAGAGAAACTCTTTTTCCAGAAAGGATCCGTTCTTGGCAACAAAGATCTTGCCCTCGGATCTTAAGTAGAAGGTATACCCAATGGTTTCTTTAGGGTATCCTATGAAGACGCATTTTTCCGACTTGGGTTCGAGCTTTTCAGGTTGAAGTTTCTTGACATAAGCATCGCATCCCCAAACTTTTAGAAACGACAGCTTAGGTTTCTTCCCAAACCATAATTCATACGGTGTCGTCTCAACGGATTTAGACGGTGCCCTATTTAAAGTGAATGTAGCTGTCTCTAGAGCGTATCCCCAAAATGATAGCGGTAAATCGGTAAGAGACATCATAGATCGCACCATATCCAATAGAGTGCGATTACGATGTTCGGACACACCGTTTCGCTGAGGTGTTCTAGGCGGCGTGAGTTGTGAAACGATTCCACATTTTCTTAAGTGTGTACCAAATTCGTGACTTAAATATTCTCCTCCACGATCCGATCATAAGAATTTTATCTTTCGGTCACGTTGATTCTCTACTTCATTATGAAATTCCTTGAACTTTTCAAAGGTCTCAGACTTGTGTTTCATCAAGTAGACATACCCATATCTACTCAAGTCATCTGTGAGAGTGAGAACATAACAATATCCTTCGCGAGCCTCAACACTCATTGGACCGCACACATTGGTATGTATGATTTCCAACAAGTTGGTTGCTCGCTCCATTGTTCCGGAGAACGGATTCTTGGTCATTTTGCCCATGAGGCATGGTTCACATGTGTCAAATGATTCATAATCGAGAGACTCTAAAAGTCCATCAGCATGGAGCTTCTTCATGCGCTTGACACCAATATGACCAAGGCGGCAGTGCCACAAGTATGTGGGACTATCGTTATCAACTTTACATCTTTTGGTATTCACGCTATGAATATGTGTAACATTACGTTCGAGATTCATTAAGAATAAACCGTTGACCATCGGAGCATGACCATAAAACATATCTCTCATATAAATAGAACAACCATTATTCTCGGATTTAAATGAGTAGCCATCTCGTATCAAACGAGATCCAGATACAATGTTCATGCTCAAACTTGGCACCAAATAACAATTATTAAGGTTCAAAACTAATCCTGTAGGTAAATGTAGAGGTAGCGTGCCGACGGCGATCACATCGACTCTGGAACCATTCCCGACGCGCATCGTCACCTCGTCCTTCGCCAGTCTCCGCTTATTCCGCAGCTCCTGCTGTGAGTTACAAATATGAGCAACGGCACCGGTATCAAATACCCAGGAGTTACTACGAGTACTGGTAAGGTACACATCAATTACATGTATATCAAATATACCTTTGGTGTTGCCGGCCTTCTTATCCGCTAAGTATTTGGGGCAGTTCCGCTTCCAGTGACCCTTCCCCTTGCAATAAAAGCACTTAGTTTCAGGCTTGGGTCCATTCTTTGACTTCTTCCCGGCAACTGACTTACCGGGCGCGGCAACATCTTTGCCGTCCTTCTTGAAGTTCTTCTTACTCTTGCCCTTCTTGAACTTAGTGGTCTTATTGACCATCAACACTTGATGTTCTTTCTTGGTTTCAACCTCTGCTGATTTCAGCATCGAGAATACTTCAGGAATGGTCTTCACCATCCCCTGCATATTGTAGTTCATCACAAAGCTCTTGTAGCTTGGTGGGAGCGACTAAAGGATTCTGTCAATGACCGCCTCATCCGGGAGGTTAATGTCCAGCTGGGACAGGCGGTTGTGCAACCCAGACATTTTGAGTATGTGCCCACTGACAGAACTATTTTCCTCCATCTTGCAACTATAGAACTTGTCGGAGACTTCATATCTCTCGACACGGGCATGAGCTTGGAAAACTAGTTTCAGCTCCTCGAACATCTCATATGCTCCGTGTTGCTCAAAACGCTTTTGGAGCCCCGGTTCTAAGCTGTAAAGCATGCCGCACTGAACAAGGGAGTAATCATCAGCACGAGACTGCCAAGCATTCATAATGTCTTGGTTCTCTGGGTCAGGAGCGTCACCTAGCGGTCCTTCTAGGACATATTGTTTCCTGGCAGCTATGAGGATGATCCTCAGGTTCCGGACCCAGTCCGTATAGTTGCTGCCATCATCTTTCAGCTTGGTTTTCTCTAGGAATGCGTTGAAGTTCATGTTGACATGAGCGTTGGCCATTTGATCTACAAGACATATTTTGCAAAGGTTTAATACTAAGTTCATGATAATTAAGTTCATCTAATCAAATTAATATAATGAACTCCCACTCTGATTAGACATCCCTCTAGTCATCTAAGTGTTACACGATCCGAGTCGACTAGGCCGTGTCCGATCATCACGTGAGACGGACTAGTCATGGTCGGTGAACATTCTCATGTTGATCGTATCTTCCATATGACTCGTGTTCGACCTTTCGGTCTCCGTGTTCCGAGGCCATGTCTGTACATGCTAGGCTCGTCAAGTTAACCCTAAGTGTTTTTGCATGTGTAAAACTGTCTTACACCCGTTGTATGTGAACGTAAGGATCTATCACACCCGATCATCACGTGGTGCTTCGAAATGATGAACTTTAGCAACGGTGCACAGTTAGGGGAGAACACTTCTTGAAATTTTTGTAAGGGATCATCTTATTTACTACCGTCGTTCTAAGTAAACAAGATGCATAAACATAATAAACATCACATGCAATTATATAATAGTGACATGATATGGCCAATATCATATAGCTCCTTCGATCTCCATCTTCGGGGCTCCATGATCATCTTCGTCACCGGCATGACACTATGATCTCCATCATCATGATCTCCATCATCATGATCTCCATCATCGTGTCTTCATGAAGTTGTCACGCCAACGACTACTTCTACTTCTATGGCTAACGCGTTTAGCAACAAAGTAAAGTAATTTACATGGCGTTCTTCAATGACACGCAGGTCATACAAAAATAAAGACAACTCCTATGGCTCCTGCCGGTTGTCATACTCATCGACATGCAAGTCGTGATTCCTATTACAAGAACATGATCTCATACATCACAATATATCATTCATCATTCATCACAACTTCTGGCCATATCACATCACAAGACAATTGCTGCAAAAACAAGTTAGACGTCCTCTAATTGTTGTTGCATCTTTTACGTGGCTGCAATTGGGTTCTAGCAAGAACGTTTTCTTACCTACGAATAACCACAACGTGATCTTGTCAACTTCTATTTACCCTTCATACGGACCCTTTTCATCGAATCCGCTTCAACTAAAGTGGGAGAGACAGACACCCGCCAGCCACCTTATGCAACTAGTGCATGTTAGTCGGTGGAACA
This sequence comes from Triticum aestivum, assembly GCF_018294505.1. Classification (NCBI taxonomy): domain Eukaryota; kingdom Viridiplantae; phylum Streptophyta; class Magnoliopsida; order Poales; family Poaceae; genus Triticum; species Triticum aestivum. The sequence goes on along the minus strand of NC_057810.1, from coordinate 295,038,634 downwards.
GGTCTCACGTAAGCGTACGTGTAAGGTTGGTCCGGGCCGCTTCATCCCACAATACCGCTGAAGCAAGATAAGACTAGTAGCGGCAAGCAAGTTGACAAGATCTACGCCCACAACAAAATTGTGTTCTACTCGTGCAATAGAGAACTACGCATAGACCTAGCTCTGATGCCACTATTGGGGAACATTGCAGAAAATTAAATTTTTTCCTACGGTTTCACCAAGATCCATCTATGAGTTCATCTAAGCAACGAGTCAAGGGAGTGAGTTTGCATCTACATACCACTTGTAGATCGAGTGCGGGAGCGTTCAAGGGGATGGTGATGATGGAGTTGTACTCGTCGTGATTCGGATCACCGATGACCAAGTGGTGAACGGACAGCACCTCCGCGTTCAACACACGTACGGTACGGACGATGTCTCCTCCGTCTTGATCTAGCAAGGAGGAAGGAGAGGTTGAGGAAGACAGCTCCAACGGCAGCACGACGGCGTGGTGTTGTTGGTGCAGCAGTACTCCGACAGAGCTTCGCCAAGCACGTACGGAGGAGGAGAGGTGTTGGGGAGGGGAGGGGCTGCGCCTTGGCTTGTGTGTGCAGCCCTCCCCTCACCCCTCTATTTATAGGGGAAGGGGCAGGGGGGGTCGGCCCCTCTAGATGGGATCTAGAGGGGGGGCGGCGGCCAGGGAGGGGGGACTTGCCCCCCAAGCAAGGGGGGCGCCCCCTCTAGGGTTCCCCCCCAACCCTAGGCGCATGGGCCCAAGGGGGGCGCGCCCAGCCCTCCAGGTGCTGGCTCCTGCCCCACGCAGCCCATGTAGCCCCCCGGGAGGGGTGGCCCCTCCCGGTGGACCCCCGGAACCCTTCCGGTGGCCCCGGTACAATACCGATATGCCCCCGAAACCTTCCGGTGTCCATATGACAGCTTCCCATATAAAAATCTTTACCTCCGGACCATTCCGGAACTCCTCGTGACGTCCGGGATCTCATCCGGGACTCCGAACAACATTCGGTATTCACATACAAGTCTTCCTAATAACCCTAGCGTCACCGAACCTTAAGTGTGTAGACCCTACGGGTTAGGGAGACATGCAGACATGACTGAGACGGCTCTCAGGTCAATAACCAACAGCGGGATCTGGATACCCATGTTGGCTCCCACATGCTCCTCGATGATGTCATCGGATGAACCACGATGTCGAGGATTCAAGCAACCCCGTATACTATTCCCTTTGTCAATCGGTACGTTACATGCCCGAGACTCGATCATCGGTATCCCAATACCTCGTTCAGTCTCGTTACCGGCAAGTCACTTTACTCGTACCGTAATGCATGATCCCGTGACCAAACACTTGGTCACTTTGAGCTCATTATGATGATGCATTACCGAGTGGGCCCAGAGATACCTCTCCGTCATACGGAGTGACAAATCCCAGTCTCGATCCGTGTCAACCCAACAGACACTTTCGGAGATACCTGTAGTGCACCTTTATAGTCACCCAGTTACGTTGTGACGTTTGGTACACCCAAAGCACTCCTACGGTATCCGGGAGTTACACGATCTCATGGTCTAAGGAAGAGATACTTGACATTGAAAAAGCTCTAGCAAAACGAACTACACGATCTTGTGCTATGCTTAGGATTGGGTCTTGTCCATCACGTCATTCTCCTAATAACGTGATCCCGTTGTCAATGACATCTAATGTCCATAGTCAGGAAACCATGACTATCTGTTGACCAACGAGCTAGTCAACTAGAGGCTTACTAGGGACGTATTGTGGTCTATGTATTCACACGTGTATTACAATTTCCGGATAATACAATTATAGCATGAATAAAAGACAATTATCATGAACAAGGAAATATAATAATAATGCTTTTATTATTGCCTCTAGGGCATATTTCCAACATGCTTTGCATTACACAGGATGATTTATTCTAGTACTCGTATGTGTATTTGCAAGCTTGGTGGAGATATTTCTTGTTGTGGCCATGTTCCATTTGTCACCCACCCCTATGATGATACTATGATCTTGCTTTGTGTTCGTGCTTGCGATATGTCATGTGCATTGTCTATGCCTATTATTTGTTCACATGACATGATTGCCATGATTTACTCTAGTGTGTTGCATCTTTGCTCCACTAGTTTTCATGACTTGATTGATATGCTTGCTTATGTTGCATCACCAATGATTCATACTTGCTCATTTCATGCAGTTGATGACAACCATCTACATGATTTGCACATGACTGTTATTGCTTCTTGTCATATCTCTCCATGTGTTGCCTCTCTCATGCTAGATGATTTGACATGTATTGAGTTGAGTGCAATAATGCTTTTAGTCTTACTAATGAGATTGCCCCCATAGCATTCTCGCGTATATTTGGAGATTTTGACATATTTCTTGTGAAGCATGCTTGTCTTACCTCTTTGCACCATATGCCTAGTGACATGAATATACACATTGTTGCATCATATTGTTCATGCAGTTGTGCTCCTAATGGTTATGTGCAAGAGAAGAGAACCATCATGATGGATGATGTGTTTATCTACCATGCGCATACGTTCTTTGTTTTGTTGTGTGCATGTATAGGATACTTGGACTTCGTGTCGACTTCCACTTCACGTGAGTTTACCATTCGAGATCTTGAGAGCGAGCCTCATATATTCTACCACGACTCGCTTCTACACCACATTCCCTACCACTTCGGCAATGTGAAGAATGCACAAGGACACGCTTTCAAGGTGACATCCTTCTTGAGCTTGGATATTGTGGATCATACTTCATGTGTTGCTTGCACCATTTACAAGCATGTTCGAGATATTGCTTTCACCCATGATTTCCACATTTCCATGCTTCATGACATATATACCTTGTGTGTTGCATACAATTCTTGGACTACTTGCTACGATCATATGGTTGGTTGCACCAATATCATTTCTTCACATATGCCATGTCCCATCGCTTGTCACATGCTTGACTTGATTGCCGCACACATGATGAACAATTTCTCTTTCTAATGTGTTGAGTTCCAGACTATATTCACTACACCCTATGCACATTATGCTTGGATTGTCTTGCACTTGACCCATGTGTTTAGACACTTCATTTTATTTGGTGTTGTGAATGATTCTTATGCCTACCATATACCTTTCATTGAGCAATTTGTGAATGCTTGCTATGAACTTGAGGTAGATGCTTCCTCTCTTGTCACACATATTTGCATCACTACCTCACATTTACATGCTTGTCCCCATGACATCTTTGCTCGCGCTCAATTTATGTGCTTACATGCCATATCACAATCATTTGTCAAACCATATGCTTTGCATGATGACGACACTTGTCTGGTGAATCACCTCTTGAATGCTTGGTTTTGCACTAATGCTAACCACATTTGTTTTTCCAAGTGTTTGTTGTCCTTGCTCCTTTTGCAGGAATCATGAGACAGTGTGACATTGGAGAGTGCCCATTGCGAGCTTGAAGATGATGAGTGCTTGGTGATCGACCACTTCGACACGCCACCGCCATCTCTTTCCCATGGTGATTTGGTTTTCCATCTGAGGTCGGATCTTTTCCAAGGGGGATGGGATGATGCGGAGCATCCTACGGGCATCACCATGTCAAGAGTCCGCTTGGCAAGTGACACGTGCGACCTCTACTTCTCATACATAAAGGTGAATCTTCTCCTTTACACGTGTTCACTTGAGCCCTTCGAGGATGGCATACTACTTGACACTCCACTTGTGTGCAAGCATAGATATTGCCGGAGCTTCACGGATGACGAGGAGGAGTGCAGGCGCCAAGGAACGCCTACACCATCTGCGAGGGAAGCATGGAAGAGAAGACGGAAGAAGACGGAGTTGCGGAGCCTACAACAGCCGAACGTCCGACGTGCCACTTGACGTCCGACACTCTACAGCGCTCGGACGATCGACGTCCACCGGATGTTCGATGCAGCCTCGACCAGTAGCAGACTAAGCCTACATCGGCCAAACAACCGACGCGACACCGAACATCTGACGAGTCCCAGCGACCGGATGCCCAATGCCGACCGGTCGTCCGGCACCACATGTCCCGAGAAGAATCGGCGGACTTCCGACACGCGTCGGACGTTTGGACCGTCCCGAGCCACCGGGCGTCCGACCCTGATGTCGCTTGAAGCTACGTTGGTATTTCCTCAAAGAGAAAGGGATGATGCAGCACATCGGTGGTAGGTATTTCCCTCAAATATGAAACCAAGGTTATCGAACCAGTAGGAGAACCAAGCAACACAACATAAACAGCCCTTGCACACAAATAACAACACCTCACAACCCGGCGTGTTAAAGGGGTTGTCAATCCCTTTCGGGGTACGGCGCCTCAAGATAGGCAAAGGACGTGAGGTAAATTTGTAGATGGGATAAATAGATCGCGGAACAAATAAATTGCAGCAAGGTATTTTTGTATTTTTTGGTTTAATAGATCTAAAACTAAACACAAGGAAAAAGTAGATCGCAAGGCAAATATATGAGAAAGAAGACCTGGGGGTCGTAGGTTTCACTAGTGGCTTCTCTCGAGAAAAACAACAAACGGTGGGTGAACAAATTACTGTCGGGAAATTGATAGAACTTCAAATAATTATGACGATATCCAGGCAATGATCATTACATAGTCATCATGTCCAAGATTAGTATACCGACTCCTGCCTGCATCTACTACTATTACTCCACACATCGAGCGCTATCCAGAATGCATCTAGTGTATTGTGGGGACCCCGACCCATAAGTCGAGATCACCGAATGCACGTGTATAGTGATCCCAGAGATCAATGCTCACTGAACACACAGAAGCTGAATAACAAGAGTCTTACATCCATACATACCGTTTTACACAAGTAGGACCATTATGGTCAAGTCTTGAGTGTATCATCGCAGCGGAAATCTTCAATAACAACTTGGACCCATGCCATCTGCCTTAACCCTACAGGCATTCTGACTGGGAAGCGTCCTAGCTCGCATGTTCATCACCAAGGTACTCTTCATTATATCCTGTTCTTTCATGCCTGGCGAATAAAATAACCAATGGCAAGCCAATGAGTACTTTGAATGTACTCGCAAGCAGCCCATATTTTGGCTCAAGGTACAACAATGCATGACATAGGTAAATTTTTGCGAAAAGCTTTTTGTTGTGCTATGACATGTTCAATAACTGGTAAATCATGCATCGTATGAATTCAAGTAACCATAGGGATTGGTTACAGATATCAACATAAAGGGAGTGGGCTCCAACCCAACTCAGTCATGTCAAGTCCTTTGACTTGACCCAAGTAGTTCTTCCCACACACACATACTGGTTGTAAACAAGTGGATGTAGCCCAAGAGCGTTTACCCAACTGTCCTTGACCGTGGACATGGCTATTCGAATAGTTTTACACTCTGCAGAGGTCGCACACTTTACCCACAAGATCCGGGGAACTTCCGTGTCATCCACGACCCGCGGTACCTCAAGTACCCGGGGTAAGCACCCGATCACTATCTTTCCCTAGACGACACTAACAAGGAGTCCATTCGTTGTTCCGTATCCTCACGATGTACATCATACGAGACTCACTCGAGATCGTAACATCCGAGAGGGGATGCAACGGTGTATCCGGTGCCCTGTAAAAACAGTCATGGCCGCCCTACCTGGCATGACCCCGTCCCGAGAGAGAGCACCAACTCTCCCCCGTCACTAGTAATGCGGGCTCCAAGCTAGTATCGGCCTAGGTAATCAATAATGCCCTTTCCCATATAAGGGTAGAGTGGTTGCGCATGTAAGGTTGGAATAACGGTCGCAACTTAAACCAATCTGTTTTGAAAACAACACACACACTTGCCTCAGTACACCACTTCATCATCAAGTGGTTACCCAACTCATTATCTCCCTCGGGCATAAGTGGCACCCGATGGGGTTTTCGAAAAGTTTTTGAAAACAATCTTGCTTCCATCACCATGCATATACCCATCCCCTTTTGCGTAGCGACTACTTTAGCATCCTATCTACTCCCACCGGCATAACCCTCATAGAAAGGTAGGGTCATGCATCATGCAAGTGTCAACGAGAAAAGAAACGGAGGCAGACCACCTCAAGTGGTCACCATTTTATCATGACTTCGATGCAAGTAATAAAAGTGCCATATGACATGCATAAAAAGGGTTTCTTAGACATGATCAAATGGCTGCTTGCCTATTTTAACAAAGTCTTCGAGGTCTTCAAATATCTCTGGTCCAACTCCGAGCATTTCGTCTACTTCATCAACTATCGTCGAAAACAACCATAATAAGCAACACGACCAGGCAAAAATAAAAGTGCTCTAAAAATATGAAGTTGACTTTTCTAGGACTTCTCTAGTTATATGAAAAATAACCAGAGTGGTTTCATTAGGATTGGATAAGTGAATATTTCTGAACATTTCAATATGATGGAAACAAGGGATTTAATGGATCTGTAATTTGTCTACAGAATGCCTCTTTATAAAAATGAGTGAAAGTACCCATTAAATCAGGCATGATTTTAGAAACATTTAGAAATTGGTTTCACTGGATTTGGAGTTCAAATGAATATAATATGGGTTTTTGGAGTGAACTTGTGTGGATAAATGACCTTTCTAAAAGGTTCAGTGAAAACCAAGGACAACAAAAATGTCCACTGTGGCCTATGAAATAGAACTTGATTTATGGAGTCTCTGGAAATTTGAATCATCAAATCTGGAGTTCATTTGATTTATTTGTGGATTTTACAAATTTACAGAAAAAGAAAGAGGAAAGGGAAAGGGTATTACCCTTATCCAGTGCACTGGGTGCAGTTTAGCAGTGGGCCGGCCCAGTGGCTCGGCTAGACGGGCGGAGGAGGCGACGTCGGAGGCAGGTTCGCGAAGTGCGGTAACGCGCGAGGAAAGCGGATCCGGCCGAAGCCGTCTCCACTTAAACGGGCGGGGCCCGCCCGCCGGGTCGCTGACAAGCGGGGCCCGGTGCTCAGGCCGTCTCCTACCTCCCGCTCGAACAGAGCAAGGCAGGGGAGGCGAGGTCGAGCGGGCGCCAGCGTTCTCCCCGGCGGTACCGGCCACCTACGGCGACGCCCGGCATACCAATGTGCTCAGGAGAGCGTGTCGCATCCTCCGAGGTGTGCTACGTCCGCAGGGGTGGCTAGACGCGAGAGCATCATCGGCCGCGGCGGGCGAGGCCAGCGGTGGTGATGGAACTCGCGGGAACAGCCACGGGGAGGAGAGGGAGAAGCACGGGAGGGGTCCGCGGTGATGGTGGAGGTTCTCTGGTGTGGTCTAGAGGGGAGGAGTAGGAGTGGTGGGCGCGAATTTAGGCGGAGTCCCGCGGCTTGGCTCCAGCCATTGTGAGCGACGGAGGGCTCGGCGAGAGTGTTGGCTGGGTCGAGGATGCTTCTAGGAGGTAGAGGGGACAAATGGAGTGGAGAGGATGGCTCGTAACGGCCTCATATGGGCGCGACTAGGAGCACCATGGGCGGAGCTCACGGCCACGGCCCAGGGCAACGCCAGGGGCCAAACGACGGCTTTGGGGCGTGTCTGAGGTGCTCGTGGGCGTGGTCCAGGTCAAGGGAGAGAAAAGAGGGAGCGAGGACGAGTTAGAGGCATCGCGCGTGTGAGGCTGCCCATTGGAGCCCTCGGGCGGCCGGTGCGCGTGCGAGAGGAGGCAGCTGGAGGGAGAGAGAGGAGGGGGACCAGGCCGTGGCGTGTCGCGGACGCCGAGGCACCTCGTCGGGCGCGCTGGGGAGGCCCGAGGTGGTCGGGTGGCTCGGGCAGGGAGCAGCTACAGTGCGTGGGGGCACTGTAGCACGCTCTAGAGCACGCCTTTGGCATGCCATGGCATAAAGAAATGGGAAGTGGGCTCAGCAACTTGTGTCCAGAAGTGCTAGGGGGTAGTAAAGAAAGGGGAAAGAGCCTTGGATGCTCTGGAGAGGCTCTGGTGAGAGAACATAGATGATAGAGAGAGGTGCCATGGCTGTCCAGAGAAGTAAAATGGGGGTGTTGTACCCCTTAATCATTGAGCAATGGCCATGGGAGAGTTGCTGGAGGTGGAAGAGTTCTAGGTGGGGCTGTGGTAAAAAGTTGAGGCCATGGAGAAGAGTGGAAGTGGTCAAAACAGGGGTTTTAGTAAAATGGGAGAAGGTGTTTGTTGCTGGTTTGGGAAAGAAGATGAACTCCTCTTGTCATGAGGATTGACAGGGTCAAATGGCATGAGATAATAATAGGTTCCACCAAGGTTGAGTCCATTTGGGCAAAGTTGCCAATGCAACTTTTGTAAACCCTAGAAATCAACAGAAATGGACTTGATTAGATCTAGCTAAGCTAAACTCTTCTCCTTGGTGCACCACTTGGTGTAGTGTCATAATTTGAGATTCTGAACATGTCCACAAAAGTTGAGATCAAAAGGAGATAGTTTCCAATGTAGAGTTGTTCAAATTTGGTTCTGGACAGGAATGGTTTTGGGGCACTTTGATCAAGTTAACTTGTTCTCCAACTTGTTCTACTTGGTCTAGATGATTTATTAGACTATTGTAGCATGTGTACCAAGATTGAGAGTATTTGGACAAATGTGCTAATGCAAAGTTGTTCAAACTTGAAAAAGGGCAGAAATGGTTTTGAGAGGGTTTCATGGGGTTATACTATTCTCCATGACATGAGACTTGTCAAGATCATCAAACATGTCATATGTGACATGATAGAATTTTCTTGGATTTTTTGTAGAATATTTTCTTTGTAAATATTTCGAAAGCTTGAAATATCCAGAAAGGGTTTTTGAGGGATTTGACCAATATTTTGAACATGATCATGTGTTGAAACTCTTATATATGGACAATATATGTCCACTGAGTTTCCCTAAATTTTCACAAATATTTTTAAAACATTAAAATAATTTTAACATATTAAAGACCATTTCTGGCCTAAAGAAAAAGCCTTTAAATAAAATAGGAAAATAACTTTTAAAATTATATGTTTGTGGTTTTTGGGAGTCCTCTACCTAATAGGAGTCAAAAATATTCTTTGAAAGATTTTTCATACCCCAAATCAAGTACTTGTAGTGCAAACCTCAATTCAGGGGTTTTTGGGAAACTAAATTTAGAAAATATGTTTTGGCCAAATATTTTTGCAAGAAATTGTTTTTATGTCCTACACACATGGAATGATCATTGGGCAAGGTTTTGGATCAAGGAGTTGGAGGATTTATTTTGATTTTTAGAGCACTTGCAAAGAACAGACAAAATCCAATCAAGGCAAAGTCCAAAACACACAAAAGTTTTTGTCAAACCACATTTTATCATTATTTATCACTTTAAGTGTTGTGCCATGAAAATCAGGGTGTGACAGACCTACCCCCCTTACAAGAATCTCGTCCCCGAGATTTCCAAACTAGGCGCAGAAAGGGATACGAAAGCTTTCATGTGGGGTGGTCTTCACATCCTCATACTGTTCCTGCTTCCGAGCAGTGCTCCTTTGATCCTTGAAGTACTTGATGGTGTGGCTTCGTGCATGACGCGACTTGATCCAGGTCGCTAAGGGGTTTCTCGCATATGCCAGGTTGGGCTGGAGGTCGGTGGCTTGACAATCGATGTTCTTGCAGAGGTCGGGCTAGTTAGGAAGTTGGAAACACTTCCGGAGTTGTGACGCATGGAAGATGTTGTGCATCGTTGGTAACTCGGGTGGTAACTCTAGCTGGTAGCCGTCTATTTCTCGTCTTGCAGTGATCTTGGAGAGGGGCGATAAATCTTGGTGTGAGCTTCCCTTGGACATGGAAATGCTTGGTTCCTTTGAGAGAAGTGGCTTGTAGATACACCTGGTCTTCGACGAGAAAGTTCACTTCTTGGCGATGGCGGTTGATATAGTTTTTCCTCCTTGACATGGTGGTCCTCAGATGTTCCTTAACCAGCTGAACGATTCTTCTTCCATCTTCGGGTAGACAAGTATGTCATCAAATAATGATGACAACCAGCTTGTTTGAGTACTCCGTGAAGAGTTGCCCACGGGGTACATAGGGTATAGGTTGGGGTATCGGTGGTGGTCACAGTTGAGTATTGGTCAGGGTCTTCTCGACCTAGACCTAAAGCCGATGGTCATGATCCGAACATGTTGTGGCTTGGTAGGGCTTAAGGGTTTCAAGGATTCTAGTGTGGGAGTGAACATTTATCATCTTATCTTTAAGCACGATTTTTGAGATGCCAATTGTTCCATCTAGCCTCCAAACAAATCACCTTATACCATCGAAAGTTTCCTTTCATATATACCAACTCTAATCATTACTCATGCTATTCATATCCACATGACTCCCTAGAGGAGGTCTGACAAAATATACATGTCAAATATCCCCAAACTCATGTGTATGGCTATCCCTATGTAAAAATCCATGGGTAGAGCATACAAGCTGCTAAGCTTGAATTTAACACCACAATCCAAGTGCTCAGCCTATCCTTCCAAGGTTTAAGATAGTGCATATCTATTCTAAGGAAACACGTCATATGCCACTCCAAGATCTTGTTTCCTTCCTATGGATCAACTCAAACAACCCGTTAACATCCATTAATCACTACATAATCCATTAATTCTACAAATCCGACGCCTATGCTGGTGTTCCACATGATCTCCTAAAGTCCTTATAATCCCCAATACTTGAAAGGGCTGCCTTACTATAGTCAGTCCACCAATTCCCGTTATTGTGATCTAGTAATACTCCAAGGTCAAGCTCACAAAGATGCCTAAATAAACTCCGACAATTAGTCCAATCTCCTAGTTTATCGTCCACCGAGAAACATGGTATCATGATCGAGATCATCAGTCTAAATCCAATTTACTCTGAACCATGTAGACATACTCAGCATCTATATTCAACTAGAATCACCTACATAAATCCAAATCTCATGTCCAACGAGAATTTCTATATGTCTCCCCCAAGTCATCATCGTATTGCCAACTATCTCCCAATAATATCACATGGCTAAGTTAAATCCAAATACTTCCAAGAATTTCATCTTGCGACCATAATTGTCCTACTAAATCCAATTTACTCAGGGGTAATGAAAGCTATGCTACCCTATTAACATGATTCCACCAAGTTCAACATGAAAGCCTTATAATCCACCAAAAGTATCAGATAATTCCTCAAAGTCACTTACACAAACTCATCAAGTCATTTGTCCTCTATTCCTATATCCTCAAATTGGTCTTCCCTATGGCATCATCAGTTATGGTGCTATCTTAGGATGATAATGTGTTTGTTCACTATGTCCACTAGTTCCATAATGAACCCAGTGATGTGCAAGATTACGGAGGCTTAACTGGTTCTCTTGCAATTTGTAGGTTAAGCACATGGTTAAGGATTCGAGCTGGGGTATCTTGTGAAGTCTCGAAGGGTAGGGACGGGGTTCTAGTCTTGAGCTGTAAACATACGGGGTTGCACTTGGTGGAGGAGGTTGTAGCAAAAGTCTTCAGTGCTTGTGGGTCGCCGAGGTGGAATCCATGGTGTATCTTGTCTTGCTGGTCTTCGGCTGAGGAGAGGGAGACGAGAGGGAAAAGCCGCATAGAGGAGGGGGATGCCTAAAGGGGGTTCTATAGTGCATGTGCAAACAACAAGTGCCGAAAGGGCCAAAAACAAACAACAAAATAAGGCAGGTGATATAGTCGTGTACTTGTTGCCTAGGGCAAAAAGAGAGACTGATATCAAAACACAAACAAATAAAAACAAGTAACACACAATCATGGTTCTATTCGAACCATCATATGGACTCGACTACGCATAGGGAGTACACGACTCATCCTACCCCAGGGGTTCTCGGATTCAGTAGTCGTGCTTTGCTCCGTGCCTCGAGCAGTCTTCTGGGTTTTCCTCAGGTGTTGCTACGTCTCTTGTAGTTGTTTGATGAAACGATCCGGGTTGATCCTGAAGATTCTTCAACAACTTCTCGCCTATTGAAGTGATGGGGTGAAGGTGGCTCCTCGTAGCTGGCGTTGACTTGGTCTCCTCTTGTCTTCTTATTCATGACGATCCTTTTTGCATTCTAAGGCATCAGTGGTTCCACGTGGCAATCCTTTATGCAATGACATTAACAAGGCATAGTAGAGGTCCAATCTGTCGGGCACATTGTTGACAATATCGTCACTGAGAGCGGGGGATGAAGAGAACCGTTTTCCTGCTCACTATAGTGAGGCGGACCAAATGGCGAGGTTCTCATCCACCAGTGGTTGCCGACACAACAATGATAAGGACAAGGTTGCTCTACTAGCGATGTATATCATGATCTTGCATATCCTATGCCATGGTCATCATAGGCCAAGGTTGCTTAATCCTGGGTCAATTTCAAAGGTGTCACCATCCTCTGGGTCTTCATGTCCTCATTCCTCAAGGGTGTATCTTCTGTTGGCATTGTCTTGCTGTGGTGTTGCCAATCTTGTGTTTAGAAGAGGTGGGTGAGTGTCTGGCAAGGCGTCTTCCTTCTAGATTATCCACGAGGATTACAAGGAATCCCGTGGTCAGGGCCATATGGACTCTAGCGACCATTTAAATTTTTTGAAGGGGAAGAGATCAATGGGGAAAGTATACCTTAGTTTTTGAAAAACTGAGAAGGGAAGAGAAGTATAGATAGTTTTGAAAACTTGTAATAGTTTTCGAAATAGTTTTAACCCTAACTAACGATCATGCTAACTAAGGCTTCCTACATTCAGGATGGCTCTGATACCAGCTCTGTGGGGACCCTGACCCATAAGTCGAGATCACCGAATGCACGTGTACAGTGATCCCAAAGATCAATGCTCACTGAACACATAGAAGCTGAATAACAAGAGTCTTACATCCATACATACCGTTTTACACAAGTAGGACCATTATGGTCAAGTCTTGAGTGTATCATCGCAGCGGAAATCTTCAATAACAACTTGGACCCATGCCATCTTCCTTAACCCTACAGGCATTCTGACTGGGAAGCGTCCTAACTCGCATGTTCGTCACCAAGGTACTCTTCATTATATCCTGTTCTTTCATGCCTGGCCAATAAAATAACCAGTGGCAAGCCAATGAGTACTTTGAACGTAGTCGCAAGCAACCCATATTTTGGCTCAAGGTACAACAATGCATGACATAGGTAAATTTTTGCAAAAAGCTAATTTTGTTGTGCTATGACATGTTCAATAACTGGTAAATCATGCATCGTATGAATTCAAGTAACCATAGGGACTGGTTACAGATATCAACATAAAGGGAGTGGGCTCCAACCCAACTCAGTCATGTCAAGTCCTTTGACTTGACCCAAGTAGTTCTTCCCACACACACATACTGGTTGTAAACAAGTGGACGTAGCCCAAGAGCGGTTACCCAACTGTCCTTGACCGTGGACACGGCTATTCGAATAGTTTTACACTCTGCAGAGGTTTCACACTTCACCCATAAGATCCGGGGAACTTCCATGTCATCCACGACCTGCGGTACCTCAAGTACCCAGGGTAAGCACCCGATCACTATCTTTCCCTAGACGACACTAACAAGGAGTCCACTCGTTGTTCCGTATTCTCACGATGTACATCATACGAGACTCACTCGAGATCGTAACATCCGAGAGGGGATGCAACGGTGTATCCGGTGCCCTGTAAAAACAGTCATGGCCGCCCTACCTGGCACGACCCCGTCCCGAGAGAGAGCACCAACTCTCCCCCGTCACTAGTAATGCGGGCTCCAAGCTAGTATCGGCCTAGGTAATCAATAATGCCCTTTCCCATATAAGGGTAGAGTGGTTGCGCATGTAAGCTTGGAATAACGGTCGCAACTTAAACCAATCCGTTTTGAAAACAACACACACACTTGACTCGGTACACCACTTCGTCATCAAGTGGTTACCCAACTCATTATATCCCTCGGGCATGAGTGGCACCCGATGGGGGTTTCGAAAAGTTTTTGAAAACAATCTTGCTTCCATCACCATGCATATACCCATCCCCTTTTGCGTAGCCACTACTTTAGCATCCTATCTACTCCCACCGGCATAGCCCTCATAGAAAGGTAGGGTCATGCATCATGCAAGTGTCAACGAGAAAAGCAACGGAGGCAGACCACCTCAAGTGGTCACCATTTTATCATGACTTCGATGCAAGCAATAAAAGTGTCATATGACATGCATAAAAAGTGTTTCTTAGACATGGTCAAAGGGCTGCTTGCCTATTTTAACAAAGTCTTCGAGGTCTTCAAATATCTCTGGTCCAACTCCGAGCATTTCGTCTACTTCGTCAACTATCGTCGAAAACAACCATAATAAGCAACACGACCAGGCAAAAATAAAAGTGCTCTAAAAATATGAAGTTGACTTTTCTAGGACTTCTCTAGTTATATGAAAAATAACAAGAGTGGTTTCATTGGGATTGGATAAGTGAATATTTCTGAACATTTCAATATGATGGAAACAAGGGATTTAATGGATCTGCAATTTGTCTACAGAATGCCTCTTTATAAAAATGAGTGAAAGTATCCATTAAATCAGGCATGATTTTAGAAACATTTAGAAATTGGTTTCACTAGATTTGGAGTTCAAATGAATATAATATGGGTTTTTGGAGTGGACTTGTGTGGATAAATGACCTTTTTAAAAGGTTCAGTGAAAACCAAGGACAACAAAAATGTCCATTGTGGCCTATTAAATGGATCTTGATTTATGGAGTCTCTGGAAATTTGAATCATCAAAACTAGAGTTCATTTGATTTATTTGTGGATTTTACAAATTTACAGAAAAAGAAAGAGGAAAGGGAAAGGGTATTACCCTTATCCAGTGCACTGGGTGCAGTTTAGCAGTGGGCCGGCCCAGTGGCTCGGCTGGACGGGCGGAGGACGCGACGTCGGAGGCGGGTTCGCCAAGTGTGCCAACGAGCGAGGAAAGCGGAACCTGCCGAAGCCGTCCCCACTTAAACGGGCGGGGCCCGCCCGCCGGGTCGCTGACGAGCGGGGCCCGGTGCTCAGGCCGTCTCCTACCTCCCGCTCGAACAGAGCAAGGCAGGGGAGGCGAGGCCGAGCGGGCACCGGCGTTCTCCCCGGCGATACCGGCCACCTACGGCAACGCCCGGCGTACCTGCATGCTCAGGAGAGCATGTCGCATCCTCCGAGGTGCGCCACGTCCGCAGGGGTGGCTAGACGCGAGAGCATCATCGGCCGCGGCGGGCGAGGCCAGCGGTGGTGATGGAACTCGCGGGAACAACCACGGGGAGGAGAGGGAGAACCACGGGAGGGGTCCGCGGTGATGGTGGAGGTTCTCTGGTGTGGTCTAGAGGGGAGGAGTAGGAGTGGTGGGCACGAATTTAGGCGGAGTCCGGCGGCTTGGCTCCGGCCATTGTGAGCGACGGAGGGCTCGGCGAGAGGGTTGTCTGGGTCGAGGATGCTTCTAGGAGGTAGAGGGGACAAATGGAGTGGAGAGGATGGCTCGTAACGACCTCATATGGGCGCGGCTAGGAGCACCGTGGGCGGAGCTCACGGCCATGGCCCAGGGCGTCGCCAGGGGCCAAACGACGGCTTTGGGACATGTCTGAGGTGCTCGTGGGCGTGGTCCACGTCAAGGGAGAGAAAAGAGGGAGCGGGGACGAGTTAGAGGCATCGCGCGTGTGAGGCTGCCCATTGGAGCCCTCGGGCGGCCGGTGCGCGTGCGAGAGGAGGCAGCAGGAGGGAGAGAGAGGAGGGGGACCAGGCCATGGCGTGTCGCGGACGCCGAGGCACCTCGTCGGGCGTGCTGGGGAGGCCCGAGGTGGTCGGGTGGCTCGGGCAGGGAGCAGCTACAGTGCGTGGGGGCACTGTAGCGCGCTCTAGAGCACGCCTTTGGCATGCCATGGCATAAAGAAATGGGAAGTGGGCTCGGCAACTTGTGTCCAGAAGTGCTAGGGGGTAGTAAAGAAAGGGGAGAGAGCCTTGGATGCTCTGGAGAGGCTCTGGTGAGAGAACAGAGATGATAGAGAGAGGTGTCATGGCTGTCCAGAGAAGTAAAATGGGGGTGTTCCACCCCTTAATCATTGAGCAATAGCCATGGAAGAGTTGCTGGAGGTAGAAGAGGTTTAGGTGGGGCTGTGGTAAAAAGTTGAGGCCATGGAGAAGAGTGGAAGTGGTCAAAACAGGGGTTTTAGTAAAATGGGAGAAGGTGTTTGTTGCTGGTTTGGGAAAGAAGATGAACTCCTCTTGTCATGAGGATTGACAGGGTCAAATGGCATGAGATAATAATAGGTTCCACCAAGGTTGAGTCCATTTGGGCAAAGTTGCCAATGCAACTTTTGTAAACCCTAGAAATCAACAGAAATGGACTTGCTTAGATCTAGCTAAGCTAAACTCTTCTCCTTGGTGCACCACTTGGTGTAGTGTCATAATTTGAGATTCTGAACATGTCCAAAAAAGTTGAGATCAAAAGAAGATAGTTTCCAATGTAGAGTTGTTCAAATTTGGTTCTAGACAGGAAGGTTTTGGGGCACTTTGATCAAGTTAACTTGTTCTCCAACTTGTTCTACTTGGTCTAGATGATTTATTAGACCATTGTAGCATGTGGACCAAGATTTAGAGTATTTGGACAAGTTTGCCAATGCAAAGTTGTTCAAACTTGAAAAAGGGCAGAAATGGTTTTGAGAGGGTTTCATGGGGTTATTCTATTCTCCATGACATGAGACTTGTCAAGATCATCAAACATGTCATATGTGACATGATAGAATTTTCTTGGAATTTTTGGTGAATATTTCCTTTGTAAATATTTCAAAAGCTTTAAATATCCAGAAAGGGTTTTTGAGGGATTTGACCAATATTTTGAACATGACCATGTGTTGAAACTCTTATATATGGACAATATATGTCCACTGAGTTTCCCTAAATTTTCACAAATATTTTTAAAGCATTAAAATAATTTAAACCTATTAAAGACCATTTCTGGCCTAAAGAAAAAGCCTTTAAATAAAATAGGAAAATAACTTTTAAAATTATATGTTTGTGGTTTTTGGGAGTCCTCTACCTAATAGGAGTCAAAAATATTCTTTGAAATATTTTTCATACCCCAAATCAAGTACTTGTAGTGCAAACCTCAATTCAGGGGTTTTTGGGAAACTAAATTTAGAAAATACGTTTTGGCCAAATATTTTTGCAAGAAATTGTTTTTATGTCCTACACACATGGCATGATCGTTGGGCAAGGTTTTGGATCAAGGAGATGAAGTATAGGAGTTGGAGGATTTATTTTGATTTTTAGAGCACTTGCAAACAACAGACAAAATCCAATCAAGGCAAAGTCCAAAACACACAAAAGTTTTTGTCAAACCACATTTTATCATTATTTATCACTTTAAGTGTTGTGCCATGAAAATCAGGGTGTGACATGTATTAAGTTCATGGAAAACGGAGTAATTCAATAAGAACGATGACATGATGTAGACAAGATCCATTTATCTATTGCGGCAGATATGGATCCCATCTTTTTATCCTTAGTAGCAACGATACATATGTGTCATTTCCCTTTCTGTCACTGGGATCAAGCACCGTAAGATCGAACCCACTACCGGGCACCTCTTCCCATTGCAAGATAAATAGATCAAGTTGGCCAAACATAACCCAAATATCAAAGAAGAAATACGAGGCTATAAGAGATCAAAGAACTCAAATAACTTTCATGGATATAAAAAGATATAATGGATCATAAACTCGAAGTTCATCAGATACCAACAAACGCACCGCCAAAAGACTTACATCATATGGATCTCCAAGAGACCATTGTATTGATAATCAAGAGAGAGAGAGAGGAAGCCATCTAGCTACTAACTACGGACCCAAAGGTCTACAAAGAACTACTCACGCATCATCGGAGAGGCACCAATGGAAGTGGTGAACCCCTCCGTGATGGTGTCTAGATTGGATCTGTTGGTTCTGGACTCTGCGGCGGCTGGATGAATATTTCGTCGACTCCTCTTGGGTTTCTGGAATATTGGGGTATTTATAGAGCAAAGAGTCGGTCCAGGGGCACCCGAGGTGTGCACAACCCACCAGGGCACGCCTGTGCCTCCTGGCGCGCCCTGGTGGGTTGTCCCCTCCTCGGGACTCCCCCCAGGTGCAACTAGGGGCCAACTTCTTCCTTCTAGTCCATAAAAAATTATCATAAATTTGCCTTGGCATTTGGACTCCGTCTGATATTGATTTCGTACGATGTAAAAAACATGCAGAAAACAACAACTGGCACTTGGCATTTTGGGAGGTGTATCCATCCCACCAACGAAAATGACTTGAAGCATTCCAACACTTTCCATGCTAGATATATCATAGGCGGTGCCCAAACAGAAAATAAAGTTTATTCCTTTTTCCACCATAACTTTCATTATCCACGGTGCCCTCCATACCAACACTTTCCGAGGAATTTATTATTTGACAACATAAAGTAAATTCATTTTTGCATTTCGGGACTGGGCATACCTAAAACCTTTGCCTTACTCTCGTGCAATGACAAGTGAATAAACACTCATCGTGAGAATAACACATCTAGCAGGAAAATATTAGCTACCTGTTACCGTTCCACTAGCGAAACAAACACACAACAAAGAAGTTTATTTTGAAAATTAGAGATGGCACATGCAAATTTTCTTAGAACGGCAAAAGAATACCGCATATAGGTAGATATAGTGGACTCATGTGGCAAAACTGGTTTAAAGGATTTTGGATGCACAAGTAGAGGTCATACTTTGTGCAAAATGAAGGCTAGCAAAAAGATTGAGAAGCGACCAACCAAGAAAAGAATAATCTCATAAGCAAGTATTAAGCAAAAAGATTGAGAAGCGACCATCCATTCATGCACAAGTAGGGTAATAATGCAACACAAGTAGGATATAATTTTCATTGCATGATTATTTACTTTCGTGCATGCACAGGGAATCACAAACCTTAACACTAATATTCTTACTAGAGAACAATTACTGATCAACATAACTCACATATCAGATGATCATATCTCAAAACTGTTACTAAGAATCAAGTTTATTTTGTCCAATGATCTTCATGACATATATTTCTTTCTTTCTTTATCCTTCTTGGATATCTATCACTTTGGGACTAATTTTCATGTGTTGCTTTTCATAAGCTCAAACAAATATAAGTGAAGATCATGAGCATAACATATTTTCTTTCTCTCAAAACAATTTAAGTGAAGCAAGGGAGAATTTCTTCAAAATTTTACTAACTCTCAAATTAATCTAAGCAAAGCAAGCGAGCATTTCTTTAAAAATACTAAGCACACCGTGCTCAAAAAGATATAAGTGA
Organism: Triticum aestivum; assembly: GCF_018294505.1. Classification (NCBI taxonomy): domain Eukaryota; kingdom Viridiplantae; phylum Streptophyta; class Magnoliopsida; order Poales; family Poaceae; genus Triticum; species Triticum aestivum. The sequence goes on along the minus strand of NC_057810.1, from coordinate 295,019,363 downwards.
AGCACTAGAGCAAGTCCATTGCTCATCAAAATTTAAGTGAAGCATAGAGAGCAATTCTAACAAGTCATGGCATAATTTTGGCTCTCTCAAATAGGTGTGTCCAACAAGGGTTGATGATTAAAACACAAAATAAAACAAGCAAAGACACATATCATACAAGACGCTCCAAGCAAAACACATATCATGTGATGAATAAAAATATAGCCTCGAGTACAATACCGATGGTCGTTAGAAGAAAGAGGGGATGCCACTCGGGGCATCCCCAAACTTAGTTGGTTGATCATTCTTGGATAATAGCTTGGGATGCCGAGGCATCCCCAAGCTTAGGTTCTTCTATCCTTCTTTCATCCATCGTAAGATAACCCAAAACTTGAAAACTTCAATCACACAAAACTCAACAAAACCCTTGTGAGCTCCGTTAGTAAAAGAAAGCAAACCACTACTATAAGTGCTATGTCAAACCAATTCTTATTTTGTTTTTGTATTATATCTACAGTATTTGAACTTTTCGATGGCAAAAACTCATCAAAGAAAACCATAGAGCCATCAAAATAAGCACACAACACAAAGAAAACAGAATCTATCAAGACAGAACAGTCTGTAGTAATCTGGAACTTTCAAATACTTATGTAACTCCAAAAATACTAAAAAAATATAAAGACCAGAATAATTTGTATATTAATCTTATGCAAAAAGAATCAGGACAAAATCTCTTTTCTATGATTTATGATAATTAATTTCATGAGCACAAAATTTCTATCTTTTTCAGCAAGATCAAACAACTATCACCCCAAAAGATCCTAAAGGCTTTACTTGGCACAAACACCAATTAAAACACAAAAAACACAATCATAATAGTAGCATAATTGTGCTAACACTCAAGAACAGAAAGCAAAAAGCAAAAATAAATTTTATTCATTAGGTTGCCTCCCAACAAGCGCTATAGTTTTACGCCCTTAGCTAGGCATAAAGCAAGGATCTAAGTTTTGTCTTCCAAAGTTTTGGCAACTTTTGTAAGGGTTTTCTCAAACCCAGGAGGTTCTTTACGCTTCCCTAAATTCTCCGGAAAAGAAACCATCTTATGATCCAAAATATCAAATCGCTTGATGCAAAGAGTAATCAAGGTATTCATGCGATTGATACTACCATTGAGGTGCTTGAGGGGTTCATTATATTTCTGTATTTCGACCATATGTTTATGTAAATCACCAAGTTTGTCAAACATTTGAACTCCCTCAGGGGTAAAGGAAAACCCCTTCTTTTGAGGAGGAATTCCAAAAATTCCTTCCAAGATTTCATAGGCAACGTTTGCATCAAGCTCAATAAAATTTCTTTTAGCGGCAAAATCAAGAAGTTGTCTATGATGCAAAGCTAATCCTATGTAAAAATTAGGAAGCAAAACCGTAGCATCCCCCTTTAGGTTGGAGACACGATACGATTCCATAAGCCTATACCAGGCATCTTTCAAATTTTCTCCTTGTCTTTGCTTGAAGTAAAGAACCTCAAAATATGGTGACAAAGGAGGAGTAGGGACGCTAGCCATCGGAACTAGAGGCAAGAGATCGGTGAAAAAGAGAGGCAAATAAAATGGCAAATTTTTTTGAAGTGGGGGAGAGGAAAATGAGAGGAAAATAATGTAAATTGCAAGGAGATGAGATTTGTGATTAGGAACCTGGTTATGCTGAAGATCCTCCCCGGCAATGGCGCCACAAATTCCTTTTGATGTCGCTTGAAGCTACGTCGGTAATTCCCCAAAGAGGAAGGGATGATGCAGCACAGTGGTGGTAGGTATTTCCCTCAAATATGAAACCTAGGTTATCGAACCAGTAGGAGAACCAAGCAACACAATGGAAGCAGCCCCTGCACACAAATAACAACACCTCGCAACCCGACGTGTTAAAGGGGTTGTCAATCCCTTTCGGGGTACGGCGCCTCAAGATAGGCAAAGGACGTGAGGTAAATTTGTAGATGGGATAAATAGATCGCGGAACAAATAAATTGCAGCAAGGTATTTTTGTATTTTTGGGTTTAATAGATCTAAAAATAAATGCAAGGAAAAAGTATATCGCAAGGCAAATATATGAGAAAGAAGACCCGGGGGCCGTAGGTTTCACTAGTGGCTTCTCTCGAGAAAAATAGCAAACGGTGGGTGAACAAATTACTGTTGGGCAATTGATAGAACTTCAAATAATTATGATGATATCTAGGCAATGATCATTACATAGGCATCACGTCCAAGAATAGTAGACCAACTCCTGCCTACATCTACTACTATTACTCCACACATCGACCGCTATCCAGCATGCATCTAGTGTATTAAGTTCATGGAAAAACGGAGTAATGCAATAAGAACAATGACATGATGTAGACAAGATCCGTTTATCTATTGTGGAAGATATGGATCCCATCTTTTTATCCTTAGTAGCAATGATACATACGTGTCGGTTCCCTTTCGGTCACTGGGATCAAGCACCGTAAGATCGAACCAACTACCAGGCACCTCTTCCCATTGCAAGATAAATAGATCAAGTTGGCCAAACAAAATATCAGAGAAGAAATACGAGGCTATAAGAGATCATGCATATAAGAGATCAAAGAACTCAAATAACTTTCATGGATATAAAAACATATAACTGATCATAAACTTGAAGTTCATCAGATCCCAACAAACACACCGCCAAAAGACTTACATCATGTGGATCTCCAAGAGACCATTGTATTGATAATCAAGAGAGAGAGAGGAAGCCATCTAGCTACTAACTATGGACCCGAAGGTCTACACTACTCACGCATCATCGGAGAGGCACCAATGGAAGTGTGTTGGGGAACGTTGCAGAAAATTAAAAAAATTTCCTAAGGTTTCACCAAGATCCATCTATGAGTTCATCTAAGCAACGAGTCATGGGAGAGAGATTGCATCTACATACCACTTGTAGATCGTGTGCGGAAGCGTTCAAGAGAACGGGGTTGAGGTAGTCGTTCTCGTCGTGATCCTATCACCAGAGATCCTAGCGCCGGACGACACCTCCGTGTTCAACACATGTACGGTCAGCGTGACGTCTCCCCCGTCTTGATCCAGCAAGGGGAAGGAGAGGTTGATGATGATCCAGCAGCACAACGGCGTGGTGGTGGATGCAGCAGAACTCCGACAAGGCTTCGCCAAGCTGCTGCGGGAGGAGGACGAGGTGTAGCAGGGGGAGGGAGGCGCCAAGACACAGGGTGCGGCTGCCCTCCCCCCTGCCCTCCTTTATATAGGCCCCCAGGGGGGGCGCCGGCCCTGGGAGATGCAATCTCCCAAGGGGGGGGGGCGGCCAGGGGGGTTGGAGTACCCCCCAAGGCAAGTGGTGTGCCTCCCCCTAGGGTTTTCAACCCTAGGCGCAGGGGAGGCCCAAGGGGGGGCGCACCAGCTCACTAGGGGCTGGTTCCCCTCCCACTTCAGCCCACGGGGCCCTCCGGGATAGGTGGCCCCACCCGGTGGACCCCCGGGACCCTTCCGGTGGTCCCGGTACAATACCGGATGGCCCCGAAACTTTCCCGATGGCCGAAACAGCACTTCCTATATATATAATTCTTTACCTCCGGACCATTCCGGAACTCCTCGTGACGTCCGGGATCTCATCCGGGACTCCGAACAACATTCGGTTTGCTGCATACTCATATTCATACAACCCTAGCGTCACCAAACCTTAAGTGTGTAGACCCTACGGGTTCGGGAGACATGCAGACATGACCGAGACGGCTCTCTGGTCAATAACCAACAGCGGGATCTGGATACCCATGTTGGCTCTCACATGCTCCTCGATGATCTCATCGGATGAACCACGATGTCGAGGATTCAATCAACCCTGTATACAATTCCCTTTGTCAGAGGTATGTTACTTGCCCGAAACTCGATCGTCGGTATCCCAATACCTCGTTCAGTCTCGTTACCGGCAAGTCACTTTTACTCGTACCGTAATGCATGATCTCGTGACCAGACACTTGGTCACTTTGAGCTCATTATGATGATGCACTGCCGAGTGGGCCCAATGATACCTCTTCGTAATACGGAGTGACAAATCCCAGTCTCGATCCGTGTCAACCCAACAGACACTTTCGGAGATACCTGTAGTGCACCTTTATAGTCACCCAGTTACGTTGTGACGTTTGGTACACCCAAAGCACTCCTACGGTATCCGGGAGTTACACGATCTCATGGTCTAAGGAAAAGATACTTGACATTGGAAAAGCTCTAGCAAAACGAACTACACGATCTTGTGCTATGCTTAGGATTGGGTCTTGTCCATCACATCATTCTCCTAATGATGTGATCCCGTTATCAACGACATCTAATGTCCATAGTCAGGAAACCATGACTATCTATTGATCAACGAGCTAGTCAACTAGAGGCTTACTAGGGACATATTATGGTCTATGTATTCACACGTGTATTACGATTTCTGGATAATACAATTATAGCATGAATAAAGACAATTATCATGAACAAGGAAATATAATAATAATCCTTTTATTATTGCCTCTAGGGCATATTTCCAACAGTCTCCCACTTGCACTAGAGTCAGTAATCTAGTTACATTGTGATGAATCGAACACCCATAGAGGTCTGGTGTTGATCATGTTTTGCTCGCGAAAGAGGTTTAGTCAACGGATCTGCGACATTCAGATCCGTATGTACTTTGCAAATATCTATGTCTCCATCTTGAACATTTTCACGAATGGAGTTGAAGCGACGCTTGATGTGCCTGGTCTTCTTGTGAAACCTGGTCTCCTTGGCAAGGGCAATAGCTGCAGTGTTGTCACAGAAGAGTTTGATCGGCCCCGACGCATTGGGTATGACTCCTAGGTCGGTGATGAACTCCTTCACCCAAATTACTTCATGCGCTGCCTCCGAGGCTGCCATGTACTCCGCTTCACATGTAGATCCCGCCACGACGCTCTGCTTGCAGCTGCACCAGCTTATTGCTCCACCATTCAACATATACACGTATCCGGTTTGTGACTTAGAGTCATCCAGATCTGTGTCGAAGCTAACGTCGATGTAACCCTTTACGACGAGCTCTTCGTCACCTCCATAAATGAGAAACATGTCCTTTGTCCTTTTCAGGTACTTTAGGATATTCTTGACCGCTGTCCAGTGTTCCTTGCCGGGATTACTTTGGTACCTTCCTACCAAACTTACGGCAAGGTTTACATCAGGTCTGGTACACAACATGGCATACATAATAGATCCTATGGCTGAAGCATAGGGGATGACACTCATCTCTTCTTTATCTTTTGCCGTGGTCGGGCATTGAGCTGAGCTCAATCTCACACCTTATAATACATGCAAGAACCCTTTCTTGGATTGATCCATTTTGAACTTCTTCAAAATCTTATCAAGGTATGTGCTTTGTGAAAGACCTATGAGGCGTCTCGATCTATCCCTATAGATCTTGATGCCTAATATGTAAGCAGCTTCTCCAACGTCCTTCATTGAAAAACACTTGTTCAAGTAGGCCTTAATGCTGTCCAAAAGTTATATATCATTTCCCATCAAAAGTATGTCATCTACATATAATATGAGAAATGCCACAGAGCTCCCACTCACTTTCTTGTAAACGCAGGCTTCTCCATAAGTCTGCATAAACCCAAACGCTTTGATCATCTCATCAAAGCGAATGTTCCAACTCCGAGATGCTTGCACCAGCCCATAAATGGATCGCTGGAGCTTGCATACTTTCTTAGCATTCTTAGGATTGACAAAACCTTCTGGCTGCATCATATACAGTTCTTCCTTAAGATGCCCATTAAGGAATGTTGTTTTGACGTCCATCTGCCATATCTCATAATCATAGTATGCGGCAATTGCTAACATGATTCGGACGGACTTCAGCTTCGCTACGGGAGAGAATGTCTCTTCATAGTCAACCCCTTGAACTTGTCGATAACCCTTAACGACAAGTTGAGCTTTATAGATGGTAATATTACCATCCACGTCCGTCTTCTTCTTAAAGACCCATTTGTTTTCTATCGCTCGCCGATCATCGGGCAAGTCTGTCAAAGTCCATACTTTGTTTTCATACATGGATTCTATCTCGGATTGCATGGCTTCAGCCATTTGTTGGAATCTGGGCCCGCCATCGCTTCTTCATAGTTCGAAGGTTCACCGTTGTCTAGCAACATGATTTCCAGGACAGGGTTGCCATACCACTCTGGTGTGGAACGTGTCCTTGTGGACCTACGAGGTTCAGTAGCAACTTGAACTGAAGTACCTTGATCATAATCATTAATTTCCTCTCCAGTTGGTGTAGGCACCACAAGAACATTTTCCTGAGCTGCACTACTTTCCGGTTCAAGAGGTAGTACTTCATCGAGTTCTACTTTCCTCCGACTTACTTCTTTCGAGAGAAACTATTTTCCAGAAAGGATCCGTTCTTGGCAACAAAGGTCTTGCCCTGGATCTTAAGTAGAAGGTATACCCAATGGTTTCCTTAGGGTATCCTATGAAGACGCATTTTTCCGACTTGGGTTCGAGCTTTTCAGGTTGAAGTTTCTTGACATAAGCATCGCATCCCCAAACTTTTAGAAACGACAGCTTAGGTTTCTTCCCAAACCATAGTTCATACGGTGCCGTCTCAACGGATTTAGACGGTGCCCTATTTAAAGTGAATGTAGCTGTCTCTAGAGCGTATCCCCAAAATGATAGCGGTAAGTCGGTAAGAGACATCATAGATCGCACCATATCCAATAGAGTGCGATTACGACGTTCGGACACACCGTTACGCTGAGGTGTTCCAGGCGACGTGAGTTGTGAAACGATTCCACATTTCCTTAAGTGTGTACCAAATTCGTGACTTAAGTATTCTCCTCCATGATCTGATCGTAGGAACTTTATCTTTCGGTCACGTTGATTCTCTACCTCATTATGAGATTCCTTGAACTTTTCAAAGGTCTCAGACTTGTGTTTCATCAAGTAGACATACCCATATCTACTCAAGTCATCAGTGAGAGTGAGAACATAACGATATCCTCCGCGAGCCTCAAAGCTCATTGGACCACACACATCAGTATGTATGATTTCCAATAAGTTGGTTGCTCGCTCCATTGTTCCGGAGAATGGAGTCTTGGTCATTTTGCCCATGAGGCATGGTTCGCATGTGTCAAATGATTCATAATCGAGAGACTCTAAAAGTTCATCAGCATGGAGCTTCTTCATGCGCTTGACACCAATGTGACCAAGGCGGCAGTGCCACAAGTATGTGGGACTATCGTTATCAACTTTACATCTTTTGGTATTCACACTATGAATATGTGTAACATTACGTTCGAGATTCATTAAGAATAAACCATTGACCATCGGGGCATGACCATAAAACATATCTCTCATATAAATAGAACAACCATTATTCTCGGATTTAAATGAGTAGCCATCTCGCATCAAATGAGATCCAGATACAATGTTCATGCTCAAACTTGGCACTAAATAACAATTATTGAGGTTTAAAACTAATCCCGTAGGTAAATGTAGAGGTAGCGTGCCGACGACGATCACATCGACCTTGGAACCATTCCCGACGCGCATCATCACCTCGTCCTTCGCCAGTCTCCGCTTATTCCGCAGCTTCTGCTGTGAGTTACAAATGTGAGCAACGGCACCGGTATAATATACCCAGGAGTTACTACGATTACTGGTAAGGTACACATTACATGTATATCACATATACCTTTAGTGTTGCCGACCTTCTTGTCCGCTAAGTATTTGGGGTAATTCCGCTTCCATTGACCCTTCTCTTTGCAATAAAAGCACTCAGTCTCAGGCTTGGGTACATTCTTTGACTTCTTCCCGGCAACTGGCTTACCGGGCGCGGCAACATCTTTGTCGTCCTTCTTGAAGTTCTTCTTACCCTTGCCCTTCTTGAACTTAGTGGTCTTATTGAACATCAACACTTGATGTTCTTTCTTGATTTCAACCTCTGCTGACTTCAGCATTGAAAATACTTCAGGAATGGTCTTCACCATCCCCTGCATATTGTAGTTCAACACAAAGCTCTTGTAGCTCGGTGGGAGCGACTGAAGGATTCTGTCAATGACCGCTTCGTCCGGGAGGTTGATCTCCAGCTGGGACAGGCGGTTGTGCAACCCAGACATTTTGAGTATGTGCTCACTGACAAAACTGTTTTCCTCCATCTTACAACTATAAAACTTGTCGGAGACTTCATATCTCTCGACCCGGGCATGAGCTTGGAAAACCATTTTCAGCTCCTCGAACATCTCATATGCTTCGTGTTTCTCAAAATGCTTTTGGAGCCCTGGTTCTAAGCTGTAAAGCATGCCGCACTGAACGAGGGAGTAATCATTAGCACGTGACTGCCAAGCGTTCATAACGTCTTGGTTCTCTGGGATGGGTGCTTCACCTAGCGGTTCATCTAGGACATATGCTTTCTTGGCAGCTATGAGGATGATCCTCAGGTTCCGGACCCAGTCCGAATAGTTGCTGCCATCATCTTTCAGCTTGGTTTTCTCTAGGAACGCGTTGAAGTTCATGTTGACATGAGCGTTGGCCATTTGATCTACAAGACATATTTTGCAAAAGTTTTAGACTAAGTTCATGATAATTAAGTTCATCTAATCAAATTATTTAATGAACTCCCACTCAGATTAGACATCCCTCTAGTCATCTAAGTGTTACACGATCCGAGTCGACTAGGCCGTGTCCGATCATCACATGAGACGGACTAGTCATCATCGGTGAACATCTCCATGTTGATCGTATCTTCTATACGACTCATGTTCGACCTTTCGGTCTCTTGTGTTCCGAGGCCATGTCTGTACATGCTAGGCTCGTCAAGTTAACCCTAAGTGTTCTGCATGTGTAAATCTTTCTTACACCCGTTGTATGTGAATGTAAGGATCTATCACACCCGATCATCACATGGTGCTTCGAAACGACGAACTTTAGCAACGGTGCACAGTTAGGGGGAACACTTTCTTGAAATTATTATAAGGAATCATCTTATTTACTACCGCCGTTCTAAGTAAACAAGATGCATAAAACATAATAAACATCACATGCAATTATATAAAGTAGTGACATGATATGGCCAATATCATATAGCTCCTTCGATCTCCATCTTCGGGGCTCCATGATCATCTTCGTCACCGGCATGACACCATGATCTCCATCATCATGATCTCCATCATTGTGTCTTCATGAAGTTGTCACGCCAACGACTACTTCTACTTCTATGGCTAACGCGTTTAGCAATAAAGTAAAGTAATTTACATGGCGTTCTTCAATGACACACAGGTCATACAAAAAATAAAGACAACTCCTATGGCTCCTGCCGGTTGTCATACTCATCGACATGCAAGTCGTGATTCCTATTACAAGAACATGATCTCATACATCACAATATATCATTCATCATTCATCACAACTTCTGGCCATATCACATCACATGACAATTGCTGCAAAAACAAGTTAGACGTCCTCTAATTGTTGTTGCATCTTTTACGTGGCTGCAATTGGGTTCTAGCAAGAACGTTTTCTTACCTAAGAATAACAACAACGTGATTTTGTTAACTTCTATTTTCCCTTCATAAGGACCCTTTTCATCGAATCCGCTCCAACTAAAGTAGGAGAGACAAACACCCGCTAGCCACCTTATGCAACTAGTGCGTGTCAGTCGGTGGAACCTGTCTCACGTAAGCGTACGTGTAAGGTCGGTTCGGGCCGCTTCATCCCACAATACCGCTGAAGCAAGAAAAGACTAGTAGCGGCAAGCAAGTTGATAAGATCTACGCCCACAACAATTTGTGTTCTACTCGTGCAATAGAGAACTACGCATAAACCTGGCTCTGATACCACTGTTGGGGAACGTTGCAGAAAATTAAAAAAAATTCCTACGGTTTCACCAAGATCCATCTATGAGTTCATCTAAGCAACGAGTCATGGGAGAGAGATTGCATCTGCATACCACTTGTAGATCGCGTGCGGAAGCATTCAAGAGAACGGGGTTGAGGTAGTCGTTCTCGTTGTGATCCTATCACCGGAGATCCTAGCGCCGAACGGACGGCACCTCCGCGTTCAACACACGTACGGTTAGCGTGATGTCTCCTCCGTCTTGATCCAGCAAGGGGAAGGAGAGGTTGATGATGATCCAGCAGCACAACGGCGTGGTGGTGGATGCAGCAGAACTCCGGCAGGGCTTCGCCAAGCTGCCGCGGGAGGAGGACGAGGTGTAGCAGGGGGAGGGAGGCGCCAAGACACAGGGTGCGGCTACCCTCCCCCTGCCCTCCTTTATATAGGCCCCCAGGGGGGGGGGGGCACCGGCCCTGGGAGATGCAATCTCCCAAGGGGGGCGGCGGCCAGGGGGGTTGGAGTACCCCCCAAGGCAAGTAGTGCACCTCCCCCCTAGGGTTTTCAACCCTAGGCGCAGGGGAGGCCCAAGGGGGGCCGCACTAGCCCACTAAGGGCTAGTTCCCCTCCCACTTCAGCCCACGGGGCCCTCCGAGATAGGTGGCCCCACCCGGTGGACCCCCGGGACCCTTCCGGTGGTCCCGGTACAATACCGGATGACCCCGAAACTTTCCCGATGGCCGAAACAGCACTTCCTATATATATAATTCTTTACCTCCGGACCATTCCGGAACTCCTCGTGACGTCCGGGATCTCATCCGGGACTCCGAACAACATTCGGTTTGCTGCATACTCATATTCATACAACCCTAGCGTCACCGAACCTTAAGTGTGTAGACCCTACGGGTTCGGGAGACATGCAGACATGACCGAGACGGCTCTTTGGTCAATAACCAACAGCAGGATCTGGATACCCATGTTGGCTTCCACATGCTCCTCGATGATCTCATCGGATGAACCACGATGTCGAGGATTCAATCAACCCTGTATACAATTCCCTTTGTCAGACGGTATGTTACTTGCCCGAGACTCGATCGTCGGTATCCCAATACCTCGTTCAGTCTCGTTACCGGCAAGTCACTTTTACTCGTACCATAATGCATGATCCCGTGACCAGACACTTGGTCACTTTGAGCTCATTATGATGATGCACTACCGAGTGGGCCTAGTGATACCTCTCCGTAATACGGAGTGACAAATCCCAGTCTCGATCCGTGTCGACCCAACAGACACTTTCGGAGATACCTGTAGTGCACCTTTATAGTCACCCAGTTACGTTGTGACGTTTGGTACACCCAAAGCACTCCTACGGTATCCGAGAGTTACACGATCTCATGGTCTAAGGAAAAGATACTTGACATTGGAAAAGCTCTAGCAAAACGAACTACACGATCTTGTGCTATGCTTAGGATTGGGTCTTGTCCATCACATCATTCTCCTAATGATGTGATCCCGTTATCAACGACATCTAATGTCCATAGTCAGGAAACCATGACTATCTGTTGATCAACGAGCTAGTCAACTAGAGGCTTACTAGGGACGTATTATGGTCTATGTATTCACATGTGTATTACGATTTCCGGATAATACAATTATAGCATGAATAAAGACAATTATCATGAACAAGGAAATATAATAATAATCCTTTTATTATTGCCTCTAGGGCATATTTCCAACAAAGTGGTGAACCCCTCTGTGATGGTGTCTAGATTGGATCTGGTGGTTCTGGACCCTGCGGCTGCTGGATGAATATTTCGTCGACTCCTCTAGGTTTTCTGGAATATTAGGGTATTTATAGAGCAAAGAGTCGGTCCAGGGGGCACCCGAGGTGGGAACAACCTACAAGGGCGCGCCTGGGCCTCCTGGTGCGCCTTGTTGGTTGTCCCCTCCTCGGGACTCCCCCCAGGTGCAACCAGGGCCCAACTTCTTCCTTCTGGTCCATAAAAAATCATCGTAAATTGGCGTGGCATTTAGACTCCGTCAGATATTGATTTCCCGCGATGTAAAAAACATGCAGAAAACAGCAACTGGCACATGGCACTATGTCAATAGGTTAGTACCAAAAATGATATAAAATTACTATATAATGATTATCAAACATCCAAGATTGATAATAAAATAGCATGGAATAATAAAAAATTATAGATTCGTTGGAGACGTATTAGACCCCCACCGGTCGTCCGGTACCTGCCACGCGCAACCGCGTGCCTTGGGCCTTGTATCGCTCTCCCACTTACCCCTTCGTGGCTAAGACTATAAATAGACCAGCTCCACCTCCTTTCTAGGGTTAACAAAGTGATAGCTCATTTGTATGTGAGCTTTGCTCCTACCACTCCTCCTCTTGAGAGAGAGAGAGACCACTACTCCATTGGAGACCAAGATCTCCATCTAGACTGCGGGATATCATCAAGACCCCCTCATGGGAGGGCCCCCCATCAAGACCTCCTCTTGGAGATGAACTCTACCTTGTATCTTTCCCTTTGTTGTTCATGTACTATGTGATCTTGTGTGTTTGATTGTCTAGTGGATGTGTGATTGGAATTGTTCTTGAGTGTTTCCCCTTGTGATTTCTCTCCATTCTTCCCCGTGTTCTTCGTGTTCTCTGAGGGAACCCACTCCAATCGTGAAAGATTGGCCTACACCGGGTTAGCCCCGTATCAGTAGGACTACGAAGTGTCGATCAGCCGAGGCCGGTCATGACCTGATGGTGTGTCCGACCGGAGTTAAGCAAGTGTGTTGGGTAAGTTGGTGCACCCCTGCAGGGAAGTATATCTATTTGAATAGCCGTGCACACGGTAACAGACGCTCGGAGTTGTATCCCTATCGATACAACTAGAACTGGATGTTGTGGCATGTAATGGATATGATGGCTCCGGGATTGGTTTCTCGCAGGGAGTCGAGGAAGTGATCTCTGGGCAATGTTACAACATACTTACTACTATTATAATGTATTACCCTTATCTCTTCTGATGCTGCAAGATGCTTGAAGATGCTAGTCTTTGATAGGCTAGGCTTTTTCCCTTCTCTTATGGCATTCTTTAGTTCATTCCATAGATACAACCCATTCCTTTGATACTAGTGCATACTTAGTTTAGATCTGATGTAAGTCGTGCGAGTACTTCAGATGAGTACTCAAGGTTGCTATGCTACCTCTTTTCCCCCCATACCCATTAGTTGCGATCAGATGACGGATCCCAGGAGCCAGATGCCATCGCCGACTACTACTACTACTACTACCCTGACGGAGCCTACTACTACGTGGAGATCGTCGACAACCAGGAGTAGTTACGAGGCTCCCAGGCAGGAGGCCTTAGCCTTTTCGATCAGTTTCGCTATTTTGTGCTAGCCTTTGATAATCCCCAAGTGCAGGGAATCATCATAGCAATTTCCAAAGGTGGAAGTTATAAGTATGGAGTGTCGAACCCACAAGGAGCTAAAGGTAAGATCAATATTCTCTCAAGCCCTATCTGCCACTGATACGACTCTACGTACACTGAACGTTTGCTTCCAACTAGAAATGAGAAATAAAACTACGTTGTGGGTATGAAGAGGATAACTTTGTATGATATCGGAGAGCTAAAATATAAAAGTAGGTGTTGTTATCATAAAGTTAGAATATATTACTAAATAATATAAATAGCGAGTGTGGAATAATGATGGATCGGTGTGCGGAATTGTCCTAGGCAATTGTTAACAAGACCGATAGTCGTCATTGCAATTTCATATGAGGGAGAGGCATAAGATAACATACTTTCTCTACTTGGATCATATGCACTTATGACTGGAACTCTAGCAAGCGTCCGCAACTACTAAAGATCATTAAGGTAAAACCAAACCATAGCATTAAAGCATCAAGTCCTCTTTATTCCCATACGCAACAACCCCCTTACTCGGGTTTGTGTTTCAGTCACTCACCAACCCCCTATAAGCGAATCATGAATGTATTGCAACACCCTACAGCGGGAATCCCTCACACTTGCGCGACACGGAGGGCACCATAGGACAACACCAAGATAAAACATACAACTCGTACCAATCTGGATCATCAATCAACCCAAGGACAAAAGATATCTACTCAAAACATCATAGGATGGCAACACATCATTGAATCATAATATGCGGCATAAAGCACCATGTTCAAGTAGGGATTACAGCAGGGTGCGGGAGAGTGGACCGCGTAAAAGAGATGAGGATGGTGATGATGATGGTGATGTTGGTGAAGACGATCACTGCGGCAATGATTCCCCTCTCGATGGCACTCCGGTGCCACCAAGAGAGAGGAGCAGAGGTCCTCCACCTTGTGCTTCCTCCTCCATGGCTTTCCCCCTCTGGTCCTTGGCCTTCATGGCAATGATGGCCCCTCCGAGATCCTCCTCCATGGCCTCTGATGGCCCCCTCCGACAGGGTGCCGGAGAGGGCCTAGATTGATTTCTCGTGGCTACAGAGGCTTGCGGCGGTGGAACTTCTGATCTAGGTTATTTCCCGAAGGTTTCTGTATTTATAGGAATTTTTGGCGTTGGTTTCACGTCAGGGGGGTCTCCGGGCTGTCCACGAGATAGGGGGCGCGCCCCCCACTCTCGTGGGCAGCCCGAGACTCTTCTGTCCCAAGTCCGATGCTTCGTGGTCTTCTTTTGGTCCATAAAAAATCCTCAGAAATTGGCACGTCAATTGGACTCCGTTTGGTATTCCTTTTCTGTAAAACTCAAAAACAAGGAGAAAACAGAAACTGGCATTGGGCTCTAGGTTAATAGGTTAGTCCCAAAAATCATATAAATTGACATATAAATGCATATAAAACATCATAGATGGATAATATAATAGCATGAATACTTCATAAATTATAGATACATCGGAGACGTATCAGCATCCCCAAGCTTAATTCCTGCTCGTCCTCGAGTAGGTAAATGATAAAAGAAATAATTTATGAAGTGTGAATGCTAGTAGGTGCACAAGTTTGATCAAAGATAATTTCAATCACCTTTTCTAGCATCATTATGTGTCATAATAGAAGCTTATCTCATAAAACTTTTCATGATCAAGTAACAATCTATTCACAATGTCAAGTATGGTTCAGAAACTTCATTGAGAACTAACAAACTATAATCTCAGTCATTGAAGCAATTGCAATTTATCATAACATCAGAAAGAGTCAAGAATAGAGCTTTTCAGCAAGTCCACATACTCAACTATCATATAGTCTTCTACAATTGCTAACACTCACGCAATACTTGTGGTTATGGAGTTTCGGCTGGACACTGAGAAAGATAGGGGCTTATTGTGTTGCCTCCCAACGTATTCACCATTAGGTGATGTCAACAATAATAGCCCATGCTAACTTACATCCAATTGGGTATATATATCATGATCTTTCAAACACAAGGAGCTTGCCAAACGATAAACTGAAAAAGGGAAAGGTGAGCATCACCTTGACTCAAGCATAAAGTAAAAACATAGGCCCTTCGCAGAGGGAAGCAGAGGTTGTCATGTGCGTTTAGAGTTGGATGCATAAAATCTTAATGCAAAAGAACGTCACTTTATATTGCCCCTTGTATGTGGACCTTTATTATGCAGACCGTCGCTTTTATTGCTTCCACAACAAGATCGTACAAAGCTTATTTTCTCAGCACTAATAAGTCATACATATTTAGATAGCAATTTTTATTGCCTGCAACATGACAACTTACTTGAAGGATCTTACTCAATCCATAGGTATGTATGGTGGACTCTCATGGCAAAACTGAGTTTAAGGATATTTGGAAGCACAAGTAGTATCTCTACTTGGTGCAAGGAATTTGGCTAGCATGAGGGGGAAAGGCAAGCTCAACATATTTGGAAGGTCAATGATAATATACTTTAATTGAGATGTGAGAGAACATAAACCATTACGTTGTCTTCCTTGTCCAACGTCAACTATTTTAGCATGTCATACTTAATGAGTGATCCCAATCATAAAAGATGTCCAAGATAATATATTTGTATGTGAACCTCTCCTTCCTTATTACTTCCTATTAATTGCAACGATGACCAAAACTACGTTTGCCAACTCTCAACAACTTTTATGCCTCATACTCTTTATATGTGAAGTCATTACTATCCATGTTATAAGCATATGAAACATATATAAATTCAGATTTATGACATTCAATTCATTCCCCCATTTACTCATAGGATATACATGAAGCACATGAGTAAATGACAAACTACTCCAAAAGATATGAGTGAGGGACACTGAGTAGTCAAATAATTAACTAGCCATGGGAGGGTTCATTTTTATTCAATATTTCAGATCCAATGACTTTATTCAAACAACAAGAAAATTGAAAATACGCTCCAAGCAAAACACATATCATGTGACAAATAAAAATATAGCTCTGAGTAAGGTATACCGATAGTTTTGAGGACGAAAGAGGGGATGCCTTCCGGGGCATCCCCAAGCTTAGACGCTTGAGTCTTTATTGAATCTTACCTTGGAGTGCCTTGGGCATCCCCAAGCTTAGGGTCTTCCCACTCCTTATTCTCCCCCTATCAATATCTCACCCAAAACTTGAAAACTTCAACCACACAAAACTTAATGGAACTTCGTGAGATAGGTTAGTATGATAAAGAGTAAACCATTCACTTTGGTGCTGTAAAAGACAAGGTTCATAATTGTTTTCACACAATTCCTACTGTACCATATCATTTCTACAATTTATATTGCGAAATATAATCCATAGAAACTAGAAAACAAGCAAACTATGCGATGAAAACAGAATTTGTCAGAAACAGAACAGTCTGTAATGATCTGAGCACTAAGCATACTTCTGCTACTCCAAAAATTATGAAATAAATTGGTGGACGTGAGGAATTTCTATATTAATCTTATTCAAAAAGAATCAACTCAAAATCACTCTTCTGTAAAAAATGACAGCTAATCTCGTGAGCACAAAGTTTCTGTTTTTTACAGCAAGATCACATTAACTCTCATCCAAGTCTTCCCAAAGGTCTTACTTGGCACTTTATTGAAACAAAAGCTATAAAACATGATTAATACAGTAGCTTGATCATGTAGACACACAAAAACAGTAAGGATAAATATTGGGTTGTCTCCCAACAAGCACTTTTCTTTAATGCCTTTTAGCTAGGCATGACGATTTCAATGATGCTCGCATAAAAGATAAGAGTTGAAACATAAAAAGAGCATCATGAAGAATATGACTAGCACATTTAAATCTAACCCACTTCCTATGCCTAGGGATTTTTTGAGCATGCAATTTATAGGAACACGAATCAACTAGCATAGGAAGGCAAAACAAGTTTAACTTCAAAACTTTAAGCACATAGAGAGGAAACTTAATATTATGGCAACTCCTACAAGCACATATTCCTCCCTCATAATAATTTTCAGTAGCATCATGGATAGCAACTTTGTTCTCATACTCAATTGGAACCTCTTCCGAAATAGTGGAGTACTAACTAAAGTTGACACTCTTCCAAACCCACTTTCATAAATATCACACTAAGATTCAACACCCTCCAAGATAGTGGGATCACTAATTCCTAAAGTTGACACTCTTCCAATACCACTTTAATTTATAGTATGATTCATACTCCAAAAGATATAAGTGAAGTTTCTGGAGCATTCTACAATTAATATAGACTAGCCAATATCCAAGCTCAAAATATATAAGTGAAGCGCACGAAGCATTCTATAAAACCATACTCAAACGATTTACGTGAAGCACAAAGAGCAATTCTATAAGATCATACTTGAAAGATATAAGTGAAGAAAATGAAATATTCTATAAATCAATGAAGAGCTATCTCATACTAGCCTGATTCTTAAAGAAAAATAAAAACACAAAGGACACAAATCATGTGAACAAAACAAAAACCGAGGTATACAGATATTTATTGAAGAAGAAAGATGGATGCCAACCGGGGCATCCCCAAGCTTAGATGCTTGAGTATCCTTTGAAATATTTACTTGGGGTGCCTTGGGCATCCCCAATCTTGAACTCTTGTCTCTCTTTATTCTTCTCACATCGGTAACTCCTCGTTCTACAAACACTTCATTCACAAAAACTTAAACAAAAACTTGTGAGATCCGTTAGTGTAATAAAGCAAACTACCACTTTAAGGTACTGTATTTAACTCATTATTTGTTTATATTGGTGTTAAAACTACTGTATTCCAACTTCTCTATGGTTCATACCCTTACATAATAGCCATAGATGCATCAAAATAAGCAAACAACACACGAAAAACAGAATCTGTCAAGAACAGGACAGTCTGTAGTAATCTGGAAGTTTAGTAAACTTATGTAACTCCAAAAATTATGAAATAAATTTGAAAATTTGAAAATTTGTACAGAAGTAATGTGCAAAAAGTTTCAGACCCATTTGAATTTCCAGTAAAAAATGTAAATTCAAGCACTACAGCCAAAGTTTCTGTTTTTGTTCTGCACATAGTAAGCAAGCAATCTTATCATACTAAAACCAAAGCTTGGCACATTATTTTTATAATACAATGGATATATACAAGGGGATAATTATTTACAGAGAAACTCCCATGAAAAATTCTACATTGTTTCCGTGAGCATGAACACAAGTGCTCAAGGTCGACCCTCACTTCTTCAATGCATAACTTTCCAATCACTTCTCTTTTTGAAAAACTTTTTTAGGCATGGGAGGCAAGTAAATATATTTTTGGTATTTTCATTCTTTTTTTAAAAAAAAATTTGTATGTTTCACCCAAAACTAAACAGAAACAAAAAGGAAAAACAAAATCTACTTAGTGAAGAAAGCAAACAAGCACACACGAGAATATCAACCCCACGCTATTGCTCCCCGGCAACGGCGCCAGAAAAGAGCTTGATAATCCCCAAGTGCAGGGAATCATCGTAGCAATTTCCAAAGGTGGAAGTGATAAGTATGGAGTGTCGAACCCACAAGGAGCTAAAGGTAAGATCAATATTCTCTCAAGCCCTATCTTCCACTGATACGACTCTACGTACACCGAACGTTTGCTTCCAACTAGAAACGAGAAATAAAACTATGTTGTGGGTATGAAGAGGATAACTTTGTATGATATCGGAGAGCTAAATATAAAAGTAGGTGCTGTTATCATAAAGTTAGAATATATTACTAAATAATATAAATAGCGAGTGTGGAATAATGATGGATCGGTGTGCGGAATTATCCTAGGCAATTGTTAACAAGACCGATAGTCGTCATTGCAATTTCATATGAGGGAGAGGCATAAGCTAACATACTTTCTCTACTTGGATCATATGCACTTATGATTGGAACTCTAGCAAGCGTCCGCAACTACTAAAGATCATTGAGGTAAAACCCAACCATAGCATTAAAGCATCAAGTCCTCTTTATTCCCATACGCAACAACTCCCTTACTCGGGTTTGTGTTTCAGTCACTCACCAACCCACTATAAGTGAATCACGAACGTATTGCAACACCCTACAGTGGGAATCCCTCACACTTGCGCGACACGGAGGACACCATAGGACAGCACCAAGATAAAATATACAACTCGTACCAATCTGGATCATCAATCAACCCAGGACAAAAGATATCTACTCAAAACATCATAGGATGGCAACACATCATTGAATCATAATATGTGGCATAAAGCACCATGTTCAAGTAGGGATTACAGCGGGGTGCGGGAGAGTGGACCGCGTAAAAGAGATGAGGATGGTGATGATGATGGTGATGTTGATGAAGACAATCACCGCGGCGATGATTCCCCTCCCGATGGTACTCTGGTGCCACCAAGAGAGAGGAGGAGAGGTCCTCCCCCTTGTGCTTCCTCCTCCATGGCTTTCCCCCTCTGGTCCTTGGCCTTCATGGCAATGATGGCCCCTCCGAGATCCTCCTCCATGGCCTCCGGCGATGATGTCCCCCTCCGGCAGGGTGCCGGAGAGGGCCTAGATTGATTTCTCGTGGCTACAGAGGCTTGCGGCGGCGGAACTTCTGATCTAGGTTATTTCGCGAAGGTTTCTGTATTTATAGGAATTTTTGGCATTGGTTTCACATCAGGGGGGTCTCCGGGCTGTCCACGAGATAGGGGGGCGCGCCCTAGGGGGGTGGGCGCGCCCCCCACTCTCGTGGGCAGCCTGGGACTCTTCTGGCCCAACTCTGATGCTCCCCGGTCTTCTTTTGGTCCATAAAAAATCCTCAAAAATTGGCACGTCAATTGGACTCCGTTTGGTATTCCTTTTCTGTAAAACTAAAAAACAAGGAGAAAACAGGAACTGGCACTGGGCTCTAGGTTAATAGGTTAGTCCCAAAAATCATATAAAATGACATATAAATGCATATAAAACATCATAGATGGATAATATAATAGCATGAATACTTCATAAATTATAGATACGTTGGAGACGTATCAGCCTTCTTAAGGCAAACTTGTCAGATTTCGGGCTCCGTAGACCCTTGAGAGGTTTGAACTCTGGGGTGCGTGCAAAGAACTCAACCTCCCTAGTTTGCCTACTCGCCAATCTCATGGCCTAGCTCGATGAACGGGAAGGGAAATGGGACGCAATAGTTTACCCAGGTTCGGGCCACTTTGCAGTGTAAAGCCCTACTCCTGCTTTGTGGTGCATTGGCCTTGAGGGGCCTCGGGAGGTGTGTTCTTGAGCTTGTGGGGGAGAGGATGATCTTCAGGATTCGGATCCCCCTCTATGGTGGTGGCTAGGTCCCATTTATAGTGGCCTTGGTCCTCTTCCCAAATGAAGGCGGTAAGGGATCCCACAATGGCCAAATTGGAATGGAGACAACTAGTACATGTTATCCTGATAAAAGTAGTCTTCGCCTGCAAAAGCCTCTGGTCGTGATGTCGTGGTGGGCTCGGTGATGACCTCCATCCTGCCGTCCTGGTGGTCCTGGTCTTGTTGCACAAGAATGGAAACCTTTGGCTGATTCCTCGGGACTCCGTGCCTGCGCTTGCCTCCTTAGCACCAAAGAGGAAACTATTGACCCGCGCCCGCTGGTGCACGCCTGGCCTTGGTCGTCATGGATCACGTCACCCAAGCCTCACAGGGTGAGGCTTGCATAAAAATCTCCACTCCTCTAGTGCCAGCTTGAGGAGGCAGCTCCTTCTGGAGGTCTTGGTGTCGTCCGCCTCGCGATGCGTGGTCCCTCGCGTGGGTCTTGAGTTGTTGATGCTGAAGGTGGGCCGTACCAGGTTGTTGGTGGAGCCACGTCATTTGCCGTAGGCAGGCAAGTTTGGGTACCCCCGTTCCCAGAACACCGACAGTAGTGTCGGTGTCAAAACTGGTGGATCTCGGGTAGGGGGTCCCGAACTATGCGTCTAAGGCTAATGGTAACACGAGGCGAGGACACAATGTTTACCCAGGTTCGGGCCCTCTCTATGGAGGTAATACCCTACTTCCTGCTTGATTGATATTGATGAATATGAGTATTACAAGAGTTGATCTACCACAAGATCGTAATGGCTAAAACCCTAGAAGTCTAGCCTATGATTATGATCGTTGTTGTCTCTACGGACTAAACCCTCCGGTTTATATAGACACCGGAGGGGGCTAGGGTTTACACAAAGTCGGTTACAGAGAAAGGAATCTACATATCCGAATCACCAAGCTTGCCTTCCATGCAAATAGAGTCCCATCCGGACACGGGAAGAAGTCTTCTATCTCGTATCTTGATAGCCCGACAGTCCGGCTCATGTATATAGTCTGGCTGTCCGAGAACCCCTTAATCTAGGACTCCCTCGGTAGCCCCTGAACCAGGCTTCAATGACGATGAGCCCGGAACGCAGATTGTCTTCGACATTGCAAGGCGGGTTCCTTCTCCAAATACTTCAAGGTAGATTTCGAACACAAGGATCGTGTCCGGCTCTGCAAAATAATTTCCACACACAACCGTAGAGAGTATAATATTTTCATGCGTCCAATCCGCTTACAATTTTTGTAGCACGACATTACGTCATCACCCGGCCATTATTTTGAATCGTTTTCTAGCCTACCACTCCACGTTTCGAGAGATGGTTTTTATTGGCACGTCTTGTCAAAGCAGAGATCGTGTCCCCTTATTGCAGGATTTTCATCAGCGCGGGTGTGGGTAACCCAACCATTCTGTTGGCATGATTCCTTGGGAATAGGCATGTTTTAAGGCCGCGGAGGTGTCGTTTGATATTCGTCACCTTTATAAAGGGGCTAAGACATGTTCTTTTCTTTTCCACGCCAATCCTCCCACCTCCCAACCTCCCACCTCAAGTTCCAACACCTAAGGGTCAATCCAGTTGCTTCGAGCTTCCAGCCATGTCCGGACCCAGCCTTCAAGGCCGGTAGACGGCCTCTTCCGTCACAAAGGAGGATTTCTCAAAGCTCAGGGAGGCAAGATACCTGACTACGGGAATGCTCCACAGGCTTCCTGCTCAAGGGCAGGTTATTCCTACTCCCAGATCCAATGAGAGGGTCGTCTTCATTTCTCACTTCCTCCGAGGGCTTGGGTTTGCTCTTCATCCCTTTGTTCGAGGGCTCATGTTTTATTACGGGCTAGATTTCCATGATCTAGCTCCAGACTCATTCCTTCACATCTCGGCGTTCATCATCACGTGCGAGGCCTTCCTCTGTATTTCCCCACACTTCGGCTTATGGCTTAAGACCTTTAACATGAAACCGAAGGTAATCAACGGGAAACAAGCGGAGTGTGAAGGTGCCTCAATAAGCAAACTTACCACTTCTCCCTGGCCAAAGGGCTCCTTCATAGAATCTTCTGACCTATGGCAACGGCAGTGGTATTACATTACAGAACCCCATGGTAAAAAGTGGGCAGCCACACCCGCGTTCCGATCTGGCCCTCCTTTACAGCTTGCATCGTGGATTAACAAGGGGCTAGACCGGGGATCTATTGATGAAGTGCAGACATTGCAAAGTCGCATTCGGAGCCTTATTGAAAAGGACACCGGTCATACCAATGTAATCCAAGTAATGCTAGTCCACCGGATCCTACCATGTCAGCGGCGTCCTCTCTGTATGTGGGAGTTCAATCCGGAAGGTCCACGGATGCTTCAACACTTCTCCGGCACAATGCTTAGAGGGATGTGGAAATTATTCTTTGGTGCACGAAAACAGTGGCCGGAACTACATAAGACCTCGGTCTAGACTGCAATCATTTGGATACCCTGGTAAGCACTTAACTCCCGAACACAGTTTAGTCAAATTCCTCATAACAATGTACTGATAAAACCCTACTCGGCTAGGGCTGGATAAAGAAGGCAACGAAAATTAGGTGTTCGGCCCCACTCCCTGAGGACTCTCCCGATCCGGTGTTAACAAGGATGCTGGCTCCGGCACCATATCAAGTGCCGGCGGGGGAAGATAAGGAGAAGAGCGAAGTGACCCAAGGTGGCCTCCATTCTGGAGGCGCACTAGGCAATTTGTCCAGGGAGATTGGAACTTCCACTCTGAAGGTGGAAGGAAAGGGCAAGCTGACATCCGTTCTCCTCATGGTAAAAAGAGGACCGCCTCCGAAGACTTGAAGAGAGAAGCTTCTAAGCGGGGGAAGGTATCCCAGTCAGGGGCTGACACTGACATGCAGTCACTCTGCGAAGATAGGCCCTGGCCGAATCGTAAGAGAACCAAGGCGTTTTAAACATATCCCGTTCTTTCCTGGCCATGAGGGTAACATTTAAAATATATGTTTGTAGTCCAGTACGCGGCCCTCCTCAATAGTCCTCCTCTTCGGGGGTTCTTCTTCCGGAAATGATGGAGAGCGAGACAGCTCCACAGACTTCCCTGCCCGATAAGGCAGACAACGCTGAGGTGTCATCCCGGAAGATCTTTCCTGATCAACGAGTGGTGCGAGGGGCAGTGAAGACCGGGCCCGAAGGTAATGCTTCGGCCACCCAGGGTCCGGGGTGTGCGGCCCTCACGGGAACCAGTCCTGGACTATCAAAGTTCCGAGGGACGACGCCACCTATTCCGGATCCGAAGGCGTCGGATACATTGATGGACATATGCAACATGCGTCCATCTCATAGGAACACCGTACCTTGATGGGTACGATGGTTGAAAGAGTTCGGTCCGTGAAAAGCGGATTGAATGACGCCTTTACGAGCCTACTAAGAGGTTTCGAGGTACGTAGTGTAATTTCATTTATGTTATAAGTGCAAATTGTACCTGTGTATAGATAGTAGCCCCTGAGACTCTGGTTGACATCCAAAGGGAGGTGATCAGAGGATCAAAAATATATGCCCAGGAAATGATCTGACTAATGTAAACACAGGCTGTTACATCTGTGGCAACTGCCCAAGCTACAGAGGTAGCACATCTGAAGCAGAAAGTTGATGTAGCGGATGATGACATCACGCTTATTAACAGGCGGCTTGATGAGGCGCAAGGTATGTCTTTGGGGCACTCAGTACATGCTAGTGTTATGAAATGAGCGTGATACTGAGAATTTGTATATGCATAACTGCAGATAGTGCCGCCGCAGTTGAGACCCTTCGGGCTGAACTTGCCTGGGCCAAGGAGCAAGCCAGGATGAGTAATGCGGTTGCCGAAAAGGACACAATCGTAGTAGTTCTCCCTTTACTACCCTAGCTGATATAGCGAAACGTAAGGTAGTAAGCACAGGAGCCGGGCAACCCAACTATTGACCAAAGACATGATTCGGAGCTGATGCATATAAGGCCAAACTCGCGACGCCGAACACTCCCTATAGGTGTTCGGACTTTTCCATATATACCGGGCTGAATACAGCCCCTGGTAATAGACCCTGGTATCAAGGCAGGTATGGCAATCCATCATGGGGAAAGAACGGAAGTGGTGAGAGCATAAATCTCAAAACGCAATACGAACCAAGCTGCTTCTATAACATCCACTTTAGTACGGCGAGCCGTACGATATCTTTCCTGGACAATTTACATGCCAGGAAAGTATAAAACAAAAAGAGATAAAAATGTTTACACAAGGTCTTAATATAAAAAGAAATCTTAATGCGGGGTCCTGCTGCACGTCTGCACCGTTTTCTCCGTTGTGAAGTGTCCTTGAAGGGTATAGTGTGATAGCCATCTGTAAAAAGGGGGGAAACCAGGTAAAAGAATCAGGTGTGGCCGTAAGTAAAGCTGGTTCATTTTAATGAGTCGTGAAGGATAACTTCTGGAGTCCGAATAGGGTCGAGCCGAATTATGGACCCTTTTGTGCGCAGTGTGCCCTCGAGCCGCCCAAGGAATTTTGAGTGTATCTCCTTATGGGGCGGTTGTGTAACATCCCAAACTTTCAATTTGGAATGTTATACATTAGATCATCATTGCATATCATATTTTATTGCATTTTGGCTAGATCCTAGAAATTCTACACAACTCAAGGACCCACGGAGAGAGTTGGAGATTTCGTTTTTTTTCTTATTTGAGATTTCTCAAATTTTGAAAATAGGATCATTTGATTTTAATTATTTTATCTTCAAGTATTTCAAATTATAAACATACGAGAAGGGAATAAAATGACTTTCCGAAAATAAAGAAATATTGAGGATTTAATAATAAAATCAAATAAGATTTTATTTCGGAGTTTTATCGCTATTTTATTTGAATTAGGAAAAATGTGCATTTTTCAAAATTGCATTTAGGGACCAAATAAATGTTCATCTTGTCCGGCTTATTTTTAGAGGACAGCGAAAATTTATTTCGGGATTTTTGGAGTCCGTTTAGTATTTCTTTTATTTCTTTTTCTGTGCGTCTAAATTATTTAAAAAAACGAACCGACTCGGGCCACCGTGGGCGACCCGGACTCATCCGCCGCCCGGCTTTATAAGACGCCCGACCCCGCCGGCCCACCCCAGCCCACCGCCGCCAAAATCCTAGTCGCTGCCCGTGCCAGCCCGCCGACGCCGCCCACTGCCGCGCCGCCCCGCCGCCGTCTCGCCGGAGCCGCCACCGCCGCCACCCGCCGCCCCGCGTCGTCGCACCAGAGACGCACCGCCGCCGCCGCCATCTCGCCGGAGCCGCTGGAGGTAGCCGCCGCCGCCTCGGTTTCGCGAGAAAACCGATCGTTTTTTTTTTCAAAACCCTAGATCCGTTTTTTAGATCTGGTTCGATTTATTTTCGGTTTAGTTTATTTTGCGGACGGTCGTCCGTACATTCGTTTTAACGAACGGTTTTGGTCGTTTAGCCGCAGACAGCGAACATTCATTCATTAGCCTGTTCGTCCATTTTTCTTTTTCTCGGATTTTCCGCGATTATTTCCGATCGCGATTTCTGATCCGATTTTCGTTCTAGTATAACTTTTCGCTTGATTATCGGAATCAGGCGATTCAAGCGCCTAGAGTTTTGTCTCGAAACCCTCTTTCTATTTAACCAACTCAAACAAGTTTTTGCTACTGTAAAATTTGACTTAGGTTCAGATTAGTAAAACAAAGCCTGTTTCTTTCGCCGTTTGAGTTTCGTTGCTTCGTTTGATTTGATTCTTTTTGCAAGTCGGAGTTCTTAAGTTGAACTTTCTGGTTAGGTCTCTTATTTGAGTTTTACCCGTGCATTAGATGAGTGCTTATTGTATGCTTGTTTGTTTGTGATAGAGTACCCGGAGTGCGCCGCTTGCTACTACGAGTTTCTAGGTTTCACGGATCATCAGCAAGGCAAGTAACACTTTGATATACCTCTTTACTACTCAGTTTTATTGCATTAGATCAATCCTCAAACAATTGCATGGTTAGGATCTGATTAATATGTGGGTTTTGGGAAGTAGATGAGGTAGAACCTATTACCTGTTTTATTACCAACCTTTGAGAGTTACTTCTACGTTTGCTTATATTGCTATGCTATGCTAGAAGTCGTGGATTGGGTGAGTGTATTCCATGACAGATGTGAGTATTGTTTATTAATGGTTAACTTAAAGTGGCAACTTTATTTCACATCTGGATGGATTGAGGCACCTTGGGAACCCAGTGTTGCCTGTATTTTTTGGAAATCCCAGGGTACCGTGTGATTCTCCTATGGACCGCCACCCAGGCTCAAAGGGATAATGAGATTATTCATGCTAGAAACTTTCGTGTGCAGCCACAAGCTACTATGGGCTCTAGCATAGTTGAGTATGTTGTGTGACCTCTTTCAGCGGTAGACTAGCAGATGTAGGGGATGTAGGTTGGTACTGTCTACCCAGAGTAAAGAGCTAATGCTTCTGAAAGACTGTGTCCCGGTCATCCATTTCTCAAACTCCTTGTAGTGCGAGAAATCAAACGGAAGAGATCGAGTCTTGCGGGGAAAAGTGCGCAAACCTCTGCAGAGTGTACAAACTAATCATGGTTAGTCGTGTCCCCGGTTATGTACGTTTTGAGTATCTAGTACCTGGATTATCATGTGAATCTCATCATGTTACTTAATTTAATTTTGTTGGGTTAATGATGATGCTTAATTGGGATTTAGTTGGAGGAGCCTTCTCAATGTTTAATAACCACCATGATAGTTAAATAAAATTTATTCCTTTGTTGTAGGGAAAAATTGGCTTTATGCAAAAACTGTAACCATAGAGCTTTCCACCAACCATATTTGCATGTAGTATAGCATTACTCTGTTCATTACTCTCTATGTGTTACATTGCCAGCATATTCCATGAGCTAACCCGTTTTCGGGCTGCAATGTTCATGTTGCAGACTTTTCAGACGACGAGTAAGGTGCCTTAGGTCGTGATCTTATACTCAGTGATGCCGTTGGAGTTGATGGACTTGCTTATCTTCCAAGCCTTCTGCTGTTATCGTTATTAGATGGCATTAAGCCATATTATTGTAATAAATTCTCTTTTGGAGACATTCGATGTAATAAGTGTGTGATTGATACTCTATTATAAATCCTTCAAGTACTGTGCATGTCAGCATTACCGATCCAGGGATGACACTGATGCACAGAGATCATACTGTTTGAGGTCTGGTCGCTACAAGATGGTATCAGAGCACACGCTGACTGTAGGACACGAACACTAAGCTAAAGCCCTAGATCACTGCTCTCTTCTCATTTCTGACTCGTCATCTTTTCTACTCATTTAGGATGGCGGATGCAAGGAACAATTTCATGCAACCGGATGAAGATACACCCTTTGGATGCCACTTGAAGGAAGTCACTAGATACCTGAACATCGGAGTACCAAGCTTCACCGGGACCTACATCGCCACTTTACCTGAAGAGGAGCATTGGATGATTCAAGTTCAAGTTCTAGGAAGGACGTTCATGGCAGTCACTGAGCCCATAGAGTTTTCCTTTCATGCACCAACCTCGAGTCTAGGAAAGAGCATGGCAGCCCACATCACCATGGGACGCATTGGAGAAGTGTACCACAAGGATCTCAAGGATACTATTTACCAGATTTGTGGGCACCGAGATGAGCAATGGGAGATGATCAGCACCAGGAAGGATAGATCTATTGCAGCTTTCATCCAGGAGTTAAACCAGCACATTCGTCGCCAGGAGAACCAGATGTGCGCAGACATGATAGATCTGAAGAAGGCTATGACCAAGATCATAGAACTAGAGGAAGAACTCAAGTCTACACGCGATGGATATGAAGAGGAAATGACGACACTTGTGGGGAAGAATGATGATCTGAATAAGAAGCTAAAAGTATTCATGGGATTTCCCGCGACTGGAGGAGAATACGGAGATTGCAGTTGCCCGGAGAACTACATCATCATCGACGACACCGACTCGGACCCAGACAATAGCGATGATGACTTTGTTGATGAAGCTGGAACAGATATCATGGAGTCTTCGACCGATCAATTTTTCTAGTCGACCACCATAACAGTAGTAGTATTCCCCCATATATATAGTATAGTCCGAGCACTTTTGTAACGATAGTTAGACCGTTGTATGCCCTTGTTTGATTGATTGAAGTGATATTGTTTGTGTTTGTCTCATGTGCATATGGGTAGTGTTTTTCTCTATAGACCCCATTCTATTCTGTATTCTCATCCTTTCTAAACCCTCAGATGCCTCCGAGACGTGACAATGGATTTGCTTTCCCGCCGGAGCTCACTTAGTTGATCCAGCAGCAGAATGCATTGATGCAGATGTTAGTCTAGAGTCAGAATCAGGGGAACAACAACAACAAGAACAACAACAATAACAACAACAACAACAACCCACCACCACCACCTGTTGATCACTTAGCCCGTTTCTTGAGGCTGAATCCACCGGTGTTCTCTAGTAGCACCGAGCCGATAGTTGCAGATGATTGGCTCCGCAAGATGGGAAGGGAGTTGACCACTTCAGGATGCACAAATGTAGAGAAGGTGCATTTTGCCACACATCAGCTTGATGGACCCGCAACATCATGGTGGGAGAATTTCCCAGCCACTTATCCCATCGACACTGTCACATGGGACCAATTTCAGTAGGCTTTCTGTACTGCTCATGTTTCAGCAGGAGCTATGGCCATGAATAAGCGTGAGTTTCGCAACTTGTGCCAAGGAGGACGTACTGTTGGCCAGTATGTGGATGAATTTAGTAAGCTAGCATGTTATGCCCCAGATGACGTTGATTCGGATGCAGCTAAGCAGGAGAAGTTTCTAGAAGGACTGAATGATGAGCTGAGCATGCAGTTGATGGTGGCAACCTTCAACAACTACCAGGAGTTGGTAGACGGAGCTCTCATGATTGAAGGGAAGCAACAGCAGATTGACAGCCGCAAGAGGAAGTATGGACAAGGGAAGTACAATTCTGGAGCTCAGCAGAAGCCTCATTTTACCTCGAACTCGGGAGGACCTTTTTAGCATACCCATGGAGGAGGGAGCTCGCACAACAATAGTGGCCCCAGGAATGGAAATGGTAATGGGGGAAGCAACGGACAGAATTGTACCAACCCATTAACACCAGCCAAGAGGGATCTAAGCCAGATTACCTGTTTCAAATGCTAGAAGACTGGACATTATGCCATTGAATGTCCTGAAGCTAAGAATGGAAACGGCAATGGAAGCTCTAGGAAGAAGCCGAACCCTTTCAACAAGGGACAGGTGAAACACGTTAGCGTGGAGGAGGTTGAAGCCCAGCCAGATGCAGTAATAGATAAGTTTTTGGTTAAGTCATTTACTGCAATCGTTCTTTTTGGATACTGGTGCATTGCATTCATACATATCAAGGGGATTTGTGGTTAAGTATAAACTGCCAACCCAAGCCCTTAGGTCACCCATGTTAGTAACCTCACCAGGAGGAGAGTATATGGCTAGTCTATGGTGTGATCGGTTACCATTAAGGATTGGTAACTACGTGTTTCCCTCGGACCTAATAATATTTGAGTCGCAAGGACTGGATGTGATATTAGGCATGGATTGGTTATCAAAGTACAGAGGGAATATTTAATGCACCAGTAAGTCGATTTTGCTTACCACCCTAGAAGGAAGAAGGATCAAGTATGTATCCCGGCATGTGCCGAAGAGGACTCAAGTAAATTCCTTATCAGGAGTTGTACAGGAGGAAGTACCAGTGGTGAAGGATTTTCCTGACGTATTTCCAGAAGAGTTGCCAGGCATGCCACCGGATAGAGACATTGAGTTTTTGATTGAGATTTTGCCAAGCATAGGGCCAATATCTAAGAGACCGTACAGGATGCCCGCAAAAGATTTGGAGGAAATTAAGAAGCAGATTAAGGAGTTACTGGATAAAGGCTATATTCGCCCAAGTTCGTCACCTTGGGGATCGCCAGTGCTTCTAGTGGAGAAGAAGGACAGATCATTGAGAATGGTTGTTGATTATCGAGGATTGAATGAAGTGACAATCAAGAACAAGTACCCACTACCGATGATCAATGACTTGTTTGACCAATTGCAAGGAGCTAAGGTATTTTCCAAGATCGATCTGCAATCAGGATACCACCAGCTGAAGATTCAAGAGCAGGATATACCTAAGACGGCTTTTACCACCAGGTACGGGCTGTATGATTATACCGTTATGTGATTTGGTCTGACTAACGCACCTGCCTATTTCATGAACATGATGAACAAGGTGTTTATGGAGTTTCTGGATAAGTTCATCATGGTGTTCATTGATGACATTTTGGTCTACTCGAAGAACGAAGAGGAGCATAAGGAGCATTTGCGTTTGGTACTAGGAAAGCTCAGAGAACACCAGTTATAGCAAGTGTGAGTTTTGGTTGAAGGAAGTTGGATTCCTCGGATATGTTATATCCAGAGAAGGAATAGCAGTAGACCCCACCAAAGTTGTCACTATGACAAATTGGGAAGCCCCCACATCAGTTGGAGAGATCCGGAGTTTCCTTGGACTCGCAGAATATTACCGGAGGTTCATTGAGAATTTCTCGAAGATTGCCAAACCCATGACGGAGTTGTTGAAGAAGGACACCAAATTCAAATGGACTGAGGAATGTGAGGCCAGTTTCCAGGAGTTGAAGAAACGTTTGGTTACATCACCAGTGTTGATTCTGCCAGATCAGCGCAAAGATTATGAAGTATATTGCGATGCTTCTAGTCGAGGACTTGGAGCAGTGCTTACGCAGGAAGGAAGAGTTGTTTCGTATGCCTCCCGACAGCTTAAGCCCCATGAGTTGAATTATGCTACACATGATTTGGAGTTAGCAGCCGTAGTGTATGCATTGAAGACATGGAGACATTTTGTCATCGGAAACCATTGTGAGGTGTACACGGATCACAAGAGTTTGAAGTACATTTTCACACAGAAGGAGTTGAATCTCAGGCAAAGGATATGGTTGGAGCTCATTAAGGATTATGATATGAGATTGCATTATCACCCCGGAAAGGCTAATGTAGTAGCCGATGCGTTGAGCCACAAGAGCCATGTCAACACTCTCATGACCGGAGAGTTACCAAAGGAGCTAGCCGAGGATCTTCACGAGTTATGTTTGGAGATAGTTCCGAGAGGCTATGTAGCATTGGAGATTCAGTCTACTTTGATGGATAAGATCAGAGAAGCTCAGAAGACTGACAAGGAGATCGCCGAGATAAAGGAGAAGATGGGCAAAGGAAAGGCTAAAGGATTTCGTGAGGATGAGCATGATACCCTATGGTTTGAGGACCGCGTTTATGTGCCTAATGACCTTGAGATCAGGAAATTGATTCTGCAGGAGGCCCATGATTCACCGTATTCGATTCACCCAGGAAATACCAAGATGTATCTGAATTTGAAGGACACTTTCTGGTGGACCGGAATGAAGAAGGATATTGCAGAGTATGTAGCAGTATGTGATGTATGTCAAAGAGTGAAGGCAGAGCATCAGAAGCCAGCAGGATTGCTACATCCATTGGCGATACCCGAATGGAAGTGGGATAAGCTAGGCATGGATTTTATCACGGGATTACCCAGGACACGTTCGGGCTATGACTCAATATGGGTTGTAGTCGATCGTTTGACGAAGGTAGCTCATTTCATCCCAGTGAAGACCACTTACACCAGTGCTAAGTTGGCAAAGATATACATGACCAGGATCGTATGTATGCATGGAGTTCTGAGGACCATTGTATCAGATAGAGCAACCCAGTTTACCTCAAAGTTCTGGAATCAGTTGCACGAAACTTTGGGTACCAGGCTAGAGTTCAGCATAGCCTTTCATCCATAGACAGATGGACAGACCGAGAGAGTCAATCAGATTCTGGAGGACATGTTGAGAGCTTGTGTGCTAGATTATGGATCTAGTTGTGATGACAATTTGCCGTATGCAAAGTTCTCTTACAACAACAGTTATCAATCCAGTTTGAAGATGGCCCCTTTCGAAGCTCTGTACGGAGGGAGGTGCAGGACACCGTTGTTGTGGGATGAAGTTGGAGACCGTCAGTTGTTTGGACCAGATTTGATTAAAGAGTCTAAAGTGAAGGTTATGTTAATTCGCGATAGGCTTAAGGTAGCCCAGTCCAGGCAGAAGAGCTATGCAGATTCTAAACGCAAGGAGACAGTATACGAAGTGGGAGACAGAGTTTATCTTCGTGTGTCCCCACTTCGAGGAGTTAAGCATTTTGGAGTTAAGGGAAAGTTAGCGCCACTTTTGTGGGACCATACAAAGTTTTGGAACGTATGGGAGAAGTTCCTTACAAGTTGGAATTGCCTTAAGGTTTCTCAGGAGTTCATGATGTGTTCCACGTTTCCCAGTTGAAGAAGTGCCACGCAGAGATGGCTGATATACCGCTGAGAGATATAGTGCCACTGGAAGCGATTCAGTTGGATAGTGATTTGACCTATGAGGAGAAACCAGTCAAGATTATCGAACATGCCGGCCGAGTCACCCGCAACAAGGTTATCAAGTTTTTCAAAGCTCAGTGGAGCCACCATACCGAGGATGAAGCCACCTGGGAGTGAGAAGAAGATCTACTGAAGGACCACCCTCACCTATTTTCTAGCCAACCCGAATCTCGAGGGCGAGATTCATCTTAAGAGGGGTAGGTTTGCAACATCCCAAATTTTCAATTTGGAATGTTATACATTAGATCATCATTGCATATCATATTTTATTGCATTTTGGCTAGATCCTAGAAATTCTATGCAACTCAAGGACCCATCGAGAGAGTTGGGGATTTTGTTATTTTCTTATTTGAGATTTCTCAAATTTTGAAAATAGGATCATTTGATTTTTAATTATTTTATCTTCAAGTATTTCAAATTATAAAAATAGGAGAGAGGGAATAAAATGACTTTTCCAAAATAAAGAAATATTGAGGTTTTAATTATAAAATCAAATAAGATTTTATTTCGGAGTTTTATCGCTATTTTATTTGAATTAGGGAAAATGCGCGTTTTTCAAAATTGCATTTGGGGCCCAAATAAATGTTCATCTTGTACAGCTTATTTTTTTAGGACGGGGAAAATTTATTTCGGGATTTTTGGAGTCCGTTTAGTATTTCTTTTATTTATTTTTCTGTGCGTCCAAATTATTTAAAAAACGAACCAACTCAGGCTGCCGTGGGCGACCCGGACTCATCCGCTGCTCGGCTTTATAAGCCGCCCGACCCCGCCGGCCCACCCCAGCCCACCGCCGCCGAAACCCTAGCCGTTGCCCGCGCCGCGCGCCTCCGCCGCCGACGCCGCCCCGCCGCCGTCTCGCCGGAGCCGCCGCCGCCGCCACCCGCCGCCACACCAGAGCCGCACCGCCGCCGCCGCCGTCTCGCCGGAGCCGCCGGAGGTAGCCGCTGCCTCGGTTTTCGCGAGAAAACCGATCGTTTTTTTCGAAACCCTAGATCCATTTTTTTAGATCTGGTTCAATTTATTTTCGGTTTAGTTTATTTTGCGGATGTTCGTCCGTATGTTCATTTTAACGGACTGTTTTCCTCGTTTAGCCACAGACAGCGAACATTCATTCGTTAGCTTGTTCGTCCGTTTTTCTTTTTCTCAGATTTTCCGCGATTATTTCCGATCGCAATTTCTGATCCGATTTTCGTTCTAGTATAACTTTTTGCTCGTTTATCGGAATCAGGCTATTCAAGCGCCTAGAGTTTTGTCTCGAAACCCTCTTTCCATTTAACCAACTCAAACAAGTTTTTGCTACTGTAAAATTTAACTTAGATTCAGATTAGTAAAAGGAAGTCTGTTTCTTTCGCCGTTTGAGTTTCGTTGCATCGTTTGATTTGATTCTTTTTGCAAACTGGAGTTCTTAAGTTGAACTTTCTGGTTAGATCTCTTATTTGAGTTTTACCAGTGCATTAGATGAGTGCTTATTGTATGCTTGTTTGTTTGCAATAGAGTACCCGGAGTGCGCCGCTTGCTACTACGAGTCTCTAGGTTTCACGGATCATCAGCAAGGCAAGTAACACTTTGATCATACCTCTTTACTACCCAGTTTTATTACATTAGATCAATCCTCAAACAACTGCATGGTTAGGATCTGATTAATATGTGGGTTTTGGGAAGTAGATGAGGTAGAACCTATTACCTGTTTTATTACCAACCTTTGGGAGTTACTTCTACGTTTGCTTATATTGCTATGCTATGCTAGAAGACGTGGATTGTGTGAGTGTATCCCATGATAGATGTGAGTATTGTTAATTAATGGTTAACTTAAGGTGGCAACTTTATTTCACATCTGGGTGGATTGAGGCACCTGGGGAACCCAATGTTGCCTGTATTTTTTGGAAATCCCGGGGTACCGTGTGATTCTCCTATGGACCGCCACCCAGGCTCAAAGGGATCATGAGATTATTCATGCTAGAAACTTTTGTGTGTAGCCGCAAGCTACTATGGGCTCTAGCATAGTTGAGTATGCTGTGTGACCTCTTTCAGTGGTAGACTAGCAGATGTAGGGGATGTAGGTTGGTACTGTCTACCCAGAGTAAAGAGCTAATGCTTCTGAAAGACTGTGACCCGGTCATCCGTTTCTCAAACACCTTGTAGTGCAAGAAATCAAGCGGAGGAGATCGAGTCTTGCGGGGAAAAGTGTGCAAACCTCTGCAGAGTGTACAAACTAATCAAGGTTAGCTGTGTCCCCGGTTATGGACGTTTTGAGTATCTAGTACCTGGATTATCATGTGAATCTCATCATGTTACTTAATTTAATTTTTTGGGTTAATGATGATGCTTAATTGGGATTGAGTTGGAGGAACCTTCTCAATGTTTAACAACCACCATGATAGTTAAATAAAATTTATTCCTTTGTTGTAGGGAAAATTTGGCTTTATGCAAAACTGTAACCATAGAGCTTTCCACCAGCCATATTTGCATGTAGTATAGCATTACTCTGTTCATTACTCTCTATGTGTTACATTGCCAGCATATTCCATGCGCTGACCCGTTTTCGGGCTGCAACGTTCATGTTGCAGACTTTTTAGACGACGAGTAAGGTGCCTTAGGTCATGATCTTATACTCAGTGATGCCGTTGGAGTTGATGGACTCGCTTATCTTCCAAGCCTTCCGCTGTTATCGTTATTAGATGGCCTTAAGCCATATTTATTGTAATAAGTTTTCTTTTGGAGATATTCGATGTAATAAGTGTGTGATTGCTACTTTGTTATAAATCCTTAAAGTACTGTGCATGTCAGCATTACCGATCCAGGGATGACACTGATGCACAGAGATCAGACTGTTTGAGGTCTGGTCGCTACAGGTTGATGGGGGCGTAGCTGCTAATTATGCTTAGGTTTATCTGAGCTATCGCACTGAGGTGTGCGCCGGATACGTTTAGCTGTGTCAACAGTCTTAATGACCGATGAGCTGCTCGGCTTTAATAGGCCATTTTGTGCTTTGACTGCTAGAGCCGCTGTGTATTCTTCTATACAAAGAGAACGCTCCGTATTTCCGCTGACCGTAATGATGCTACGTGGTCCAGGCATTTTGAGTTTTCGATAAGCATAATGCGGCACTGCATTAAAACGGGTGAAGGCCATTTTTCCGAGTAATGCATGATAGCCACTTCAGAATGGAGCTATGTCGAAGATTAGTTCTTCACTTCAAAAGTTATCGAGAGAGCCGAATACAACCTCCAATGTTAAAGAGCCCGTGCAGCAGGCTTCTACGCCCAGTATAACTCCTTTAAAGGTAGTGCTGCTTGGCTTGATTCTTGACGGGTCTATCCCCATCTTGCGGACAGTGTCCTGATATATCAGATTGAGACTGTTGCCGCCATCCATAAGGACTCGAGTGAGGTGGTATCCGTTGATTATTGGGTCGAGCACTAAGGTAGCCGAACCCCCGTGACGAATACTAGTCGGATGATCCCTGCGATCAAAGGTGATCGGACAGGACGACCATGGGTTGAATTTGGGGGCGACGGGCTCGACGGCATAGACATCTTGGAGTGCGCATTTGCGCTCCCTCTTTGGGATATGAGTGACATAGATCATGTTTACTGTTTTGATCTTCGGTGGAAATTTCTTCTGTCCCCCCGTGTTCGGCTGGCGAGGTTCGTCCTTGTCTTTGCTCTGAGGTCCCTTCCCCTTGTGTTCGGCGTTGAGTTTGCCAGCCTGCTTGAAGACCCAACAACTACGGTTGGTATAGTTCACAGGTTTAGCTCGGTTGTCGTGGATCTGGCAGGGCATGTCTAGAATTTTATCCAGGTTGGATGGACCATGTTTATTGTCTTTAAATGGCTTCTTCCATTGACCGGGTCTGGAGCCCCTAAATCCGGCGTTTACCGTTGTATTGTCTGGGCTTTCTTCATTGTTCCGACGTTTGTTCTTGTTGCGGTGTGGTTTTCTGTTGCCATCCCTGACCTCAGATGTGTCGTGATCACTGGTGCTGCTACGGGCTAACCAGCTGTCCACACCCGCGCAAAAGCGGTTAATGAGTGTAGTTAGGGCTGCCATTGTCCTTGGCTTTTCCTGGCCGAGGTGTCTGGCTAGCCATTCGTCCCGAACACTGTGTTTGAAGGCCGCTAAGGCTTCGGTGTCAGGACAATCAACGATTTGGTTCTTCTTAGTGAGAAACCGGAAATTGGCCCGGAAAGTGTCCTCAAGTTCTTCCCAGCTTCCGATGGAGTTTTCGGGGAGGCTTTTCAGCCAGTGCCGAGGTGGTCCTTTTGGCTTGAGGGGTAAGTATTTGATGGCGTGGAGATCATCTCCGTGAGCCATGTGGATGTGAAGAATAAAGTCTTCTATCCAAACCGCAGGGTCCATCGTTCCGTCATATGCCTCGATGTTTACGGGTCTAAACCCTTCTGGAAAATCGTGTTCCAGCACCTCATCGGTGAAGCACAGGGGGTGTGCGGCACCCCTGTATTTGGTTGTGTCATGGCGTGGGTCCGACGGTTGTAATGTTTGGTATTGGTTCCGAACTGGTAAATGACCGGCATATTTGGTTTGATAATCGTGATCCCGTGTAGGAGCACATTCCCTGGGTCCATAGATGGACCTGGTTTTGCCAGCCTTTTTGACCAGGTCCTCACGTAGATCATGTGTCTGGTCCTGAGCTGCAACCTCCCTTCCTTTGCGGGGAGGGGGTGCGGGTTTGTGTGCGGCATTGCTAGCCACTCTGTCTAGACCACGAGGTGGTCGGTCCGGCTTGTCGGCCGCATTGTTCTTCGGCGGTATAGGCTCAATAGCCTCGTTGTCGAATTTGGGTAGCAGCTTACGCTTAGGATAGATCTTTGTTTGGCGATTACCACCATATTTTTCCTCAGTGTCTAGCACTTTGTTCCATCTGTCATTGAGCGTATCCTGTGCGGCTTTAAGCCGCTGCTTCTGCTTCTTCAGGCTCCTTGAAGTGGTGATAAGCCTTTGATGGAGGCATTCTTGTTCTAATGGTTCTTCTGGGACGACGAGTTCGTCGTCGCCCAAGCTGATCTCCTCTTCAGAGACAGGTTGATAGTTACTATCTTCGGCATCACTGTGGTCAGACAACATCCCCGGACTGTGTTCGCCATCCTCTCACATGTTCTGCTCCAACGTTGAGTCTGCGGGGTCCTCGGCTTGGTCCGGATTATCATCGTTGTCCGTGACAATGTTGATGTTTTTCCTTTTGTCGGATCGAGGATGGCGCTTTTGACGCTGACGCTTGGGAGGTTCATCGACAGGCATACCGTTATCGTTGCAAGCCTCCTTCTCTTTAGGTGTGTCCACCATGTATATATCGTATGAGGATGTAGCCGTCCACCGCCCTATGGGTGGTGGTTTTTGTGCCTACTCCTCTCTGCCATCATCGTCCATATCGTCGATGTCTTCGGAGTCGTAATCAAGCATGTCGGTTAAGTCGTCGACAGTGGCTATAAAGTGGGTGGTGGGTGGGAAACGAAGTTCTTTGTCGTTCGCTTCCCATTCGAGCCGAACATAGTTTGGCCGAGAGTCCTCTGACAAGGAGAGGCATTTCAACGAGTTTAACACATCGCCTAGAGGTGAGTGTTGAAAGATGTCCACGGAGTTGAACTCCAAGATCGGCGCCCAATTAGGTTCGATGGACGCGGATGCATGCGGTCCAGAACTTTGGCCGGAGAGGAATCCAAGGTTCCGGTGACACAAGCCCAGCTCGATGTTGGGTCTGTGTGCGGCTCGAGCGCCGCTGGGT
Organism: Triticum aestivum; assembly: GCF_018294505.1. NCBI lineage: Eukaryota > Viridiplantae > Streptophyta > Magnoliopsida > Poales > Poaceae > Triticum > Triticum aestivum. The sequence continues at coordinate 294,980,564 of NC_057810.1, read as the reverse complement.
CTGCGGCTTCTGTGGCGGGGTTAAGCTTCCCGTCTTTGGACGACACGGTCCGCTCCAGATCTAAGGCTAGAGCGGTTATAGGCGCTATCTCCTGAGCGTAACTAGATGACAGATTTAGGTCATGTTCATCATGGTGGCAGGGGACAGCCATCATGGGCTCGAATCTGTCGAAGATCAAGTCTCCGCGGATATCGACTTCCAAATCTGACCTGATGGCCAGAGGTGTAGCTGTCGATCTGCTCTAGATGGCCAAGCGAGTTGGCCTGCAGTGCGAAGCCGCCGAATATGAAGATCTGTCCGGGGAGGAAGGTCTCCCCTTGGACTGCGTTGTTGCAGATGATTGATGGAGCCATCAAGCCTTCTGGTGACGTCACAACAGAACTCTCAATGAAAGCACCGATGTCGGTGTCAAAACCGGCGGATCTCGGGTAGGGTGTCCCAAACTGTACGTCTAAGGCTAATGGTAACAGGAGGCGGGGGACACAATGTTTACCCAGGTTCGGGCCCTCTCTATGGAGGCAATACCTTACTTCCTGCTTGATTAATCTTGATGAATATGAGTATTACAAGAGTTAATCTACCACGAGATTGTAATGGCTAAAACCCTAGAAGTCTAGCCAATGATTATGATTGTTGTTGTCTCTACGGACTAAACCCTCCGGTTTATATAGACACCGGAGGGGACTAGGGTTTACACAAAGTCAGTTACAGAGAAAGGAATCTACATATCCGAATCGCCAAGCTTGCCTTCCACGCAAAGGAGAGTCCCATCCGGACACGGGAAGAAGTCTTCTATCTCGTATCTTCATAGCCCAACAGTTCGGCTCATGTATATAGTCCGGCTGTCCGAGGACCCCCTTAATCCAGGACTCCCTCAAGTAGCCCCCGGGCCCAAGGCGCGCTCGAACTTGGCTTCGAGGCGAAGCCAAAAGGCAAGTGCGGAGCGCCGCAGGCCCTAACCGCATGCGGCCTTGGTCGACGCATGGAGCCTGATGGGACGTGGGCGTCTCCACTTCCCCATGCAGCCTCGGCAACTATCCCCAGCTGACAAAAAGGCTGGCGCAGGCCGCTGAGTCTTCATTGCATTTCCTTCGTCTTGGTCCAGATCCCCTTCTCCCTCTGCTCAAAGCACCTGCAGATCTGCTGAATCCTTCCCCCGAGCTCGCCACCGATGGCCACCGACAAGGCGAAGTCATCAGCCTCGGCAGTGCGCTCGGCTCCCTGGTTTGAGCCAGCCTTGAGCGCATCCACTGTTGCCGAGGAGAAGCACCTCGTCGTTGTGCTCCCACTGACAGCGTGCAGTGGCAACAAGCAGGGAGAGACAGTGCTCCGGGTCAGCTCCGCCAAGCCGGAGGCCTTGGGTGACACCTTTTACCCCTTCTTCCTGCACAGCGTCTTCGCTGGGCTGGTTCCCCCTTCTCCAGTTTCTATGCCATCCTCAGCCATTACAGGCTCCACGCCCTCCATCTTCACCCCAATTCCATCCTCCTCCTACCAATCTTCGCCTTCTACTGCGAGGCGTTCGTGGGGGTAATGCCCTCTGTTGTGCTGTTCCGCCACTTCTTCTACCTACGGATAAACAGCGGCCAGTGCTCTGGGTGCACTAGCTTCATCGCGGCTCATGGCAGCAACACGATCTCGAGGGCTGGGAAGAAGTGGATCTTCATGGATGCCAAGCGCTCCCACGCTCGGCTGGAGCTGCCCTCGACCGATGGGCTCACGAGAAGCTCACCGACCCCCGGGCAGAGTGGTTGCTGGAGCAGATGATGGTTGACCTGGAGGCGGAGCAGCTAACGTGGGCCATGATCATCAAGGAGTTCCTGATGCAGTGCTTGGCTCCGCTCCAGGCGCACTCGCGCCCCTATGGAGCTTCAAGGGTGCGGAAGACGACCTCCGGTTGCGCCCGAACGCCTTGTTTGACGAGGAGCTGAGCAAGGTAGTGTGCACCTTGCTCGGGAAGGACCAGGGTGTCCCCCTAGAAGCCCATCTCCCGTTGTATCGCCGCAAGGACGGGGAGGTGGCCACTGCCATGCCTGTCTTCAACGAGCAGGGGCTCGTGCCACTGAAGCCTTCCCAGCCCCTGGGCTCCCCGGTGCCGATGTACTCCGGCAAGTCCGAGGAAGAGGAGAATGCAGACTCAGAGGCGACTTTGGAGGAGGTGGCGGAGACCACTCCCCCACGATAGAGCGAGCTCATCCGCGTCTTCTCTGATGACGATGATGCCAGTGAGCACTCGGTCAGGGAGTCGCCTCTCTCCACCGGGGTCAGCACGAGGTTCAGGGGCACCCCCCAGAAGAGTCTGATACAGGGGAACTCAAAAAAGGACAGGTCGGCGTTGCTTCCTTGGGGTGACGCCTCCATCCTTCCGCTGGCCGCCACAAGTCCGGCCGCCGCGCGCTCGTCCGCCGCTGAGAGCGAGGCGACACACGTGCCCAGGAAGCTTGGTGGCATTGCCCTTCTAGGCAGGAAGAGGGACTACATCACCAAGGACCAGTAAGTGTATCACCTTGCCCTTGTTCTTTGCTCTTGGCGCAGCACCCAACATTTTCTTCTTGATGGCCAGGCTGGTGTTGGCGATGAAGAGGAAGAAGGAGAACGATGGGGCCTCCGAGGCCAAGCGGCCTGCTGAGGCCTCGGAGCCCTTGGTGCGGAAAGGCGAGGCTGCCTCACATCCTCATGGTGCAGGGTTGTCCTCTCGAGGCTCGGGGGCCCAGCCTCAGGAGAAGGTTGCCCCTGCAGCCAAGCCGCCTCCGGAGGCGCTCGCCTTCAGCACGCCTGCTGTCGACCCGAGGGCCCCAGAGCCCCCGGCCATCCTTGTTGCTGCTGCTTCGCCAGTCTTGGCGCCAGCATCATCTCCTCCCCCCATCGTCACGCCGGCGGGCCATGGTTCTTCCGCCGCGCCCGGTGCTCTGGAGGAGGCCTTCTCCATGCTGGACTGGCTCCGAGACAATCTTCATGGCCCCGACCGCCGCAGGGTGTTGGGGCGCCAGGGGCTAGTCTCGGGGTGGCTCCAGATGGACTCATCCGTTAGGGCGACGTAGGGCTAGGCTGAGGTGGCTGCAGAGGAGGGCCGGAAGCTGGCTGGCATAGTTGCAGCCGCCGCGGCATGGCATTGAAGGACGCAAAGGCCGCCGAGGATTGTTGCCACACGGCGGAGGCTGAGCTAAAAGCCTTCTGCGATGAGCAGGCCACCCGCACCCGCCAGCTCGAGGAGCAGAAGGAAAAGCTGAAGGCCCGGGAAGCTGCGATCTCCGACCGTGACGCTGAGCTGGAGCAGGCTTCCCGGGAAGAGTCCACATAGTGCAGTTACCTGGAGAAGCTGAAGGAGGAGGTGGAGGCGGCCCAGGTGTTCCATGCCAAGCTCATCTTTGAGGACAAGCCTTGGCTGGACACCAGGGAGAAGCTCCTTGCCGCTGCTAAGGAGGTGGCCATCGTGGGGCGTGCCACTTTCGACTCACTCGAGCTGAGGTCCCGCAAGGCACTGCAGGATCTCTATGGGAGCGGGTACGAGAAGCTGCTGGTGACTCGGGAGGAAGGCTCTGCTGGGCTGCTCCTCAAGCTTGTTGGGACGCTCGAGGGCATCATCGTCAGAGTAGGCCCCATGGTGGAGGGAGAGGCCCGCGCGCTTTCTACCTCGGCCGTGATGCGCGTCTTCAACCACCTTTATCTTCGGGACCCCAGCTTCGACCTTGGTGCCTTGCTTGAGCCCGTGGACCCTGAGCTCTACACCACTGCTGCCGAGGCCATGAAGGATCTGGTGGAGGACCTGCTGCGGGAAGTTCCTCGCCGTCGACCCCGTGGCCACGGCTGATGGCAAGGACGGCGGTGACGTCGTCGACGACAGGGCTCCCCAGGCGGGTGACGGCGGCGCCCAAGGCTGAAGAAGAGGCTCGATGGCGGCGCTTCCCCCTGTCTAAGTCCTACAACATGTATCATGCCTCGTGGAGGCATAAGAACTTATGCTTGGTACTTTTTAAGAGACAGTATGTTTTGTAATAATTTGCTAGGATTCTGCGATTTCCTGTCGGTGCGCCGCTCTTCCATCGTGAGCTCTCCTTGGGCACAACCAGCTTGCCCCGAGCTCCCCCACTGATTATAGGCGGCGAGTGGCTGAAGTCGATCTTCGGGTCCCCAGTGGGAGGTGGATTGACGCCTGGCTGGGTCCCTCGCGGGGCCCGCCCAGCGATCGCAGGGGCGCCAGCCCCCAGCCCACTGCCGAGAGGGGGCGAACCACTCCAGGGCCCTCCGCCAGCATCGACGGCGGAGGATGATGTCGATAACGTGCTCGGGCGAGCGCGGGAGTGCAGCGCTGTCCGCCAAGAGTTCCTCCAGAGGGCGGCCGATGCAGTGAGCCAGCTTGGCGCAGAGCTGGCGGGCGAAGACGCGCGTCTCGAAGCTGAAGGCTTGAGGCTGGTCGAGGAGCAGCGCAAGCTGAAGGCGGTTGTTGGTCTCGCACGCCATCAGCATGATCTCGAAAATGCCAAGGCCGAGGCATCCCTGGCGACCTCTCGGGAGGCCTGCTCCCGGGCCATTGAGGAGGCTCAGGAGGCAGATAGGTGACGCGAAGCTGCGGAGGAGCGCACGTGGGATCTCCAAGACTGGTGCAACTCCCTAGAGCAGCAGGCGGAGCTGCGCCGAGCCGCCCTTGCATTGCTGAAAGGGGGGCCCGCTGAAGAGGAGGAGCTCCGGAGGCGCGAGGAACCGCTGACTTTGGAGGCTGCCGAGCGCAACCTCGATCTGGAGCGGTTGGAGACGAGGGAGCGCCAGGTCACCCAGGTGGAGGACGACGTCGACGCGCGGGAGGCCCGGATCCAGGAGGAGATCGACCATTGCATGGCGGAGGCTCGCGTCGGCCTTGAGAGCGGGTATGGAGAGCGGCTAGAGCTGGTCAAGGCTGAAGCCGTGGGCAGGACCGTCGCCCTCAGGACTAGGCTGACCGAAGTCACGTAGCAAGCTGAGGCCACTGCTGCCGCACTGGGCTCGGCACAGGCTGAGATGGCCTCCTCCCATGCCGAGCTGCTTCTTCTTCGATGGCGGGTAGATGACGCCGAGGCCGTCGCGCAGCTGAATGCGGACGAGATCCGCCAATGGCAGACGTTGGAACACATGCACGGCCCAATGCTCCGGACACTCAGGGAAAGGGCCAACGCGGCCTTCGGCAACATCTGCGAGGCAGTCGCTGAGGAGCCGCATGTGACCAACTACGCCGGCAATCTCCGGTTCTTCACTGATGTGGTGACGCATCTGGAGAACCGCTCTAAGAGGTCTCGCCAGCTGGTGGAGGAATGGAGCCACGGCCTGCTCGCACGGGCATTCTCCCGCGTCTTCAGCCATCTCCAGAACATCGACCCCCTCTTCGACTTCGATGCCGCCATCGCCCCGGTGCCTGAGGCCGTCCGAGGCGACCTATAATGGTGGGGGGAGGACAATGTAGATGCGCTTGTCCGGGCCTTCACCTCTGATGACGACGGGGTGATCGTTGCTGCTGATGAAGGCGACGTGGTGAACGGTGGTGAAGACGGTGCCAACAACGGCGATGAAGAGGCTGGTGGCGACGACGACGGTGCCAGCGACGCCTCCGGGGACGCCCTGGGGGATGCGGTGAGCGACATGTCCGATTGATCCCGCGCTTCCCCCTGCTATTTGTCCTGCACTGGAAGAGACTCGGGCGCGGCCCTAAAGGTTGTGAGAGCATTTTGGGAGGGGAAGCCCCTCATGTAAAAAGATTATTGTCTATGTGTTGTTGAGATCATCGCCGGATGGGTGCCTGCAAGATGCCATGATTTTTGTGATGGGTAGGTTGCCGTGGCTTTACCTTCGTCTTGGCGAGCCTCGAGTGGGCTCGCAGTCCTTCCAAGGGCCTCATGAGGGTCCCGTTTAACCATGCAGCGAGAGCCTGGCCGGAGCGAATGCCGGCCGCGGGACGGCTGGCGCACATGCTGGGCCCTGCCCTACTCACGAGGGGCTCACGAGAGAGAGGCAGCTAGTTTGAATTCCAACTTGAACAGAAATCAGAGCACGAGAAAGCAAACCAATAAGACACAACACCGCTCCCCGCATACACAAACACAAATTCGACTTCAACTTAGATCCGAAATGAGAAAGCTTGTTCTCATGAAAGGAAGCAAAAAGAAAAAGGCCGCGTCTGGCACCTAGTCTAGTCTTCGACATCTTCTCACTAGCGCGGAGCTAAGTCCTGCCACTGGGCATGGGAGGGAGCCCCCGAGTCCCGAGGGCGGCTCTCTGGAGACTCCGGGGCGTGTACAGCCCCAACTCATTATTACATGAGAGTGTCACGGGCAGCGAGCTTCACAGGCACTGGGCCTTCTTCACAGGTACTGGCCTTGCTTCATATTGCCAAATGAGGGGCCCGCCTTGCGCAACCCTTGACCCCATCGACGGCGATCGGAAACCAGGACGACGCCAATGGGGAAAAGGGGACGCCAGTGGTTCCCTCGACAACCATGGGTCATCTGCCGGGGGCAGGCCCTGGGGCACCTCCCCGGCAGAGGGCCTACCTCCGAAGAACGCCTTGCTCCGCATGCCGTGGGAGGAGCCTGGCTCCCGACCCCTCTCCTGCTGCCCCCAGTGCCCTCCTCCTGAGGGGAGGGAGATTGCCGCACTGGGGCAGCCATCCGTTGCAGTGACCTGAACCTCCTGGGACCCATGGTTAGCATAAGCTTGCTCCTGAGGGATTAGCGGTACCCGGTAGTTGCTGCCGCCGGCACGGTCGTCGAGGCTTCCGTGAGGCTCCTGAAAGAGCTCGGCTTCTGGCGCCTTTTCCTCCCAGCTTGGCCCGAGGAACGGGCCGTGGTCTTCCTCCAGTGCGTACCCTCGATCCACCATGTGGGGCACATAGGCCTTCGGGGTCACCACCCCAAAGGCCTTGTCGTAGTGCTCCGCGCGCCATGCAGTTCGACTTGAAGCTCCATCTTGGGGACGATAGTGTGGTGGCCTACCAGGACCATAGGCAGCGATGCGCATGCCCTCGCTTACCAGAGGTGGTGCCAGCGCAGCTTGCTGCCCGGTGCTGATGGCCAGGCCGGTGTTGATGAAGCCTTGAGTTGCGCCCCGAGGCGTGTGGGCATGGATTGGCCCGCCTCGTGATCCACCTGGGGCCTGGGGTGGAATCTGGACGCAGAATGGGGGTGCCCCTGAAGCTGCGGCATTCAGGAGCTCGGCAACGCATTCCAGCAACACATCGTGGCCGCTTTCTTGTAGTCTGCACCGTAGCAGCTCTCGCGCCACCGTGAGCGCGGCCTTCATGTTCGACTGCTCCAGTCAGGTGTGCGTTGCCATGGCCGCAGCATGGCTTGAGGCCCTTGTTGCCGATTGTACCTGTCGCGGAGTGAGGGCAGGAGACGCCTGACCACGTCGCCCGTGCCCTGCAGCGCTTTGCGAGGCGCGGGCTGCATGAGGTGCGGGGTTGAGGTCACCTTTGGCAGGCGGCACGGCATGGGCAGGCCATGCCGCCCAGCGGTCGGAGTTGGCCGTCGGGTCGCCAGACATGGAGGCGGTGAAGTGGCAGAATGCAAGACGGAAAAAGGAAGATTCCGGCGCACCCCTACCTGGCGCGCCAAATGTCAGATGTTGGGTTCCGGCAGACCCTTAAGGTTCGAACTCTGGGGTGCGCACGAAGATCTTCCCCCTACCGATCCATGTCCGATCGCCTCATGAGAATCTAAGCTAAACGATGAACAACACGAGGGACACAAGATTTATACTGGTTCAGGCCACCGTTGTGGTGTAATATCCTACTCCAGTGTGTGGTGTGGTACATTGCCTCAGGGGCTGATGATGAACAGTACAAAGGATGATCTGCCTCACGAGAGGTGTTCTTGAGCTGGTGCGATGAACTACTTGGGTGAGTTCGATTGCCTCTCGGTCTAATGAGCACTCGATCTGTCTTCTCCTTCTGAGGTGGCTAGTCCTATTTATAGAGGCCCTGGTCCTCTTCCCAAATATTGAGCGGGAAGGGCACCAACAACGGCCATTTCAAAGGGGAACATCTAGTACAAGTTATCCTGACTAAAGTTGGTCTTCGGCTGCCAAAGGCACTGGCGATGATGCCGTCTTGGGCTCCACGGTGACCTCCATCCTGCCGCTCTGCTGGTCTTGGTCTCGTTGCACTGAAATGGCAACCTTTGCCTGATGCCTCGGTACTCCATGCCTGTGCTTGCCCCCTTTGCACCAAAGAGGAAACAAGGACAATGTGCAGGCCGGCGACCGCCTGGTCTCGATCTTCATGGCTTGCGTCACGAGCACCTCGCGAGGTACCCTACCTTGATCTCTCCGCCTCCTCGCGAGTCTGCCTGGCGAGGCCGTTCCTGAGAAAGTCTTGTGTCGTCCACCCTGCGAGGCTTGGCCCCTCGCGAGGGTCTTGAGTCTTGTGCTGCTGAAGATGGGTCGTACTGGGCCACCACTTGAGCCATGGCGCAGGCCGCAGGCAGGCAAGTCTGGGGACCCCCATTCCTAGAACGCCGATAGATACATGCCGCGGGGACGGACCCACGCGTCTTGGGGATGACGCAGCCCAAGGGGCGCCCCCAACTGAACAAACCAAAAGATGTCACCTGGCACCGTTGCGGAAGAGGTGTTGGAGTAGTCGAAGATGCATGCTGCAGAAGTCGTTCCTCATGAGCCGCCCAGGTCCTGGACCTCAGGAGGCTCCAGAGACCCGGGGGGCTCGCGAGGATCCATCGCCATCTCCGTCAAGATCGCCTGGTGTCTGGCCTCATGAGCTGTCAGGACGCCCCGCATGTGGTGCTAGAATGCAACGGTCGCATTCGGCATGCCGAAAGGCATGCAGACGTAACTGTGAGGGGGGCCCTCACACCGGCCAACATGGGACGGCCAGAAGAGCTCCTGAGATGTGGCCCTATTGAGCCGAGGGATGTTAATGCAGGCGCGCAGCTCACTGTTCTCGTCGGGGCAGGGAGCTACGCCGGTTGGTGGGCGACGGTCGCCCCGCATAGCTCTTGCCTCCTGAAGCTCCTCGCTCGCCTTGGTGATGAATTCCTGAGCGCCTCGCGCCTCGCGCCCTGCGCTTTCTTCACGGAAGTGTGCGTTGAAGCACGCCTCCACATGGTGCTCGAGTGCCTCCCTCGTGATGTTAACCAGGTCTGAGGCCCTCTAGAGGAGAGCCCCAGAGCCTAGCCTGGGGGGTGTCGGGCGTGCCTTCCTATGTGAGAGGGGAAGGCGCCTCGTCAGTGGGCGCAGGGCTTGCAGCAGCACCGCCGGATACCCCACCCTCCTGAGGTCCTTGGCGGAGCAAATGCTTCTTCTTCTTGGGGACGGCCTCAGGAGGGTAGACAGCACCCTCGTCACCTAGGTCCTCGGCCGCCACAACCTGGTAGGCGTGCTCGAGAGAGCACACCACATCCTTCTCCTCGTAGGCGACCATGATGATGCCACAGCTTCCTAGCATCTTGAGGACATTGTAGCCATGGTGGGTGACCGCCATGAACTTGGCCAGGGCCGGGTACTCGAGGATGGCGTTGTACGGGAGACAAATGTTAGCGACGTTGAAGTCAATGAGCTCAGTGTGGTAGTTGTCGCGCTTGCCGAAGGTGACAGGGAGGCGGACCTGCCCTATCGGAGTGGTGGAGCCGCCGGTCACTCATGAGAAGGGCTTGGTAGGATGAAGCTTGTTGTAGGGCACCTAGAGTCAGCCGAACATCTCAACGGAGAGGACATTGAGGCCCGCACTGCCATCGATGAGTGTCTTGGTGACGAGCACGTTGTTGATGATGGGTGAGCAGAGCATTGGGAGGGCACCAGCTGTGGCCGCGCACTTTAGCTGGTCGGAGGAGTCGAAGGTGATGGCATAGTTGGACCACCTAAGTGGGCGCGTTGCCCCGATCTTGGGGAGGGCTGTGTTCATCTCACGCGTGAACTGCTTGAAGATGCAATGGGAGGCTGGGGCCTGAGCGCTGCCTAGAATGCAAGTGATGGCACGAGGCTCTTGGAAGCCCCCAACCCCCTCGTCCTGGTGGTAGTCCTCGTTCCTTCTTGGTGGTGGTGGCAGCGAAGGAAGGCCAGCGTTGCCCTGAGGACGGTCCTCGTGCGGCTGATCTCTCCAGGTGCCCTCATGAGGCTGGCCCTACCAACGGTCCTCCCGAGGATGGTTGCGCCATTCCTGGCGGGGGTCACGGCCGTCCCAGCGTCCTCTGCCTCGGCATCCTCCGTGGCCATAGCCTCTATTGTTGTGCTCAGGGCGACGACCGAGGCGCCCGTCGTGGATGGCCCTGAGCTCCTGGCAGTCATAGGTGTTGTGGTTGTGCATGTTGTGGAAGACGCGGAATGGGCTGCTGCCCTTTGATGACTCTGGGTGATCGCAGCCGTGCTTCATGTCAGGTTCATCCACAAGCACAGCTGGCCCCTTGCGCTTCACGTCCTTGGCCTTAGTCTTCTTGTCTTCTGGGTCAGCCTCTGGAAGCTCGAGGAGGGAGAGGCATCCTTCCTCAGCTCTCGCACACTTGGTTGCCATGTTGAACATCTCCAAAGCCGTGCGCAAGTTCTCGTGTATGGTGAGCTCCTCCGTCATCTTGACGTCGCGTACGCCATCGGCGAATGCCGAGATGATGGCTCCATCTGATGCCTTGGGGATCTTGAGGCGAACACTGTTGAAGCACTGGATGTACTTCTGCAGGGTCTCTCCTAGCTGATGCTTGATGACGCAGGTCACCCGCGGCCGGCGGGCGGTCGCGAGTGCCCTGGAAGTTGGCAACAAAATGCTCTTGCATCTTGTCCCAAGAGGAGATCGATACGGCGGGGAGGTTCAGGAGCCACATGCGTGCCCCATCCTTGAGGGCCATGGGAAACCAGTTCGCCATAACCTTCTCGTCACCCTTGGCCGCCTTGATGCTCGGCTCGTAGAGCTGCGGGAACTCGGCAGGGTCAGGGGTAACGTCCTAGCGTGGAGGCAAGTCGGGCTTGAACTTCCCTGGCCAAACAACATTGCGCAGCTTCAGAGTGAATGCGCGGCACCCTGCTCTGGTCACGGGAGCCTGTCGTGGAGGTGGAGCCTGATCTTGGTGCTCACGGGCCACCACCATAGGCGGCGTGCGGTCTTGATGTGGCTGTCGGATGTTGGGTTCCGTCATACCCTTGAGGTTCGAACTCTAGGGTGCGCGCGAAGATCTTCCCCCTACCAATCCACGTCCAATCGCCTCGCGAGAATCTAAGCTAAACGATGAACAACACCAGGGACACAAGATTATACTAGTTCGGGCCACCGTTGTGGTGTAATACCCTACTCCAGTGTGTGGTGTGGTGGATTCCTCAGGGGTTGATGATGAACAGTACAAGGGGAAGAACAGCCTCGCGAGAGGTGTTCTTGAGCTGGTGCGATGAACTACTTGGGAGAGTTTGATCGCCTCTCGATCTGATAAGGACTCTCTCAGATGTCCTCTACTGTGGTGGCTAGCTCTATATATAGAGGCCCTGGTCCTCTTCCCAAATATTGAGCGGGAAGGGCGCCAACAACGGCCATTTTGAAGGGGAACATCTAGTACAAGTTATCCTGACTAAAGTTGGTCTTCGGCTGCTAAAGGTACTAGCGATGACGCTGTCTTGGGCTCCATGGTGATCTCCATCCTTCCACTCTGCTGGTCTTGGTCTCGTTGCACCAAAATGGTAACCTTTGCCTGATGCCTCGGTACTCCACGCCCGTGCTTGCCCCCTTTGCACCAAAGAGGAAACAAGGACACTACATAGGGCGGTGCCCGCCTGGCGCCCGCCTGGTCTCGATCGTCACGGCTTGTGTGAGGAGCACCTCGCGAGGTACCCTTGCCTTGATCTCTCCGCCTCCTCGCGAGCCTGCCCGGTGAGGCCGCTCCCGAGGAAGCCTTGCATCGTACGCCCCGCGAGGCTTGGCCCCTCGCGAGGGTCTTGAGTTTGCGTTGATGAAGATGGGTCGCACTGGGCCACCACTTGAGCCACGCCGCAGGCCGCAGGCAGGCAAGTCTGGGGACCCCCGTTCCCAGAACGCCAACGGTAGCCCCCGGGCCCAAGGCGCGCTCGGACTTGGCTTAGTAGAGAAGCGAAGGGGCAAGTGCGGAGCGCCACGGGCCCCAAAAGCCTACGGCCTTGGGCGCCGCGTGGCAGTTGATTGGATGTGGGCGTCTCCGCTTCCCCATGCTCCCTCATTATGCTCCTAGCTAGGCGGCCACGAGGCTTGTACACAGTTATTCTCCCCTTGCTGCCCGCGCGCTTCTTGTTCCCCTTTCCTCCTTGAGCCTCTGCTTCCGCCTCCTATCCATCTTGGGTTCTTCCCCCTTTCGACTGCCATGGCGCCAACGAAAAAGGAAAAGGGGAAGAAACATGCGCCTTCGTCCAGCTCGCCTCCAGCAGCTGCTCCCGCCGTCGACCAGTCACTCATACTCAATCTGGAAGCCATGGAGAAGGTCCGCTTTGCGCTCGCTTCCAGCTTCAATGAGTGCGGGGGGACGATGGCTTGGCCCGCGTCCCATGCCTCCTTTGACAGGATTGTCATGGAGGTCCGATTCTTCGCCGACGCCCTATGGTCGGGCCTGGTTCCCCTTCTCCGCTTTCTTCAATGCGGTGCTTTCCCATTACCAGATCCATATGATGCATCTCGGTCCCCAATCCATTACTCTTCTTGCTGTCTTCGCCTTTGTCTGCGAGGCCATGGTGGGGATTCCTCCTTCCGTTGCTCTTCTGCGCCACTTCTTCTCTCTGCGGCTGACTGATCCTTCCCAATGCTCGGGATGCATGAGCTTCCAGGCCGTGCTGGAGACGGCCGCCTTGGGGATCGATTTTGGTCTCCCATCTTCTGTCAGCGGGTTCCGGGAGCGATGGCTGTATGTGGACGTTGGGGTTCCCAACCCCCTGCTCGCGCATCCGACGTTGTCTGTTGTTCCCAATCCCGGCTGGGGTCACGAGGAGCTCATGAGCCCCTAGCTTGCTTTCGCCTGGCATCGCTTCGAGAGGTTGAGGACGCTTGGTGTGATGGCGCCTCAGGTGGTGAAGGAGTTCCTCCAGCGCCGCATCGCTCCTCTCTAGCGCCATTCCCGCCTGATGTGGGCCTTTTCCGGGCATCAGGACCGCATCAGGCTCCAAGAAGGGGATCTTGTGCCTGAAATGCTGAAGAAGGTGCTGAAAGTCCTGACTGGCGACCCCTCCCCAGGAAGCGTCCGACATGGAGGCGCCCTCTTGTATCTCTGCTCAAACAGGGTCGAGTTTGTGAGGCAGATGCCCCGCTTTGATGAATGGGGGCTACGCCCGGCTGGCCTTGCGGGGCCCCGCGAGAATGCGGTTGCTGTGGCTCCTCCCCCGGTCGCCCGCGCTGGTCTTGCCTCGGGAGTCGGTGCAGGGAGGCAAGCATCGGCAGGAGCTGGGGGGCCTGACGTTGAGGTGCTGATGTTGCGCAGGGCTCCCAAGGCGTCATCCTCCGGAGCTTATGGAGCCCCTCTCGAGGTGGTGGCTGATGAGGGGGCGCGACCTGCGGCTCCCGAGGCCGAAGCCCACGAGGCCTCAATAGGCCACCAAGAGGTGGCACCCGATCACTCCTCTTAGACTGGCGCCCTTGATGTAGGTTGCCCTGATGCTTCGGCTCCTATGCCGCGCGCCGGCCCACACGTCGAGAGCTTGGGCCAGTTCCACATAGATTTTGAGGCCCTTCGCAAGAGGAAGGAGGCTTCGGGTGGTGATGATCGCCCGTGCCGCCCATTGAAGCACAGGAAGTACTTCGCCATGGATGAGTAAGTCCCTCCTTCTTATAGTTCCTTGTTTGCCGTTCCCTTTGCTGACCGTGGCATTTCAGGATCCCCCCTGCCGAGCCAGCGGAGCCAGCCAAGGAGCCGCTTCCTCAGGCTTCACCTCCACCACCGACCTTGATTGCCCCGAGCCTGCGCGCCACCCTCGGCGCGAGTTCGGCTGGAGAGGTAGGCCGGCCTGCGGCGCGCCTTGAGCCTACAGGCACGCCGCTCTTCCTTCGTGAGCTCTCCCTAGGCACAACTAGCTTGCCCTGGGCTCCTCCGCTGATCATAGGCGGCGAGTGGTTGAAGTCGATCTTTGGTTCCTCATCGCGGGGTGGATCGGCGCCGAGCTGGGTCCCTTGCAGGGCCCGTCCGGCGATCATGGGGGCACCAGCCCCCAGCCCCCTGCCAAGAGGGGGCGAGCCACTCCAGGGTCCTCCGCCGACGCCGATGGCGGAGGATGACGTTGACGACATGCTCAGGCGTGCGCGGGAGCGCAGCGCTGTCTGCCAAAAGTTCCTCCAGAGGGTGACAGATGTAGTGAGCCATCTTGATGCAGAGCTTGTGGGCGAGGACGCGCGTCTTCAAGATGAAGGCCTGCGGCTGGTCGAGGAGCGGCGCAAGCTGAAGGCGGCTGTTGGTCATGCGCGCCACGAGCATGATCTCAAAAATGCCAAGGCCGAGGCATCTTTGGTGGCCTCTCGGGAGGCCTGCTCCCGATCCATTGAGGAGGATCAGGAGGCGGATCGGCGACGCGAAGCTGCAGAGGAGCACGCGTGGGAGCTCCAAGACTGGTGTAATTCTCTAGAGCAGCAAGTGGAGTTGCGCTGAGCCGCCCTTGAGTCGCTGAAAGGGGCGCCCGCCGAAGAGGAGGAGCTCCGGAGGTGCGAGGAAGCGCTGACATTGGAGGCTGCCGAGTGCAACCTCGATCTTGAGCGGCTGGAGACGAGGGAGCGCCAGGTCACCCAGGCGGAGGACGACGTCGGTGAGCGGGAGGCCCGGATCCAAGAAGAGATAGACCATCGCGTGGTGGAAGCTCGCGCGGGTCTTGAGCGTGAGTATGAAGAGAGGCTGGAGCTGATCATGGCCGAAGCCGCAGGCAGGACTGCTGCTCTCAGAACCAGGCTGACCGAAGCCATGCAGCGAGCTAAGGCCACTGCAGCTGCCCTAGGCACGGAGTAGGGTGAGCTGGCCTCCTCCCGCGCCGAGTTGCTTCTTCTTCAACGACGGGTCGACAATGGCGAGGCCATTGCGCAGCGGAACGAGGATGAGATTCGCCAGCGGTAGACGCTGGAGCACATGCATGGCCCCATGCTCCGAACGCTCAGGGAAAGGGCCAACGCGGCCTTGGGCAACATCTGCGAGGCAGCCGCTGAGGAGCCACGTGTGACCAACTACGCCGGCAATCTCCGGCTCTTCACTAACGTGGTGACGCATCTGGAGAGCCGCTCTGAGAGGTCGTGCCAGCTGGTAGAGGAACGGAGCCGCGGCCTGCTCGCACGGGCATTCTCCCGCATCTTCAGCCATCTCCAGAACATCGACCCCCTCTTCAACTTCGACGCCGCCATCGCCCCGGTGCCCGAGGCTGTCCGAGGCGACCTAGAGTGATGGGTGGAGGACAATGTAGATGCACTCGTCCGGGCCTTCACTTCTGATAATGACGGGGTGATTGTTGCTACTGACGAAGGCGACGTGGTGAACGGTGGTGAAGATGGTGCCAATGACGGTGATGGGGAGGCCAGCAACAGCGACGGTGGTGCCAGCGACGCCTCTAGGGACGCCCAGGGCGATGCGGTGAGCGACATGTCCGATTGATCCCACGCTCCCCCTGCTATTTATCCTGCACAGGAAGAGACTCGGGCATGGCCCTGAAGGTTGTAAGAGCATTTTGGGAGGGGAAGCCCCTCATGTAAAAAAGATCGTTGCCTATGTGTTGTCGGGGTCGGCGCCAGATGGGCGCCCGTATGATGTCATGATTTCCGTGATAAGTTGGTTGTCATGGTTTTACCTTTGTCTTGGCGAGCTTTGAGTAGGCTCGCAGCGTCCATCCGAGGGTCTCATGAAGGTCCGGTTTGACCACGTGGCGAGAGCCTGGCCAGAGCGAACGCCAGCCACGGGACAGCGGGCGCACATGCTGGGCCCTGCCCTACTCGCGAGGGTCTCACGAGAGGGAGGTAGCTGGTGTGAATTCCAACTTGAAAAGAAACCGGAACACGAGAAAGCATGCGAATAAGACAAGACACCCCTACCCGCATACGCAAATGCAAATTCGACTTCAACTTAGATACGAAATGAGAAAGCTTGTTCGCACAAAAGGAAGCATAAACAAAAGGCCGCGTCCGGCACCTAGTCTAGTATTCGATGTCTTCTCACCAGCACGGAGCTAAGTGCTGCCACTGGGCGTGGGGGGAGCCCCCGAGGCCCGAGGGCGGCTCTCCGGAGACTCCAGGGCGTGTACAGCCCCAACTCATTATTACGTGAGAGTGTCACGGGCGGCGAGCTTCACACGCACTGGGCCTTCTTCACAGGTACCGGCCTTGCTTCATATCGCCAGACGAGGGCCCCGCCTTGCGCCACCCTTGACCACCATTGACGGTGACCGGAAACCAGGACGACGCCAATGGGGAAAAGGGGACGCCAGCGGTTCCCCCGATGACCACGGGTCCTCTGCCAGGGGCAGGCCTCGGGCACCTCCCTGGCAGAGGGCCTACCTCCGAAGAACGCCTTACTCCGCATGCCGTGGGGAGGAGTCTGGATCCTGGCCCCTCTCCTGCAACCCCCATTGCCCTCCTCCTGAGGGGAGGGAGGCTGCTGTATTGGGGCAGCCATCCGCTGCAGCGACCTGAACCTCCTGCGACCCATGGTTAGCATAAGCTTGCTCCTGAAGATTTTGTGGTACCCGATAGTTGCCGCCGCCAGCACTGCTGTCAAGGCTTCTGTGAGGCTCTTGAAAGGGCGCGGCTTCTGGCGCCTCTTCCTCCCAGCCTGGCCTGAGGAACGAGCCGCGGTCTTCTTCCAGTGCGTACTCTCGATCCACCATGTGGGGCACATAGGCCTCCGAGGCCACCGCCCTAAAGGCCTCGTCGTAGTGCCCCACGCGCCATGCGGTTCGGCTTGAAGCTCCATCTTGGGGGCGGTAGGGCGGCGGCCCGCCAGGACCATAGGCAGTGATGTGCATGCCCTCGCTTACCAGGGGTGGTGCCGACGCAGCTTGTCGCCCGGTGCTGACGGCCAGGCTGGTGTTGATGAAGCCTTGAGGTGCGCCCGGGGGCGCGTGGGCGCAGATAGGCCCACAGTGTGATCTGCCCGGGGCCTGGGGTGGAAGCTGGACGCAGAACAGAGGTGCCCCTGAAGCAGCGGCATCTAGGAGCTCAGCGACGCGCTCTGGCATCACATCATGGCGGCTTTCTTGCAGTCTGCACCGCAGCAGTTCTCGCGCCACTGTGAGAGCGGCCTTCATGTTCGCATGCTCCCGTCGGGTGTGCGGTGTTGTGGCTACAGCGTGGCTTGAGGCCCTTGCTGCTGATCGCACCTGCCGCGGAGTGAGGGCAGGCGACGCTTGATCGCGTCGCCCGCGCCCTGCAGCACTCTGCGGAGCGGGAGCTGCCTGAGGTGTGGGGTTGAGGTCACCTTGGGCAGGCGGCACGGCATGGGTAGGCCATGCCGCCCAGCGGTCGGAGTTGGCCGTCGGGTCGCCGGACATGGGGGCGGCGAAGTGGCGGAACGCAGGATGAAAGAAGGAAGATTTCGGTGCACCCCTACCTGGCGCGCCAAATGTTGGATGTTGGGTTCTGGCAGACCCTTGAGGTTCGAACTCTGGGGTGCGCGCGAAGATCTTCCCCCTACCAATGCACATCCAATCGCCTTGTGAGAATCTAAGCTAAACGATGAACAACACGAGGGACACAAGATTTATACTGGTTCGGGACACCGTTGTGGTGTAATACCCTACTCCAGTGTGTGGTGTGGTGGATTGCCTCAGGGGCTGATGATGAACAGTACAAGGGGAAGAACAGCCCCGCGAGAGGTGTTCTTGAGCTGGTGCGATGAACTACTTGGGAGAGTTCGATCGCCTCTCGGTCTGATGGGGACTCTCTCAGATGTCCTCTACTATGGTTGCTAGCTCTATATATAGACGCCATGGTCCTCTTCCCAAATATTGAGCGGGAAGGGCGCCAACAATGGCCATTTTGAAGGGGAACATCTAGTACAAGTTATCCTGACTAAAGTTGGTGTTCGGCTGCCAAAGGCACTGGCAATGACGTTGTCTTGGGCTCCATGGTGACCTCCATCATGCCGCTCTGCTCGTCTTGGTCTCGTTGCACCGAAATGGTAACCTTTGCCTGATGCCTCGGTACTCCACGCCTATGCTTGCCCCCTTTGCACCAAAGAGGAAACAAGGACACTGTGCAGGCCGGCGCCCGCCTGGAGCCCGCCTGGTCTCGATCGTCACAGCTTGCGTCATGAGCACCTCGCGAGGTACCCTTGCCTTGATCTCTCCGCCTCCTAGCGAGCCTGCCTGGCGAGGCCGCTCCTGAGGAAGCCTTGCGTTTTCCGCCCCGCGAGGCTTGGCCCCTCACGAGGGCTTGAGTTTGCGTTGATGAAGATGGGTCGCACTGGGCCACCACTTGAGCCACGCCGCAGGCCGCACGCAGGCAAGTCTGGGGACCCCCGTTCCCAGAACACCGACAGTGGCGGTGCTGGGAGCGCACGCGCTTCTCCTTGTGGCCGCTGCACCACCTGACAGCTTTCTTCATCACGCACCGGCACCCTGCGCGGTGGGTCGTGTCATGGATCCTCACGCCTTGGCTCAAGGGCGGCGTCTTGTCACGGAGGCGGAGGAGGTGCTTCGTGAGCTATGTCACCCGCGGCAGGCGGAGGGTGAGGCAGTGAGCGAGACGGTGCAGGAGATTCTCCGGCGACACTAACGAGCTCGGCGAAGCGGTCCAGCTAGTCCTCATAGAGGTTGTCGATCGGGTGGTAGCGTAGGAGCTCGCGTGCCATGAGCATCACGACCTGCGCGTTTGCCGGACCATCACGATCATGGGAAGATGAAGCAGCCGAAGTCAACGACGGGGTGGCGGTGTGCCCGTCTCACCGCACAGAAGGATGCAGTGACGAGGCCTGCTGCTCATGGCCCGCGGGGCCGATGGCGGCATTCGCCACTAGTGAAGGGGGACGACAAGGGCAGCCGTCGCCTGTCGCTGCTATCTGAGTGACATGGGCGGCAAGGGCGGCCCGGCGCTCAGCACGAGCTCGATGAGCGTCAGCCATGGGAACAGTAGAGCGGTGGCGAATCGACCGGCGGAAGAGAGCACTACAAAAAAAGACACATCTGTGACATTTTGGGCCGAACGATTTTTTTTTCTGTCATACATATGACGCTTTTATGATGATAATTGTGACAAAACCCGGTATCATCATAGATGTGGTGGGATCCTACTTCTATGACAAAAAATCATGACAGAAAATGGGCTTTTCGTCCTGGGCGGGCCGGAGACGCAGCTGCATGACATTCTTTGGGTCGTCCATGACGGAAAAAACCGTGGTAGAAGCGAGGGGGAGGAAAATTTTGGGGAGTTGCTGGTTACGGTGGGAGAGCGATGCGCATTTCTCTCATACAGGTACGCGCGTGTGTACGAGGCGTTGGCTCTAACTGAACCCGAGCGAGGCGTTGGGCTCTAACTGAACCCGAGTGATTGCACTGCAGGCTACGCGTTACTGAACTCGAGCGATCGATCGATGGCTGTTAACTGAACCCGATGGAGAGATTCCTTCGCTACTGCTGCTAACTGAAGCCGATCGATGCTGCCTCTGGGATGAATAGTGAGTGTTGCGGGGGGGGGGGTTGGATGAACAGTGAGCGGTGGTGTTGCCT